>NC_072864.1:16990000-17307500 GCF_028858705.1 Grus americana | reverse complement strand
CGGTGGGAACGCGAGCCCGGGCCGGTGCCCGCGGCGCGGCTGAGGGACAGGCAGGCAGCGGGGGCGAGTCCGTCAGCGCGGGCTCCCTTCTCATCTCCCTTCCCGTCGTTTTAGTGTTAACAGGCAACGCGAGATATAACGGATCGTTTCCAAGGGAGGAAGATCAGCTGGTCATGGACCACTGCATCTTCTTGGTCCTGTCGCGATTGGTTCCGCAACCGCAGACGCTTTAGCGGGGCAGGAGATCGCTTCTATGTCATTAGGCCAAATCCTCCACGAAAGCAACTCCACTGAGCGCTGGACCTATTAGAAATCAAAACCAGCTTTGCAGTGTACTCGGGGCTAAATGAGATGTCGTGAAGCCAGTAGAAATGATCCCAGGGGACTTTGGGCCAGGGCTTAGCTGAAGATGGGCAGAAAAATGCAGCCATTATGAGCAGGTTTGTAATTTTTTCAAATGATGTAGGGATAATTCTTGCAGAAAGAGAGGTAATTCGAAGGAGAGGGAGGAACAGCAATTTTCCTCCTGAATTGAGAAAATGAAAACTGTTGGGTATGTGTTGCTATCACAGCAAAGTGTTTCTACCCAGGCTCGATGCTTTAGCATGTAAACAACTGCCACTGAAATCTGCAAAGTGACTGTGCAGAGCATCTGGGAAAATATTCATGATTTAAATGCATTAAGCAAAATGATAATGTTATTTGACTTTGGTTAATCAATAACAGAGGAGAAATGTAACACTTTAGTTTGATTAACCTTCTGCCATACAACACAAAGTCAATGAAATCAGAAATACTTTGTTCTTTTTTAAAATTTGCATAAATTACAGTGGGTTTCATTTCTGGGAGTGGTTTTTTTTCCCCCTATCGTTATCTGTATATTTTATCTGAAGTTTGTCCGTTGCTTTAGAACAACGTATTTGTCCACTGTAGACAAAAGCACGCACTTTGTTCGGTTCCTTACTTGAGGTCAAATTCTCTTGAGGAGAACAAGTGTGGGTTGTGTAGCTGTCAAAAGAGGGTTTAGTGCTTGACCCTAAGAAGCATTCAAAGCCCAGATCTCTCTTTTTTATTGCTTTTCATTTTCATTGTTTGTACTTTATCCTTAAGAAGGGGCCTCTGCAGAGGGAAAAGCCCCTGCTTTGGTATTCACAACTAGCAGCCTTCTGCTGAAACACCTCAAAAGCTTGTCACGGCAAGAATTTGGAAACCGCTGCTCTGTGTCAGCTGCTGGTGCAGAGTCGTAGCCGCGCACGGAGGGCTTGGGGCAGGATGCGGTGGTACACGCGCCGGACGGACCCCGGGGAGGACTGGATGGAGGCGGGGTCAGGATTCGGGGCGCGTGCATAAATGTTCTTGCAATAAACAAAGTACCGGAGGTATGTGCGCTTGGACGCAACGAAGCGGGAGTGTGAATCCAAAAGGGTAAGTTACTGAATTAAAGTAGCTTAGAGGAAGAGACAGACAGTAGCTGTTTAACTGGCTGCTCCCTGGCAAGGCAAGTTGATGGTACAGTTTCATATGGCTGTGCTCGCACGGAAGTTGTGTCTTACATTCCTTACAGATGGTGTTTGTATAATGCACGCAAACTCAGTGTTAGAAATAGCCATAAAAAAGCCTGAGGTTTTGTATAATTATTCATGATTACTATTGTGTAATTGGAAAGTGTAAGCATTATATTACATTTGATTTTATGGAACTACAGTGCAATTATACTTGCTAATAGCTGTTAACAGTATGAGGTGCCTTATTTGTAAAAAATGCAAAATACTTGTAGTATTCCTAACTGAACATGAGTTTTGGCTAACATACAAAGGTAGTAAAGGTGGATTTCAAGCCCTTTCCATTCCAGGTGGCAAGAATGTTGGCCTTATCTTTTTCATCTCGGGTAGTAACTCAGAGTTCTCCAGGGCCATTCCGAGGGAGCCAGGAGCACCAGAGGACCAAACAAACAGATGGACCGAGATAAGGCAAACCTGAGCACCAGAGGAAGGTCACCTCTTGGGAGAGTTACACAATTCCTGTGCAAGCCTGTCCCCGGCAGGGCCACGGCCCTCGTGGGGTAATTTTGGGTGCTGCTGGGCGGGAGGGTGGGGACGGCACGAGCCCTCTCCTCTGCTGGTAAAGGCATGGAATGGAATTAATCTTAGGAAAAAAGAAATGACTAGATATTTCCTCATCTACATATCCTGGGATAGACTACATACGCTATGTATTCTGGGACAATTTGCACCCTTGAGAAACCCGAACGAGGAGCGGTTGCTGCCCTGCTCGGAGCAGAGACTCCACGTAAGTGTTCGTATGGGGAAGCATGAGTTTAATCACAGGGATCTCCGGCCAGCATCTGGGAACCAAGGAAGTGCAAGGGTACACGAGCACTCCGCATCAGCATCGTCTGCTTCAGCAAACCAGAAGCGTTTCACATGGTACTGTCTCGAAGGAACACACGCAAATAAAAGTTGAATAAGTCAAGAAACTGTAGAAAGAAGAAACAAAATAGCTTTCAGCTTCTTTGAAAGTACCAAAAATGAAAATAACCAACCCTAAAACTCAAAATTATGGATTGCACGAGCTTTTATGTGCAGCAAAACTTCCCCCAGAATTGTGTTTGTTGCCCGTATTACTCAACTGGGAATAATGTGACAGACTCGCAGAGTGCCTGCAGGGCGCAGCGCACGCGTACGCACTATCCAAGCTACGTTCCGGAGGGCAAACCTTACTTTCCGTTTGTTACCAGCGGTTGAGTACTCCCATTTTTATGCAGACTTGAGGCCGTATCGTTAGTCTCTGAAGCCTGTTCTCAACAGCCAGCCGGTCCCGGCCAGGCAACGTCGATGGTAAAGGGACTTTCGGGACCGTCACCAGAAGCCCCTGGGACGTGAGGGAACCTTCCCTGCGAAGCAAGGTGCGGGCCCGCACTCGCCCTGCTCCTGGTTAAGGGCACTGTGACTGCTGGCTGCGTCAGGCGTGGGACACGGGAAAGCGCTTGGCGATGCGCCCGCTTTGCACGTCTCCTCTGAGCGCTTACCCGGGGGGTCGTTTAAAGCGCTCTGTCCTGCCGATCGGAGGTGCTCCTGCAGGCGCTGTCTGAGCGGGGCGTTGTAGGAACGAAAAGCTTGCCTGACTTGGAAAGCTGTGTCCGCTGCGCTGGTGCTCGTGGGTGCTGGTGGCCTCCAGGGAGCTGCCGGCCAGGAGGGGCCCTGCTGTCGCCGCTGCGATGGCTGCGGAGCCGGGCTCAGCCGCGGGAGCCCAAACCGAGCCGGTTTGCAAAACACCAGAAAGTGTGCAAGCTGTGAAGCCTGCAGCAGCGTCAACGGTGGAAAGAACCAAGTGATAGTCAGTGACTCTTTTTGCCTTCAAACACCTTCGCTAGAGGATCCAGAGCTACAGCCGATACCGATTTATTGGCAAGGACTAGTTTAATGCGCGTGCAGAAAATGTTACGTGTCTCTTGTAAGATTAAAAGCCTGGGGAGGAGGAGGAGGAGGGACAGGAGAGAGCTGATTTCCAGCCTGTAATCCTGCACTTTTGGTTGTTTGATGTTTTTCTTTTTCTGTTGCAAAGCATTATCTGTTTAAATTGCAACGTCTTGGGGTCAAGGATAGCTTGCTCTCGGGATGGTAGGTGCTGGAACGTGGCACTGATCTGCCCGGTGGCCTCTGTGTGCTGCTGAACAGTAACTGGTAACAAGGCGATGAGGGGAAAGGTGGGGCTCGGCGTAACGAGTCGGAAATGCCTACAAAAAGCAAGCGGTTCCAGGTGGTTCAGTGCCATCCTCCCTGCCAGTGCGGCTTGGCCACCGATGAGAGCAGCATTACTGAAGGGACGTCCAGCTGGCTGATTTTGTGACGGATGTTGGGACTGGGACTGAGCACGGGACACTAACCCCTGCGGGCTGGCCCAACCGTATTCCCGCCCTTACTGCGCAGTGCAAAAGCGTGTGTTCAAGGCGATTGATATTCGGGTGACACCGATTTGGCATGTGCCGAGATCTAAAAATCTGCTCAAACTTCAGTTACAAAAAAACCCTCGAAACACTAATGAAAGCCCCAGTCAAATCAAACCGCTCTTCCAGAGGCACCAACGGCCTCTGTCACCCTTTGAACCTGGAGGTAAGCTAGTGACATCTGCGGCCCGCTAAGAGACCGTTTCTGGTTGCCACCATCCTGACTCTACGTCGTTCCTCTTGGATTCACTGACTCTTAAGCACATGCTTAAAGTTAAGCTCCTTATGAAGTATGTTCCTGAGTAGGAAATGTAATTAAGATTTAAGAACAGTAGAAAAGCCTGTAACTGCTCATAATCCATCTCATCTTTCTCCAGACCTTGGAAAGAGAAATAATGAGAATTCCCAAAGGATTTATTATTTACTTTTATTTTAGTTTTTGGTTCTGTTAAGGATCTCACGCTATGAAAGTGAAGTGGAAAGAAGTTTGTTAAGGAGGTTTTTGTTAAAACTGAAGCAGCAGATTAAATAGGTGACTTCATGAAAAGCTGAACCAGGTCACTGTTATTCTTTGTGATTAATTAAAGTCTGGGATGTTTAAGTGCTGATAACTGCGCCTGTTTTTTTTTTTTTAAAACATCCTCCTGGGTTTCCTGTGTGGAAAAGCACCGGGCGAGTGGCTGATCGTTTGTTGCGACTGAGATTTGCTGGTCAGGTACTGAAAGAAACTGAGTCCTTGGAGCAGAGTAGATAGATAGATGAATTAAACACCACTTGAATAAAGATTCGTTAACCTGTTACAGTATCATATACAGCATTTCCACCCTATGGTTTTAGTTTAGTGCCAGTGGGGTTTTAGCCACCGCCTCTTGAAGTGAATTGTAAAGCTTGCAATGGCTTTGGTGCTGCTGGACCAAATCTTGACAGAGCAGCTTCAGTACTTTTATTAAGTAAAAGAATTACTATAACTCAGAGCTGTGCATTTGACTCAGAGCCCAGGGCAGTCCTGTCTGGCTTTGGAGCCCCGCATGAATGACTGTGAGCAATACTGAGCTTGGGGAAAGATTGGGGATGTAGCTGCTGGTGGAAGAGTTGATATTGTTTCCCCTTGGAGTATGGTTTGATTCAGGTATTTGTGAGTGCGGAGTCTCACCTTCCACACCTAGGCAACTAAGCAGCTAGTCATTTCAAAACCAGATGCAATACAGGTTTGCTTAAAAAAACCCCACCCAGCAGCAAAACCCAAACCCAACTGTTTTCACTGAAGTGTTTTGTACATCATAGCTGCTACTTACCATTTTTATTCATCTTGCGTTTATAGAGAAAGCCTGTCTTGATATCTTGAAGGCACTTTTAATGAGTACACATCATGAATTTTCCAACTGCTTTTACACTGAAAATGATTTCCTTTCTATTTGTCACAGAATCATGTTATTTTACATTTAAAAAGGTTCTTGCACACTTCCCCGACACCTGGATTGTAAGTGATTATTGGCTATTGTAGTTTGAAAATGAAAATCGGTAGAGTTTACTTCAAGTCAGTTCAACTAAATAAAAAAGTTAACTTCTGCTAAAAAAAAAAAAAAAGCACAACTTCCAAAGACCTGCTCTGACATATTCATGAAAAAGGTCAAATCCTGCACTCCTTGTCTGTAAAGCTCCTGTGCCGGCCACCCCATTGCTCTCGCAGAACAGGTAGTCAAACTGTGGGACGGCTCCTGTCAGGATGCTGGAAGTTTATGTATGTGGGTTCAAAGGATGGACGGGTCAAACTCATCAAGGAAAATCAGGTTTAGTCAATACAAAGACACCATTTCTGGTGCAGGAAGCCCCCTAGATAAAATTTGTTGAAGACTGGAAGGCGATCTGGGAAAATGCCGTGTTGCGTGTGTCTTGTGCTTGCCCTCGTCCCAGAGCAGCTGGTTCTGGGCACTGGAGAATGGGCTGGGTAAACCTTTTTATATGCCTATTTTTGGGTCCTACGTTTAAAGGACTAGTTTTAAAACCACTGCAAAGGTTACTCCAGCTTTGGGAAGTTTCAGAATGGGGAAGGCAAAGCTGAGTTCCACGAACGAATTCTATAGGCAAAATGTGTGAAAATGGGAGGCTAAAAAAATGGGAAATTTACACTTTTGAGTTAAGTTAGACTCTTCTAAGCCTAACTGTTGAGCACTGACCAGTGACTACTAATTTTCTTTCTTTATCAAACTGTAAGTAAATTAGAAGTCTTTATTTATTTTTCAAATAATACTAAAGTTGAGTACCTCTGAGCTTTGACGTAACCCTGCTCTGCCGAACCGGCCGAGTGGCGCCCAGGCTGAAGGCAAGCAGATGGGGGTTTCTGCCTGTAAGACCACGGCTGCTGTTTGAGCACCGCTGATCGCGTGGCTTTACTGACCTTCACAATTCACTGTAAGAAAATAGTGCATATTTTGGTCAGTTTGCGTTTAAAAATATTTGGAGTGAAGAGGAATAATGAACTTTCACTACCCGCATTAAAGAGATAATGAAGAATATGAATATTAAGAAGCTTCATTTGAAGTGCTGCTGATTGATTTGCTGGAAGTTACCGTGAATAAAGTCTGCAAGGAGGAAAACAGGATTACAGTTTAAAGCTTGTAATTAAATGGGTTAGAATTTGTACCGTTTCCCATTCTCATTACATTTGCAGGAACAAAGGACTTCTGTCACACAATTTAGCAATTACCAGGGTAAAAGATTTATCTTTTCTGTTGTTAGTTATTTTGACGATCGTGCAGTCAGTGCCAGAAAGCAGCCGAAACGATTGTAATTTTCAGTGTACGCTGATGACATGCTTTATGGCCTGGGCAAACGTGGCACGGAGTGGTAAGGACCATGTCCCACGGATGGCATGAAATGAAAGTCCTGCTTCCGTGGTTTAACGAAATGCAGCCAGAAATCTGCTGGAGCGCAGCGTGCTTCCCATGGTGACCCCTGGAGAGTGCAAATCCCTCCAGCATCGCAGGGGTGACGGAGTTAAGGGCTGCCGCTTGTCTGTGGTGTGGTTGCTCGCACTTTGAGCGCTTTTCAAGTGTTCCCACTCTGAATCCAGTTGGGCGGGCTTGTGGTCAAACCACTAATGTTGGCCTTTGAAAGGGTTCCTTGAGATGGGAGGCTCGGCAGACTCCTGGCAGTTCTCCGGGCTCGAGCAACGTAACACTGGTGCCTGACGCCTGGTGCCTGGGATCTAACATACGGTCTGCTCAGTCTTCGTATTTAAGGACACGTTTGCAGACAGGGAGCAGAGGAATGACTTGTTTTTTAGCTAGCTATCACATATGGCTGTTCAGTTTTTGTGTGAGGTCTTTACAGAGAGATCTAAGACTTGTTTTCCAAAACTCACCAGCAGAGAATATGATGGCAGTTCTTATTAGGAAACAAACACAGCTCTATTTATGCAGAAAAGCTGTCTGTTCGTTAATGATCTTATGTAGGTAATAGCTAGCAATAGCGATGGTAATTCGTTGCTTGGAACACATTTACCCAAAATACTGGTATTTATTTTCAGAGAAGATGACATACACTGACTTGTTCAATACAGATATAAAGAAATATCTGTTGTGTTTTACAGAACAACTGTCTTTATTCTCTCTTTTCCTTTGTCCCTTGAGCTTTAGAGTATGACTATTTAATTAAAGATTGAATGAGAGACCAAGTTTAATTTTTTTCTAAACAATAAACTCCAACATATTCAGCAATGTCTCATGCCTTCCTGGCATTTTGACATACGCCTGCAGCAGAGAGTCTATTGAATTTGGTATGTGACTAAAATCTAACAAAGAACACTGTCTACTGAACTCTAAATCTGCTTGGTTAAATCATTCAGTGTGCTGTACAAGTTGTACAGCTGAAACTGAAAATAAGCAGAGCCCTCACAAAGCACAGCCAAGAAGCAGCTTAGCTGAAATTCTCAAGACACGACTTAGGCGCTTTGGGTAGTTTTGACAGTACAAAAATATCACCAGAATTGTTACTTTATATGAATTCATCTTATTTCTTTTTCTTGTTACTTATTACTACTCCATTAGTACTTAAATTAAAACTGAGATAAATGTGTTTGGTTGGATTCTTGAAACCAATTGCCACAACGCTTGTTATTTGGGTAAATACATTATTGTACTAAGAACTCTGTCTGACAGAAACGTGGAATTGGCTCAGCATTGACATCCATACAGTTAGAAAAAAAAATCCTTATTGTGCAGGATGTTAAAAAAAAACCAAAACCAAACCCACAAACAAGCCACAACAAAACCAACCCTCTACTGAAAAATAGAAATCTTCTTTTGCATCTCCAGTACATCTGTCTGTCAGACTGTACCCCGCAGGGGAGACTCTGCCATGTATTGGCACATTGTAAATAATAAATAAATATAACAATAAGACAGTACATTATCATGTTTAAAGAACAAATAAAGAAAATAGGAGACAACACCCACTGAACATTGAGAGATTTCTAAAGACTACATTTCATGCTAGATAGGGCCTAGAGGAATGGGCACAAAAAGATGAGAATACTCTTAGAAATCTGGCAAAACGCTGTTTCTTATAAATCCTGGGCTAAGGATTCATCTTTGGTCAAAGTCTGCTGAAAGCAGTGACTGGAAATAAAAAGTGAGGATATTTATGAGCTGTTTAATACAAGAATCTGAAGCCATGTTAAATCTGAATTACCTGTTCCGCACTGAGATTGCACCCTGAATTATATCAGGGCAGTTATAATGAAAATAGCAGGTGTCCTGTTGCTTTTTGGTCAATTACCATAGTTAATGAATGAAGCAAATTTTTTATTACAATTTAATTACCCAAGATTGTTCAGCTCACTTGCAGCATCTGGTTTTCTGCAAGGGCCTACTTTTGAACCCAATTTTTTACAAGTAGGTCATCTAGAGCGCAAAGAGCTTGATCCAACACCGTGCATATGTACTTCTGTGCCCCGAAGGATGGGAGGCGAGCCCCGGGGTGAGGGACTGCATCCTTCGCGTTTCAGACTGGAGCTATTGCATCCGCCTTGGGGCTGAAGTCTTCCCACCCCCTAACTCTTGGCCAGAGCCATGTTTCTCAGCACCATGCTTCTCTCCACCAATGTCTGTGACCACCAGCAGCAGCAGCAGGATGGGACTAATGTGGGTATGGTCTCCGGTTTCAGGCCGTGACTTCTGCATGAGTGGAAAGTCTGTTGCCTTCACCATTGAAGAAAGAGTTCCTCTTGACAGGCGCTTTCCCTGGCTGGCTGTCGGGCCGGCTCTTTCCGTTGCCGTATCCCAGCCGAAACGCTCAAGCGGTGCCATTAGCCTAAGCGCTCCCAGCCTGGTGGGGTCTGGCCCAAACTCAAGGGACCCAGCTCTTACAACTGGGATGTCAGGCTACCACAGGAGCGCTCCACTGCACTGTGTAGCCTTGGCATATTCATTGCAAAATATCCTTATGGCTCGCTGTGCAGTAAATACCTGTGGCACTCACATGCACTCCTGCTACCAGAAGACATCAGCTCAATAAATGAATTATTGAGTAAAACTCTATGGTCAGACTAGGTAATCACAGTGATCCCTTCTGGCCTTAAAATCTATTATCTTAATTCTCATTTACCCTAAGGCCTTTTTACCCCCCTCTAGCAATATAAATGGACCTTAAGGTTTGAATATTTATATCCCCTTTGAGGTATCTTTATGTTGCCAGAGTGATGCCTCACTAACCTTTGTGTGAATGAGAATGAGGAGCCCCGAGTCCCTCAGTCGCCACGTTGGAAGTTGGCTCAGGGGCTGGGGCTTTGCTCGCTCCTGTGGTTTTCCTTGTCTGATCGATACGTGTAGACTGTTTGGGAGTCCTTGTTTTAATATTTTATTAACATTGATTCATGTAACTTTGCTTATGTCTTTTGTGCTGGGGACTGACTAATCAGTGATATAACCGACAGATCCACCTGCCTTTGGCATAGCGCTCAAATCAAGGCATACACATTTCACAGATAGGATGTGAAATGATAGCAAGCCTGTGGAGAGGTGACAAGAAACCAAAGAGTAAATCTAAAATGGTCTGGGCTATAAGCGTGGACGTGAGTCCCAATGGCCTGCAGCTGGACATCAGGTGGCTGTAGAGCTGGTGAGTCTCAGCTGGTGCAAATCGGGGTGGCTGAGTGTGGAAGTAGAACTGCTTGACCCAAGGGCTACCTATTAATGTTCTTGTGGCTGTGCCTCCAAGGTTGGGCTTTCTGCATTAAAACCTGCAGCAGGATGGCCCTGGTGAGCAACACATGCAGGCACACTCTAGTAGCAGCCTCAATTTTCTTGTGGTCTAAACATAATCTAATAATAAACAAAAATTCATGGTGGGTGCTCGGATTAGATGAACATCTGCTCACTAATCTGTTTTTAAACTGCACAGTGGCTCTTCCCCGTAAGCTTTTCACTTGGATGAAAAGATAGTAAAGAAGAAAAAAAAAAAAAAAAAAAAGAAAGGAATTCAGATGCTCCGGATTCCTGCTGGATAAACACTGGCATTCAGTGCTTCCTGGAGCACAGCACACTGCTCCCTGCATGGAGCCCTTCGCACAGCTAACGTCAACCCAAATGCCTCCTACAGAGAGGGGGTCTTTTTGTTTCATTGGGTATTGAATGCAGCGTTACAAGCCATGACTTATGGCAGGAGAAAAGCAGACACCAGAGGACAGATTTCTCGGTTGCATAATTCCACAGCTGAGAAATGTGCCAGGGAATGCAGAATTATGACCGAGACTTTTCCAGCTTTCCTTCTCGTTGTCTTCATGGCCCCGCAGAAAACTGTGACAGCTGGAAGTGAGGAAAGAATGGAGCTTTATTGCTTTCCAGACTAGTCAGATGGCCTTCAGCAATTATTGTAAGAAGTGAGAACTTGTCCTCTTAATGGACCCGTCGCAAACCTGTGGACTTGGTCTGCATACCTATTGCAATTGCTCGCCTAGTCCCACAGTGCTCCCGGGGCTCTCGGAATGGGAAATGCCTCCAAGATCTTCTCACTTGCAAAGCAGCAGCCGCAGCTACTTCCTGCAAGCACCCAAACCATCGCTGTGCCACCTCGGTGCAAGGAACAGCGACGTGGGACAAGCTAAGCCGGAAACTGCGTGTCTGGTGAAGCGCCGTCCATTTTCAACCCATAAGTGGAAGCTGTTCAAAGTAAACAGCAGGGAATAACGTTTGTTGCTGTTGGCTTTGGGGTGTCCAGGGCCTTTTTTTAATTCTGAAATATGGGAGCTGTCAGGAGGTCCGTGCTAGGGTACATCCCCGCGTACTCCAAGCACTCCTGCCACCCAGGACAGCTGGGGGCAGGCGGTTGCAGCGTGGTCTGGCCGCCCAGTTTGCAGACTGGTGCGGGGTCCTGTGCTGGCCCTGCTCGAAGCGGGTGCAGGGCTCAGCAGACCGGGAGTATTGATCGCAGCGGCACCCAGCCCTGTTCACAAGTGCTTTAATGAGGCTCCTTAGAGCTTATTGCTTTGGATTACACCATGTCGCCTTCTGTTACACTGCGTGAAGCCCTAAGCTGGGCTGACGTGGTGTAACTCAGGGGACCTTGATGTGGAATGACATTACATGATGCAGTGTGTGAGAAAAATCAAAGTTTGTCTCTCCTGGCATCGACCACTCGCTCCCCGTTTCCGCAGCGGCCGTGCGGTCCAGCTTTCAGCAGGTGATGGGCAGGGTAAGGGTAGGTGTTTGGAAGAACTGGGATATTTTCATTAAGCAATTTCAAATCTCATTAGCAAATTTTCATAAAGTGATAATGCAATGGCAATATTAGCCTTATTAATCCAATATGAAAGTCACTCATGACAGAGAAAAGTGCCAATAAAAGGCTTTCATTTTGTGCGGGCTAACAGCACATGCACCACTGTGTTCGTAATAAAATGATGCAGAATTTTAAGCTCTCAAAATCTGTTCAAAGCTTTGGAGTACAGTGAATTAATGCCAATGGAAACAGTTCTAAAGATCCAATTTACCTTCGTAACAGCATGAAGTATTCTTGCCGGTATTCTTGCTCGAATCAAGAATCGCTTGGTTTAAAAAAACCCCATAAATCTAAAGAAAGCCCCCAAAACTTTTCATTTAAGCCTGACAGGCAGAAGAGATTTGTGTTGTCATATAGCTCCAGATAAAAGCAGCATCTAGAACTGCGTTTCAGTTGCCAGGACGACTAACCACTGCCACACACTCAGCCCTGCTGACTGCAACGGGGAAATCAAACAGCGCGTGATGGATCAGCTCAACCATCGGCCTCGGCAGCAAAATAAAATAGCAGGGCTATGATGATTGCTGGACTATGCTCATACTTGGCCAATACTTGATCTGAAGGGAAAAAAATAAGGCCGCCATCTATTTCTAAGTTCATCTTCAGATCTTCAGCTTTTTGTAAGGAGATAAATTACAAAATAAGTCCAAATGTTTATACATTTTGCAAGCCTCTGGCTTTCCTCTGGCTCGGTCCTTTTGCTCGTGGTATGAAAGCTGTTCTGTAGCCTACACCATCTAAAGCCCAGCTGAACTCACAACCCACGTGTGGCCCCTTGACTGGTTGCAGGGGGCGGAGGGAATAGGTGCAGGGCAGTGCTGGCCCCCCCTCCCATCTCCCAGCTGGTCCCGTCCTGGTGGGTCACGGCGCGATGGACCAGCCCTGTCAGCAAGTAGGTGAACCCCCTCTGCCACAGCGTGTCCCTGGGACAGATGCCTTGCCAGAAACTCAAGCTGTCATACAAGCAGACGCTTTGAGGGAGGTATAAAATCGACTGTGTTTACTTCCAGGCTCAGACCTGTGTCCTCTCTGTGTCCGGAGCATCGGCTGGTGCTGAGGCACGGTGCAGAGCTGTGCTGGGTCTGAGGCAGGGTCAGTAATTAATTCCAGCAGCAGTTCCTGTTGCAGACGAGGACTAGTTTATGCACAACGAATTTAATTAGGTGCTGGTTTCTCTTTACTATTTCATCAATTAGTGCAAGCACATAGTGGTTTGTAAAGAGATCAATAGGGTGGGGCTTTAATTACTTAAAGAACGTTATTTACATTATTTATCCCAGGGTCAGTCAGGTGGTTTGTGTTTATAAAAGGGACTTGGAAGTAGTAGGGCTGCTTCTGCTGCAGCCCCAGTGAGGCCGGTTAACCACTCATCATGTAAGGGATGCTGCTCATGTGAGTAAGTGCTCTGCAGTTTTGTCAAGAGATGTAGATAAATGCTTCCTAGAAGTAATCAGTTTCTTTGGTTTCATACTGCATAAAGAGTTTCCAACTTTAAAGACTCTTTTCATGAATGGGAAAATATGAAATCAATTCCATTTATCTGAATGAATCTTTCAGCAAGCTCAGGGTTTAGTGTGGGGGCACTGCAGGCAGAATGTAACCAATGCGGTAGCATAAAAATGATTAAAACATGATGAGCAAGGTTACAGAGATAAAAAAATGAGAGGGAAGGAGTTGGAAAAGTGAAAACAAGAAATCTGCGTGATACTAAAGGGTTTCTCTATTTTTCATGTTTACTTCTTCTGTGTTCATAATTTTTTGGTCCATCATCAATCACTGTCAATTTGAAAAAGTGCTATACTTAGGGTCATTTATCCAGGGCTATTGGAGGCTAAAATTATGCAGTTTCAGTCAAATATACATGAATAAAGACTGTCATTTCTGATTAATGACATGTGACTTCAGTGTCTTACAGAATCATCTTGCCATCCAAGCTTTACAAAAAGGTTATTATGTGAGGCCTTTTCCATAATATATCTACTTTTCCTCCAAGAACACTGCAGAAGCCATTTTGCTCACGTTAAAATCAGTGCTGATATCCCTTCTTATGCCGGTGGTAATTGCTCTGCAGATTTTGAGATTGCCAGAATAAGTAAATTTTTGTGGGACTTGAAAATACGTTACTGAGGATGGTTACCAAGCTTGTGGTTTTGGTGCTGTTTCGCAGCTTGCATTTTATTTCAGCTGTACGAGAAAGCTTAGCCTTTTGTTGGGGGAAACCCCCCAAACGTATAAAACACTAAACTTGTGCAAGGTATTCAAAAAAGTGCTGCACGTGGCATTGCAGCATTAATTACTGTTTCTCATGATTCACCGTTTCCCTTATCTCCCTGTGCATAACGCAGCCCTTATGTGTGTTTGTCGGAGAAAGGAGACGGGGCGTTCGTTTGGAAACTTAGGGGCGACGTCGCGAAAGGAGGGACAGGATCAGGGAGAGGAGGGGCGAGGCGCTGGCGCCAGGGGCTGCAGGAGCTTCCCCGCAGCCAGTGCGTGCATATGCTCGTGCTCACAGGGAAAATCTCATGACTGCCTCTGAAGCAGCGCCGGGAAGCGCAGACTGCAGCGTGCCATATGTTGTGTTACAGCCTCTCGGCTACTGCTCGCGCCTGTAAGCGGACTGCGTGTAGCAACCGTCGTACAGGCTTTCTCCTTTCAAAGCTGTGTTTTCGCTCCCGGACAGATCACCCCTCCCGCAGGAAAGCTTTGCTCTGAGGGGAAAGAGAGCGAGCTGCTCCGCTGTTTTGCCCGCAATTGCTTGTGGTAGGGGCAGAGTTTATGATCGTGCCAGAAGCCTTGGAATCCCTGGGGACCTGCAATGGCTGCTGCTGCAGGGACCCCCTGCCCCTGTGCTGCTGTGTCACTGCAAGGGTCCCTCTCGTACCAACAGCAACATCAGTGGTTGCAGCCCTCCAAATTCCCGTTTCTACAGCAGATGTGATGGTGATTAGGCTGCAGCTGTATTCACTAGCCATCATAACATTTTTTTTCCTGGTACTGTTGCTGGTAACAAGTGCTGCTCCACCAAAATATATAAGTGGTTCTCACATGGAAACCTGAATATTTTTTTTCCCTCTTCCCTGAATGCCATTAGCAAGACATACTTCTTCACTCGGGAGGCCATAAAACAGCAGAAAGTTTGGTGAAGGTCAGAAGGAGCGTCAGAGGACCTGGGGCGCCTGGCTGCCCACAGAGCTGAGCTGGCAGTGCGACTCCTACCCTGGGTCATCCTTTAAAATCATCTTTTACTCTGCCTGGTCCTTAGATTAAAAAGCCCAGTGAGCGACTATTCCTGCCAAACACCCTTCCCCAGCCCTTCCTTTCTCCGCATGCCCTATGTGAGACTCCATCCCAGGAAAGGCGATGACCCCAGGTGCTGTGCATTTGGGAGGCAGGTTGCTCAGGGGGCTCCCGGGTCTGTCGGTGCTGGTGCCCTCTCCCCAAGCTGCAAAGCCTTCTTCCCACCCCGAGACGTCGCCTTCGCACGGGCTGGGTCTCCACGCTGCTGCTGTTTGCTAACTGTGCTAAAACCTGGAGTACAGCTCCGTGTGTCCGTGCACACGGTAATAAAACCAGACTCGGGATAATCCAGTAGAAAAGCCTACCAGGCAGATGAATTGATATTTATCATATCATGTCAGAACAGAGCTATTGGTCCAGAATGTCCCCTTGAAGCCTCCTAGTTTTACTACTTATTGCTCTTTTTACTGTGGTTTATGAAACTGGAATTTGTAATTCATATGTAATTCACATATTCCATACAATGAATGAGAGGAATGGCAATAGCAAGAAGTATAAAAACTAACATGTGGAAAATTATTTTTTTAAAATAAATAATTCATTCTTTCTCTAAGGCATATAATTTTTTTTATATTTTTCAAGAAGATTAAGGTAGAATTTTGTGTTGTTGTGTAGGTACACAACACATTTTATACTTTTACCTTCCCATTTTGTCTGTTCAGATAACTTTAACTTTCTTGGGAGTCTCCTTTGACCCAAATGGAAACACATTTTTCAGAATAAATGTTGAGATAGACAGAGTGCTCCCTGGGAACTGTATTTCCAGCCCTGTGAGGTGCCACTGACGGTGAACGTGCCGAGCAGTGCCCCTCGGGAAGCGACTGATTCCTGGCCCACGACAAGTGCACACTGGAGGAAGCAAGCCCACCTTTGGGGTGGATGAGTTGGAAGGCCGCAGCGTCTCCAGCAGGCCCTATTAGCTAAGTTCTTAGCTGCTCTCTTGTTTCTAGGTGCTTCTTTTGTAAAAACATTCTGTTGTTCTGCTTCCTGCAATGTTTGAGAAGTTGTTGAGGTGCTGTTCTTCACTCCCCCCCGGCCCGGACCCAACTGAAGGGTTGAGTATTATCCCTGTACGTTGCAAATTTGGATCGTTATCAGCGTGATCAAACAGACTAGGTTTAAAGGAAACTTCCCTGAACTGAACCACCATTTGTCTGAAAGTAAAATGTTATTTTCTTCCATTTCTTCTGTATTTATTTTTTATGGTACTGTTAGTAGAGAAGACCCATGTGTTTGGCTGTGATAATTTACGTAGTGTTTAGTTGTTAAGAGCTACAGACATGGTCAATGAGCTAACTCAATAATCTCTCACCCTGTGAGATGATGTGTTATGGGAACGTGTTGTACAGGTCCTAAATGGCAGCAGAACTTCACGTCACAAAGTGCTGTTCTGCTGGGATATAGCAGCAGTTCCAGGGGTGGGCATGTGTTCTGAGAGATCCACTGCGTAGTAACTGCCTTGAGAGTTTGGATGCTGTCACCACGTAAGTTTATGACTCCGTTTCTTGTAAATCAGCCTACAGGATGTACATAGAATCAGCATTTGTTAATGCATGTATACGTGTATTAAAGTCTGCGAAATACGTCTGTGCACACAAACACGCATATGATGTCTATTCTAGGCATTGGTGTTCAATCGCTAACTGTATTAACGGATAAACTTACCTGCTGCAGAAAAGGGCAGTGCTCAGATGTGAAGGTCTTGCCAGGAAAACAAATTACATGGAGGAGAAAACGAGAACAAGAGGAAAAACCCCAAGCTCACAAGCCAAGGGAAAAAGATTTTGGGTGATCAGTAGACAACGACGGTAAGAGTAGAGAGGAACGTGCAAAACCTCCTATTTGCATTGCATAGCACAACATTGTCCTATCTTATGCTATTTTTTCTCTGCAAATCAAATGGTATCCAGAATCATGGCATGATATAGTTGAATCGACTGTCATCCATTATGTTTAAAGACCACGACACAGGACATCTGTAATATAGGACTGTACATATTTCTTGTGGTTCTGATGCTATTAAAGCTACTTAAGTGTCATGACGTGTTTATTTATGAGATCATCAAAGCCACTTAATAACTTTCTCTTGGTTACTTGTTTACATCTGTGTAATACAGAGCCAGATTGTGCAGCCCGTAGCCACATCAGTGAACACTTACTCATGCAAGTTGTGCCACTGACATAAGGGTTTCACAATCTGGCCCATAATGTATCAAAATACATGAGGCCAAGATCTTATCACTTACAATCATGTAAATCTGGCTTTAATCCATTTAAGCTCCAAGTTAGGTACCTAGATATAAATCAGTGAAATTTCGCTGGCTTCAGTATTTGATTCAGTGGAGCCACTCTGATTTACGCTGAAAAGACCAGGTCCATTAGATTTGCAATTTAAAAATGCATTTGCTCCACTGCACGTATAAACGTTAGGATAGCTGAAATTAACATCACCACAGAAAAGATTATTTTCAACACTGGCTATTTAAAATATCTCTTTGCACAATATAAACAAAGAGAATTATGTTAGAGTTAGAAACAAGAAGGTTTAAGGAGTCGCATATGTCTTAACCTTTACACTGGCTATGAGTACATCAGTTCCTACAAGATGAACTGCATTATAAAGTAAATAGATCTGCTTTAAAGAAAGGTCAGGACACATGTTCTGCTAAAATCTAATTTCAGTCTATTGCCCTATAACCTACTGCACTCCGGAATACAACAGATATAATAGTAAAGAGCCTGCATTTAATTATCTGTGATATAAAGCCTCCTTATCCCCCTGAGAATATTCACAAGAATAACAGAAGGTTTTCTCAAAATACTGTATTTACTTCAGCATAGTGATTGCATTCTGTTTCAACTGCCTTTCCTGCTTTCTGGAAATATTATTCTAGTACCCTTAATCCCATGTTATATTACTTTTATGTCCTGAAAGACTGGATTGTTTTGCAGATCCGAGCAAACTGCATCGCACGCTGTTAGCTAGCGGTAGGTTCCTGCGAGCGTGTTAAGAGTAAGCTTTGCTCATCATCCTTATGCATTAACTGTTTGCTGCTGCCTGTTTTTAAGATTAATTACATTAGGATTCAACAGCTTAATAATAACATTAATTTTGCCTGATACAAGCCAGAAGAACTTTGAAGTGAAGGGTACTTGCCACAAGCTCAGTGTTACCCTGGCAAAGAAACACCTAGAGATAATAAAAGAATAATTAAGATGGGCTTAGTCATGTTATAACTGATGTGCCATGCAGTCCTAAATCAGCATGTCATTTAGAAAGGAGATAGATGGTAAGTTAGCTTTTAATGGTGATCATTCAAGCACCTGCCTGAAATATTTAAACAATTTTCAGGAAACAAAAGAGAGAAGCACTTGTCTAGCGCTTAGATCTAAATGAGGAAATTTTTGTCTCATGTTTGCATATGTCACTGCAAACAGCCATATACAAACTATATTCTGAACTGATATCAAGTGGCCTAATTACTCAATAAATTAGAGTAACTCCACCAAAATACAACAGCTGAGGATCAGGCCTGAACCAGCCCCAGCAATCCATCTCACCTGGGTCCCAGGAAGGCATCTCCTGGAGGATGCTTTGAAAGTAGGTGCCCCCTCCTCAGAATTAGCATTTGAGCAGAGGTTAAGAAGTTTCTACTTTGATTTTTGCAGATGGATGAGGATCGATTCCCTATAGTTTGACTCCAGAAAATGACCGAGCTGATTGCATTCATAGTGCCCACTTCTGCCTTCGTTTCTCCATCCATCACCAACTCCACTTTAAGATGATTGTTCAATACGTAGGTGAATTAAAACTTCATATATTTATACATATACTTCCCTGGAGTCTTTTCCATGGAAGACAGTGATAGTCATTTGAGGTAGTATTCTGTCATCATTTGAAACTCGTCGTTTCCACTGAAGGCAAGAGTGTTCTGCGAAAAGGAAGAAAATGATGGAAAAGTAAAGGGGAAAAAGGAAAAGGAAGGAAAGGAAACAGGATGGCTCCTACAGCTGTCCCGGGAAAACAAACAGCCTGAATTCCTACATCCATGAGTAGCTTGGGAATTGGATTGGAAACGTCTATGTGATTGTTACACAAAAAGATGTGACGTTGCCTTTTCTTATGAAATGTCTTATTGTGTTATTGCCGTGTCGGAACATGCTGCTGTGGTAGAGTTTATGGCAGCGGCTACTCGTAAGAAGCACATCACTTTTGGTGTCATTGTGCAGTTGACATTACATCCGTGAAGGTCCTCTGTGCTGCCGTCCCCCCAGTAGCTGAAGCACATGGAAGGTCTTGCAAGAACCAGATGATTAAATGTTTTGCTACAGGCTCTGCCAGGCGCAGCGTGGTGAGGAGCTTGGTAACACTCTTCAAGGGGAAAAAAAAAAAGGTAAATACTTATGTCAACTGTTTCAGTCTTGCTGCCTATCGATTTCCTGGCCACATGTCTCCAAAAGGCCTTCGCACCTGGTGAAAAGCCACGGTAGAAGATGAGTTACTGGGCCACTGGTAAGTGCGGATTTAGCCTTTAATTTTTTTCCCCCTGTCTCTTTCAGGGGTCACCACAGAGCCTGCTTTCAGCCTGGGATCGCTCTAGTGCGGCTCCTTTGTGGAGGAAAAGGCTGAGATGACCCGTGGGGGGCTCTGAGTGACCTCCCTCGTGGGCGTTTTCTTGTCTCGTTTGGTAAGTGCCTAAACCTGTCGCAATCTGATGTGCCTTAGAAGTGTAAAAGATGTTAAGGCATGTGACTCTGCTGGTGAAGCTGGTTTAATCGTACCCAAAGGAGAACAATAAATTCCACCTAGAAGCAAGAAAAATGCCTCTAATTCTCCTTTAGGGAGCATCTGTATAACTAACTTTGCTGTTCCAGTGCAGTGAGACCTGGCAGTCTCTGCAGAGACTCCTGGTTTTACTGTTTCAGGTTTTCTTAGAAACCTTAATACTTCCACACAGGAGGGTTCCTTCTGGGGCATTAAAATACAGATCCCTAGGACCTCTCTTCCATTTCTTGCAAAATTAATGGTAATTACCAAGAATGATTAGCAGGTTCAGTGCTTATTAGTCTTACTTTTTAAAATTCTGAAACAAATGTTTTTTTTATTCCACTGTAACTGATCATTTTAATTTCCCTTCTTTGTCTGTAATAAAAATTGACGTTAAAGGATGCCTGAGGCAGTGTAATGAGAAAATGAAATTAGTTTTTCAGTTGGCTGGTCAAAAGCATTTTATACACGATAATAAACAGTTTATTTTACTCTTTTGCTTATGACATAATAAATGATAAAAACATTTTCTTGAAATAGATATTGCCTACTTTGCTACAGAGAGCTCAAGCTGGGATCTCTTCCGTTCATGGGGTCACGTAACAACTTTGAGGAATGCTTGCCTTTCGATCTCCTTTTCTTAACCTTTTTTTGGGTGGTACGCAACAGTGGATCTGCGTGCTGCGCATGACCAAAAATGCGGGGGTTTGTCGTCTTCCGTCTCGAAAACCTTTCTCAGAAATGCAGGCTCAATTACACCGTGTAACTTAGGAGTAAATTTGTGTCAAGGCATTTCAGAAGAGTTGCTCAGAACGTTATGTAGTAACCTTAAAGTCAAGCCAAAGCAGGTATTTAAAACAAATTGTGCTGTTTCATTTGCAAACCGTTCGGCAGCAGAGGGAGCCGGAGCCAGAGCACCACGCGGCCAAGCGGTCCCGCCGCACTGGCTGCGCCCATCTCTTCCTCCCCGTCTTTAAACTTGGGGAGGGGGGAAATCGGGGCTGTTAGCAGTTTGCATAGACTCCTGATTGTCAAACTACCCACCAATTTCTGAGGCCGTACTGGGAGCGTGTGCGGATAAGGGGGAAGAGAGGCTCAGCTAGTTGTTCAGGGTTCGGTGGAAGTCTGTGACCACTTTGAGATTTGTCCCGGTTCAGATACCTACCCCTGCTTTCATATTTTGCGTGGATTGTAAATGCCTTTTCTTCACAGAAGCCCTTTCTGAAGGGAATATATAAGACTCCTTGCATCGTTTAGGTTGATTATAGCAGTTTCTTCAAAGCAAGAAACGAAAATAGGCCAGAAGAGATGAACGCGTAACGTATTGATAAATGTAGTTACATATATGAACTGGGCAAGAGAGAGAGAAAAGCTGAATTTCTTATACATGATTCTTACAGTTCTTGACAGCTCGAACTCCCACATGCTTGAATAGTTCAATACTGGATTAGTGTGATGCCTGCTTGGCGGATCCTGTGGGGCATAGACTCAGCAAGAAACACATCATTCAGGATTTTGGGGACAGCTTGTAAACTGTCCAACACTACTGGCGATCCCACTCCAATCAAAGTCAAACTGGAAGATGGAATTGGGGGCGGGGGGGGAGAAGAGAAGCTCTCTTATTTATGCTCCCGTAATTCATGGTCTAAATTGTGATTAGTCAACTTCTGTAGAATAGCACCAATGAAAGATTTATTTGTAAAAATAATATGAACTGTAGAATATACTTAATTACAAAAGCAAGAAGGAAAAGCAGAATGGACATGTAAGGACCGAACTAGAATCCTGATTATTTATTTATTTTTACTGAA
The DNA here is from genome assembly GCF_028858705.1 of Grus americana. Classification (NCBI taxonomy): domain Eukaryota; kingdom Metazoa; phylum Chordata; class Aves; order Gruiformes; family Gruidae; genus Grus; species Grus americana. The sequence goes on along the minus strand of NC_072864.1, from coordinate 17,285,899 downwards.
GCCAGTGGCAAAAATACATTTAACAAATCCAGGGGGTTACCTATTGACATCAGGGCCTGATTTTTAATTTGTTTTTTCTGTGTTTAGGGAAATTGAAAATTCTCACTCAAGTACATGCACAACTTGATTTGTAAATGGCAAGCTATTGTGGTGAATTATACTCTTTTCGTGAAAAAATAAAAAATCCATTGTTGAAAAACTATTGAAATCTTTGGGATGTTAGCAACTGCACCAGTAATATTAATATGTCAACAGCACCACTTCATTATGTGCCAAGCTAGTTTTCACTTGAATAATCAAGATTTAAGAACAAGGAAACTGTTTGCATATTCCTACTCATATATATTTTCCCACTGACATTAGTAGGAGTGTTCACGAAAGTGAAGATTGCAATTCTGGTAAGACCAGTCTAAGGTAACACATGCTGCATCTATGAGACCCAAAAATCTTGAAATGTGGGTATGGGTATTGTATTAGAAACGAGACCTGACACTACGGTGCTCATGAATCCAGCAAACAAATCCAAGTCATAATGCAACAGGTGGAAAATGAACACCAAGATTCAAAATAAAGAATGGTTTACATTGGAAAGACTCCAAGCGGTCACCTGCCCCAGTTCCTGAGGGCACAGCCATGATGCCAAGGTGTGGGTTTTTGGTTTGGGTTTTTTTTGACAGATGTTTTGAATCTGTCCTCAAAAACCTCGGCAGGGAGAGCCGTCGCATCTTCCACTCCTCAAGGGGCTGCCCAGCGCACCCCACCAAAACCATCACACGTGACTCCTTTCCTCTGTGCCAATGCCTTCTACAAACTTTTGAAGACTACTGCTCATGTCCCCTCAGTGTTCTCTCTTTCTCTCTTCCTCCTTCTTTCTGCTACTTCTCAGCAGGATATTATAAGGATAATTAAACAGCAGAAATTATTAATGAGGAATGCAGTAATCTGGCCATTCTTTAACATCCTTAAATCACAGTCTATCTGCTGGTACAAATGCAAACTACTGGGATGGATTATTGGGTGAGACAATTACAAAACTTGTTTGGAAACCTCAGCTACAGATATTTCACAACTTTTAGGAAGCAGCTTACTTCCTATGCAGGTAGCTGTGTCACTCTTTGTATACGTGTATGTGCAGAAGCCCCAGGAACAGGAAAAGAAATGTGACCCTTACGTCCAAGGTCTGTTTTACCTCCCGAATAATGGATATTCCAGTTTTCAGTGCATCCCTGCTGGGATGGAGCTGTGCAGAGTCTGACCTAGCCACGCTTCCCCAGCTCTAAATCTAAACCTAAACGGTGTTTCCTTGTCTTGGCCCCAGCACAGACCTGGAGATGGTGGAGGAACGCAGGAATATTAAATTTCAAATCAAGCTAATGCAGTGAGTGAGACTGATTACCTAACTTATACCTTGAAATGTACTTCATCAAACTATAAATAAATTATCTTTTCTCATTCCAGATATATTTCCTGAGAGCAATCTCATTTTGGAGGTGGTCAATTCTCCCTGTTAAATTTCTCAAGATTACATAATTATCCAGGAATTTCCTTCAGATACCCAGAAAACATTTTAGCAAACATTGACATTGTGGCAGCAATAGCAAACTTGAACACATATAGAGCTATAACTACAATAGGGATTGTTCCACAGATATTCCAGTCGTGTTTTCTCCAGCGGTAAAAATTGAATGAATTTCTGAGGCAAATATCATTCATGCTATGTATTCCTTGTTTTTATAAGATCTTAAATAAACTCTAAATTCCTGAGGGTTGGGGTTTTGGTTTTTTTTCCCCTACACAAAAAATGCAGCTGTTTCCTAACTAATTTTCTTGAAAATTAGCAAAATGATATGTTAGCTAAAATAACCCCTCTGCTTAGCATTTGCTATCAAAATTTTTTTTTAGAGATATAATCCCCAAAATATTTTATTTAATTCATGTTCGATATAACTTGGATGACAAATTGAGTTCAGAATTTCACCTGGCTGCCCCTTCACCGGGTGTGCAGAAGAGGTCATGGTATCTTCCACATATCTCTGACTTTCAGTAATTTTCCAGGAAGCCCAAAGACGAGCAGAGTGACCTCCCTTTTATTTTAAAACTCAATTGTAGAAAATAGAAATGTGGGAGGGGAAAAAAAAAAAACAAAACAAACTTTTTTTGGAGAGGAAGCAACCACTTTTTGGCACTCGGTATTGCTTCTCCCTTTCCGATTCAGCCCCCACTCGTGTGCGGTGTCCATATGGATGAGGTTTATGGGTATCTATGCTCTTCTAACATATCAAAATATTTACCTTGTGCATTTCAGTACAACTTCATTAGTTTTACTAACCTCCCGGTCTCAGTAAGTGCCAGCTGTCCTTGGGTTTCCAGGGCATTCGGATCTGATAAGTGAGCTCTTGTGTTAGCACTGCGACGGTCAAAGGTCCGTGTCAGGTCAGGACCTCTGCTCTGTGGGAGAGATAAACTGATTTAAAACTACCAGAGGAAACAAGTAAAGGGAAAAATGGAATTTATAAAGCTTATGAAATGTCATGAGACGTGTTGCAGCCTTTCGGACAAATGCTGAATGCAGTTAACCTGGAGGAAAAAGGGGGAGATCAAAAGATTACCTGCTAGGAGAAAAAGACCTGATGCTAAGGATGAGTGGGACATAATGAGATCTTTTTTAGCTGTATCAGCAAAGATACTTCCATTTCCTTGTCAGAGACTAGAAAGGTATAATTAGGGACATTTTTTTTTTTTTTTCCCTCTACAGATTCAGCTTGTGAGCTTTATTTAATACAAAACAAACAAGGAAAAAAATCCAGAGAAATAAACCCATCATATTTAATTTAAGTTCACAGTATAACATTTGTTAATATTTGTCTTTTTTGGTTAAGTGGGTAAATCACAGAACTATTAAATATGCAAGATATAAACCAAAGTCAATTAAATGATAGCTAAGGTACTGTGGCAGACCTGATTAAATTGGTGTGTTATTAAGATTATTTACACAACATCCGTGGAACAACATCTCGGATATGTGCTGTGAAATTGAAAAAGAAGTTTGCCGGAGTCCCAGCCACCCAGACGTGGCTCCCACGCTCTGGATACAAACCCCGAGCCTTCGGACTCTCCGGTCTGAGTCCTGCGTGTCGTCCCACCTGCCTACAAGGGCGATCTGCGTCGCCTCGTGTTTATTCGTACCAGCTGCCCCTAAGGGAACCTGCAGGAGACCGAGGTGGAAGGTGCTGAGGTGCAGATATCCCCCTTTCCTCATCAGGAGGTCGTGCCCCTGGGGAGGCTCTCGCTGGAGTCAGGGAAAAGGCTCCAGCCCTTGCAATCCATGCTTGCCGTATTTCAGAGCAGGATTTAGCCCCGGACGTTCAGGGGTTCATAAGCATAAAGCGCCACTTCATTTTGTCTCTATTTTCCCAAATAGGAAGCGCTCACCATTGACGTTCAAATATAACTTCTAAAATCTTCACGCAAATCCTGTAGTAAAGATTCAATGGAAAGATTCATGCTGGAAATCGTGGGTTTTTTCCCAGCTGTCAAATCTGGAACAATATTAAATGTGTCACAGCAGAATTAGTATTATCTCTTCTCAAATTCTTTTCCTAAGGTTTCTTGATGTGAACAAGTGAAGGTATTAGGGACAAGTGAACTAGTTAAGAAAATGTAACTAAATTTGGGACCAATTTAGAACCAAATCAGAAATAACTTTGTTGTATACATCATAATAATAAACATATACCACTTTTTTTCCAGTTTTGCATTTTGAAATATCTGTTAATGTCGGCAGGAAAAGTTATAATGCTGTGTAGTAAGTCATTCTTGCAAAGTTTCCATCCACCAAAAAAAATGGATCAAAATAAAATTATTCTTTTTCCTTGTTTTTTCCTAATAAATTTTTGCATAGTTGGATTAGTAGGAGACTGATTCTGCAAAATCTAAACTAAGTAAAAAAAAAAAATCTAAAGAAAATGCTTGTGTTCAAAATTGTAACTAGACTCAGTGAAATCAATAGTTGTTCAGTCTTCAAGCATTTTCTGAGATGTGTTAAGATAGAATTATAAACTTTGCACAATTTTTTTTTTTTTTTGAATGAACAGAAAATATTTTCATTTGGTCTTTTGCTCTTCCATAAGATACTTGCACAAAAATAGAATTACTGGGAAACACAGCCTTAGAATTGCATAACTCACCATTTCCAAAGCAGTTACAAGAGTCTTGCCGTTGCAGCGTCTCCCCAGGTACACCACGCATGGATGGCTGTTGTTTCTGCTCTGCCAGTCTTTCCAGCATATACAAAGTAAAAATGCATTGTCTTGGCACTTCCTATTTTAGTTTCTGCACGGCTACATTGCTTTTCTCCTCCATTTTTGTTAAGAAGGGCGAGAACGGTGCAGAGATTTGCTGAGCTTTGCCAGGAGAGGTTTCTTGCCGATCAAGAAAATTGGGCAAAAGCACGATGAGACAAGCGTGCACGTTTGCCATCTTGCTCTGCTCTTGCAGTGCTGACTCCTTTGTCAGGGATAATAACATCAGGGAGATGACCTTGTGAGGTAAACCACACATTTATTCAGTCTCTAAGCCCTGCTAGCATGTTGGTTGAAGTATGATCTTTGTCAAGCCCAGGGATGTAATTACCCTGAGAGTTAATGCTAATTGGTTTATTGAGTTTAATTGGATATCATTAAAAATACTGCCTTCTTTTGCAGGAACTAAGGCAATATTCTTCTAAAGGAAGAACGATGCTTCTTACTTTATTATTTGTACATAACCTTAATTTTACATCATTTTTTCACAACAGATTTTGGATGAACAAGGTCCACCGCTGGGGACATTTTATTTTCAGTTCTGCCTGCTACTCTCAACCTGTTCCAAAGTGGTGGATGAAGAACTTGGTAAAATGTTTGATGATATCGCTAAGGTTAATTACAATTTCAGCTATGGCAAGAGACATGTGGTAAATTATGTAAAGAATAATAAAACTATAGAGGTCAAAAGAGCTGATAAAGGAAGTTTCGGTCATCATAATGAAAAATGAGTTGGAATAATTAGATAGTTTTAGTGGCAATTAGCAGAAATTAACTTGTGATCTCACTAAAGAGTTTCAACTGCTCTTAGATGGGGTTACTGATAAGGTAAAAAAAGGATCAATTTACAATTAATAAGGGTATTTTTTTGTCACTGCTGGGACTGCAACTCAGAATGGTATATATTATTTAAGGACACAGAAGTTTAGAAGGTCCCAGGTAAAGATGGAGGTAAAGTTTTGGCTTTGGATGTGAAAAGTAGGAAAATTACAACATTTGGGCCCATTTATTTGTAATTAAGACATTCATTAAAACAACATAATCCTTTTGGGGGGGGGGGGGGGGGGCATAGTAAAAAATTAAATTTCCAAAACTAACAGGAAAATCTTGGCCACATGGTCAGTTAGCTACATTATGGCTGAGGAACTGAAATTTTGGGCAACTGTCCACAAAGTCCAACTCTTTTGTGCCACTTAGAAAGACTTAAAAAAAATAACCTGTATTTTGTTCCTCTGATATTAAAAGGGATGGAGTGATCTGGCCTGCCTTCTATTTATTTCCTTTCAGATGTGACAGGTCTTGACCAGATCCTAAACCCCACTGTTCTGCTAATAATGTGCACCTGGGGAGGACACCAGCAGCTTCTCTTTGAATGTTGGCTAAATCCAGGTCCTGCTGACTTCAAGTTGTCTTCAGCACTTTTGCAAGTAAAATTTTGCAGAATTGCATCTAAGCATGGTAACGCGCAGAAGAATGGGGCATATTGAGCTTCCCGGTTATTCAGAACATACGATGCTGTAGGGTAATAAAGATAAGCATCACAGAGCGTAAATCCTTTATAAAACTTAATTTAACCTTTCTACTTAGTATTAAAAAGGTATTAGTATTTCATTCCACACCAAGGTCTGTTCAGTTGGTTTCCCTTAGCATCGCTGACTCATGGTTACTAAGGCAACTCCAGCATTGGAGGGAGAAATACAATAAAAATATTTACGTTATTTACTTAAATTTAAAAGCATTTCTTATTTAAAGATTTTTTTTTTATATTGAAGATACTTATTGAATTTTTGTTGTAAATTTTATTTTATGAAACTTTAATTATACAAAATACCATAAATTCTGAATACTTTTTAAAATATTTAAACTAGAGACTAGACACTAAACAAATCTTCTCCCAGATACGGGGCACAAAGAGGATCCGTATAAGCCCGTACTCAACAGCAGAAAGTCACGTGAATTTTCAAAGCACCTGTGTGGGAACGCCCTCGTCTCTTACCCACTTCCCCAGCCATACAGAAACCTTGGTGCTGAGACAAACGCTGGCAGAACTGCCTTTTATCGGGCCATCGGGATTAGAGCTGGACGGAGCCGGTGCTGCAGGAGCTGCCCCTGGGCCCCGTTACGCCTTCGCAGGTGTGCCCGATGGAGTCGCCGCTGACGTCAGCTGAGCCGCGTTTTGACTGTGGCTGAGGTTGGCCGATGGGCAGTTAGAGAGAGAGAGGTTCATCGCAAGGCGGCAGTGAGAATTTCACCCCTAAGCTTGTTTTCCTATTTTCTAGCTGGAAGTTGGACGGATTTGAAACTCATCCAGGGATTTGAAACTTCAGCAGTTTCTCCTCCTCTGATATACTTCAACCAGGCAAAGAAAATTTTCAGGCTGTATTATGGCCTTAATTCCTCCATATAACCCATTATCTGCTCGTTATTGAGCTATAATAAACATGGAGCCCTTCAAGGACTTTTTTTTCTCCCCAAATCACTTTAGAATGAGCGCTGGCAATATTGAATCAAGGGCATATTGTCAAATGGAATCATTTCAGGGTAAGCAGAGTTTTCTTTGAATTGTGGCTGGCATCTTGGATAGACGGGTGTAATTTTAAAAAAAAAAAAAAAAAAAGCAGCGAGGCTGAAGTTTATATCTAAGAGTGAGCTTAAAGGGGGTTCCCATCAGTCACTAACTCTGGTTGGTTTTTTTATATGTATCTTATAGTAGAACTAGCCATAACAGCATTGTATGATTGCCTGGGTAACATGTAGTATGATAAATTAGATTACACGAGTGGCTATGTATGACCAGCGGCGGCGAAGAAGTTGCATAAATAAACCAAAGTTAATTAAAATGTTAGCAAATATAAATAATCCAAGGTTAGTGAACATTGTTTCATTTTAAATTAATAAATATGCAAAGGTAATGTTTATAATTAAAGCTATAATTTATCTTCATGCTCTGCTTGTTTAATAACAGTGGTAACGTAACGTTACATGCAGAAATGTAGTAATAGAGTTGTTTAGCACTGACATTATAAACAAATGTCTCAGTCTATTTATTCTAAGTTATGATACAGATTCTTTTCACATGCATCTGATGGCCTTTAAACCATTTAAAATGAACTACATTAATGTAATCTAATCTTGATACTGAACATAACATTTCAGTTTGAATTATCCAGAATCCATGATCCATTTTATTACTCACAAAGCACTTTATACATTTATGATAATGGCAAACCTTGCTCTGTTATTTAAATCCCATTTCAGATGGGACTTTTTTTTATTATTTTATTTTTTAAAACATTTTTGGTAGTAAAATACAAATAAAGAAAAGTCAATGCTCAGTAAGCCCTTTAACAAAGCAAACAATTCAGCTTTTTATGACATTAGCAAATAATAAAGAAAAGATCTGACATTTACACTTGATGAAATTTTATGCTATAACAGAGATGAAGAAAATGGAATGGAAATCACACATGATAAAACCTGTCCATGAAATTCAGACGGGTCTTAAAAATAACCACTGCTAAATATTTTGGGAGTTCTCTTGCTTTATTGAGGTCCGTATTTTACTGGGAAAAAACCTGTCCTTAAAAGTCAGTTCTTCAATACATGCAAATACTCTATTTAGTGGGAGTCATTCTGGTAAAATAGTAGCAAGGGACTTCGGGGAATTTATTCATGTAAGGCGAGGTAACACGGTATGGAAATATTCAGATAGAGGTTTGTAGGAATTAGAATTGATTTGATATAGTAGTCACAAGTAATGGATTTAGTTTCCCTGAAAACTTCTGGTAAATGTTCTTGGAATTTGCATTTAATCAACTTGATTTTTGAATTCAAAGCGTCTTATATTTATAGTTGGTCTAGATTTTCAACCCATGTGCCCACAGCTGTATTTTCTGGTGTTAGAATATTACATGTGATGCTAGGAGTAGCTGTGCACATTAACTTATTGCAGTGAAATTTATTTATAGTTAATTCACCCTTTTCCATAGATGAGATCACTCGCGTGCATAAAAATAGTACGCACAAACCGGAGGTGAGCTGCTACTAACGCTTTCCTTTAAATAATAAACTAAATTGGTTAAATATCAGGTTTGTTTGACTAGACTTTGAAAGCACGGTTCAGGCTGGCTCTCCTCACCTCCTCTGTTAACATCATGATGGCACAGAGCTGCAGAATCAGGTGTCCGGTTCATACGCAAAGCGCTGCCCTGCGTTCTAGAGGAAGACGACCGCTATAACCCAATATCATGAATCTGAGCTTATCTGATCGACTCACCGGTCTAAAATAAAATAATAGAAAAAAAAAGACAATAACACATATTCAGTGTCTGAATACTAAAGAATAAGATAAAAGAACATTCTAGGTGTTATGGGCTTGCTTTACTTCTGATATGTCAGAAAAATGAGCTCCACAGTAATTGTGTATGCATAAGGTCATTATTAATAAATGGCCATTTTAAGAAAGCATTTTTAGAATGATGTCATTCACTCCTGTGGGAAAGTTTCTCTTTTGAAAACTTCACCTGCAATGTCATACCCAGCAGAACTCAGTCCTTAATAGAAGTGGTGCATGAATACTGCTTTTCTCTTTGGATCTGCCTATTGGCGAGGGATTTCAGTGGGGACATAAACGACTGGAATACAGCTGATGGGGGGGGGCGGGGGGGAAGAAAAAAAGGAAAATCCTCATCACAAAGCTAAATCTACTCTACAAGTGTTTCATTATGCTACAGAAATCACAAATGAGCAAAAAGTCTAGTGAAGCATGGAATGTATAGAATTTCACAGAGCTGTAGTGAGTAACCAGTAGGTTATAAACAGGTAAATGTGGTGGTGCTTCGAAAATGATGTACAAGAAAGTAACGGAGGCGGCAGTGCCAGAACGCGTGTGGTTTACATGGTGGCACTCACCGAGACTTTGGTGTCCTGGGTAGCGTGTCCCTGCCAGGGTTTCGAGGCGCGCACACGATGTTTGGCCACGAAGAGCCATTAGATAGAACCACAGAGAAGAATTAGGAGCCAGGAGCTAATTTTCAGTCCCAAGACTGGCTCCTTCAGTTGTGTTGGACAGCTTATAGCTGCTCAGAGGCGGTTTCCTTCTACGTGTGAAGTTGGTAATAAGTTATTTAATTCTTCAAAGAGGTTGGATGGTATCGTTTAACTGATGACCATTAAACATCTTTAAATTATGGCACGCATTTTGTGTAACTTTTAATTGTCATTATTAGGACAGAGCAAGCGAATATTTAGACCACTATATTTTAGGTGTTTCATTATGACAAAAGGAAGACCTCCTAATAGGTTACTTTAAATACTGTACTTAAGGGCAAAAGGAGAGAACGTTTTTACAAGAAGTTAAACAGCAGGTTTCAGCTGTATCATTCTCTTTAAATGATCTTTTATAATAGGAGACAAAACAAGAAAGGTACCCTCAGAAGTGGTACCACATTATTTTCATGTTGATTGCAATAAGTGCTGAGAGTAGAGCGCATTCTGTGTAAAATCAATGTCTGTGAGGGGGAAGGAAAAAAAAAAGAACCAAAAGCAGCACAAAGACGTCGGGATTTATCCTTTAAGAAGTGCCTCTCGGGGAACAAAGCGGTGCCCAGCAAGGGCAGGAGCAGGGGCAGGAGGAAGGAGGTGGACAATAGAAAGGCTATCACAGGGTGAAAGGGGTAACGCAACAGGAAGAGCTTCAGGAGGGAACATCTTCATTAATTTTATCAGGTATTTACTTTCCTAAATCTTCTTGTGTGTTCACTCAACCTTGATCCCATTCTGTGATATCCCTGCAGATTTATAGTAAACATCTCCCCTCAGGATAGTGAAAAAGAGATAAGCCTGAACTGTAAAAGAAAAAAAATTAGAAACACACCCCCCCCCCCCAAACCCCAAGAAGAAACCAAACCCAAAACCAAAGGGAAGAAAGGCAAGCTTGGGACAAAGCAAGCTGTCGTCACTGGTACCATCTGATAGCACCCGAAACTGATAGTCACAAAACCCAGGTACAATACAACCAAATTGCTCCAATATTCTTTCACTAGAGAAATCTTTTTCCCTTTCTTCCTCAGAAAACCCTTTCCTCAGAATAATTATGAAGGCAGGCCTAGGGAACTGCGTTCATTTCAGAGCTTTCATTTTTAGAAAGACTGTTTAATATTTATATAAAGCTCATGTTAAGTTTATGCACCTGTCAAAATACTAAATTATATGATAGTGATTGCGAAATGAGCTATTTATCAGACAGATGTCTCTGCCGAACCTGGAGTACGTAGACACGGAGGGGCAGGGTAACGGTGGTTTAGTGACAGCAACCTGCCAGCGAGGGGACGTCTTGAACCCTGCGGGCTCCGAAGCTCCACGGGACCAAGGAGCTCTGCCCAAAAATGCCCTTTCCACCGCAGGACATGTAGCGCTAATAACTCGTTTTTGAACAAAGGCTTGTGAAGCACAAGCGACTGTTGTGATGTATAGCTTGCCTTCACGCGTCCTACAGTGTTCTTCAGAAGTTGCCTTGTTTTGGTATCGTGTGGCTTCTTTCTCCAGCCCTGGCCTTAGGAGTGAAAAAATAGTGTGAGGATACATTTTAAGTGGAAGGCAGATGTTCTTACAAACTAACTCTATAATCAACAGCGCTGCAGAATAACGCTTAGAGGTGTTAAAGTCCGACCCGGGCCAGCTGTAAACCGGGACTGAAGCGTGCTGTTTGTCCCTGCCGGGAACGGGTCGGGCTGTCAGGAGCCCGAGCGAAGGCGCAGAGCTCCAGCCAAAGGTCGTGGCAGGAGAGGATGGAGATGTGACAAGTGGAGTAACACAGGGCATGAGTAACACCCTAACCCGTAGGAAGTTTAAGCAGTTTGCTATAACTTTCTCCAGATGTCTCTGAAGTTATGCCTTGCCTTCGGTGGGTTTTTGCAGGGTATCCGTTTGCCTTGGAGCCACCTGGGCTGCCTGTGCCCCCGAGAGATGTACAGTGCGGTGTCTTATTTTCACCCTTAATGAACGGTTCCTGTGCATCAGAAACCCCTGCATGTACAGATCTGGAGATATATTAAAAAAGAAGTACGCTGGTCCTGGTCCTTAGATGCTTGGATCTGGCATCGAGGAAGCGTAGCAGCTTCCTTCCAGCAAGGCTTTTTTACAGTATCTCAAAGAAAAATTCAATGTCTCTATGTCCAAACTAATCTTTTGCTGCTTTTTTTAAAAAAAAAAAAAAAAAAAAGGTATTTATTTATGAAGAATAAGCTGCATGGGCTTCACTCTGCTTTAGAGAGAAATTCTTTGTAAATACAACTAAGACTCTCTAATCCCCGTTATAATAAACTCCCCTGATCTGAACAGGTGTATATCACAGTTGCTGCTTTTCAGCAGCACAGCGCTTCCTGCGTGATCCGTGTTGCAAAATTTCTCACACTGCGGGAAAAACAAGAAAAGAGAGAAGGGAAAATAACTGAATTCCTCCCTCAAATGCAAATCCATACCAGTTTGCTGCTAAGCTCCCTCGAATGTCTGTGCACTCAGAAACCAAGAAGGAAACCAGCATCCGCTGGCTGGCAAATCAGTACCCATATTATCCAAAAAGCATGGCAAAACCCTGGTAAATGTATGTTTGGAAGCATGCAGGTTTTTTTAAATAAGTCCTCAAATTCAAAAGCCATTAGGGAATTTTGCACAAATTATTGAACTATATTAGCATAATAGGAAAATATACTGCATATCACTTGTGCGTACTGCATATCTGTACTTATTCCACATACTTAATGCATATATTAAATACACTGGGGAGAGAGAAATAGGTTTTTTTACTCAGTTTGCATTTGTTTTGATTCTCTGTGATGGATTATGAATTACCATGCTACTGATATACCTATGCAAAAATACAGTGCAGTAGATGTCTAATTATGACCTGAAGTGAAAATGAATTATAACTCCTCTTGATACTTCTTGTGATTTGCTGCATTATAAATAACAGTGATTTATTATTGTTTCACCTACTGCTCTGCTAGTGATGGATCATAATAGTAGATCATCATAATTTTGAAATCAGAACAGAGCTGGTTTTTCTTCCATATAATTCAATTTTAACTCCACTACTGAGGTTGTTGAGTATCACAATCCATCTACTTTATGTTATGTTTTATTAGAAAGAAGATATGTTAATATATTTGGTAGCTGTTCATTACTAACATCTGTTTATTAGACTTCTCTATTAAACTGTCCAACATACCTTTTGATAGTCTCATTACACTTTCAACATGACCCACATGGCAACTACCAGGAAAAACAGATGATCATAGACCAGTTTTGAAAAGGAAGACTTCCCCTACTGTATGTGCTGTGTATTTAAAGTAAAATTGGTGTACCATTATTGTAAATTTTCAGATCAATATGGTCTTAGCGCCAGAGTATTCAGTGGTTCAGTAAGACCCTTCTTTTATGCATTTGGTCCCTGGTGATGCTTTATATTCAGTCATTCCACATATCGCCCCCCCGTCACCACAGCTGGGCTGGGTCTCATCCAGACAGTCCTCAAGCAGCGGGGCCTGGACAAGGACCGTCCTGTCTCCGCTGTGAGAGCGTTTCCATACGTTCCCCTCCGCAGTGGAAGCCCCCCATGAAGCAGGAGCATCCCCGCCGTAAGTCCAGCCTGCGGTAGGTGCGCGAAACCTGAAACAGTTCTAACGGAATACATTTATATGCCACAGGTTCTCAGAGTATTTGCTTCAGAAGACTCCCAGCCTCCTCTCCCTCTTGCTGCCACCACGTTCCCCTCACACGGCTGTCGTCATGCTCTGCTTGCTTTTTGAAGCTTCGGCAACCTGCACGCCCCTTCTTGCTACGGGCCCCAGCGTGCCACTGCAGCAGGCACTATGTAGCTAATGAGCGGCTGAAGCAAGACTCTCACTGGCAGCTAATAAAAACTTTACATTTGAAATGAAGTCCCTTCTCCAGGGAGACAACAGCCTTCTCCAGCTTCACTGATAGCACCAGGAGGAGCTGCCGAATCTTTCAGTGGAACGGCTCAGGCGCCCCTGGCCATCGCTGTGTTTGCCATGCACAAAGCCCTCAGCGCGACCAGCGATGGACTATTCTCCAACAGTGGTCGCCTCGGTCTATAAATACAAGACCGTGCCTTTTAAAAATCTGTTTCATTTTAATCATCTTATTCATTTAGTCCGTGGCTGCCTCCAAAGACCTCCAGCTGCTTCTGCAGCTTCCTTTGAAGTGGACCGTGCCAGAGCAACCCTAGAAAATAGCTGGCAGGGTAGAGCAGAGCGGCTGCCAGAGGTGCGGAGCTGGTCACTCCGGCTCTGCCTGACTCCGCGGAGAGCAGGCGCCGGGGCGGACAGCCGTGCGGTGGCTCTGGCTGCCGAATATGAGCTGCGGAAGCATGGAGCAAGCTCTGCAGAAGCTGGGGTGACAGCATCTGCAGGACGACAGACGTGGTGCTTGCTCATCTTTGGCGAACCTCAGCTGATGGATGTTAGGGGCTTAGGAAAAAGGAGACAGATACAGAGACCGCAAAACACACAGCGAGAATATTATTGAAAACTGTCCTAGATGGCTTAATCTTTATTTTTAAAGGCTATGAATGATTCATTGAACCTCAGATAAATTATTTCAGTAGTTAATTATTGGTTTAGTTTAAAAAAAAATATGTTTAGGCTATCTCTGCCTTAACAATTCAGATTTTGATAGTTACCTTCTTTCTCTATCCTGTGTTTGCCCATGAGCAGACAGGGTGGGTTTGCTTGTTTGCTTGAAATGATTTCTGTGAGCATGGTGCGGTCCATAAAATATTTTCAAATTATCTTCTGGCTGTTTGCATTTCAAAACTGGAGGTGTTCTGCTTGGACATAACACCACCTACAGTTCCCTGACACCCTGCGTGGAGCAGCTACTTTTTAAATTTGGGTGCGTGAATATTTATGATGCAAAGTGCATTTTCCTGAATATTCTGCGACATCAGTTCAAAATATTTTTTATGACTGTGTCTACCATTAGCTTGTAAATGTATGGAAAAACGGGCACAAACAGAGTAATTGTGTGGCCGCATTCGCTCGGCCCCTTTTGCAACGGAGAGTTTCTATCATCTGTTGGCTATCGGGAGGCTCTAAAAAGAGATCGACGGTGTCAGACCCGCTCCGCAGAAACAAGCTGCTGAAGTCCCCTGCAAACCCCCAGCGAGAACTGACACCAAATTGCAGCTTTCTGAGAACCTGACAAAAGGAGGTGAGAATGGAGCGGGACAGGGTGTCCTACCTTCGTCACAAGGTGACTCCTCCTAATTGCACCCGAATAAAATGGTAGGGCAAAAGAAAGTAGCTGGCATCGTGGTTGTGCCGTTTATGTGCTCTGTAGGTAATGAGATGTCAGTGGCTGGAACTGTCTTTGGCGCATGCCACAACTGCTAATTTCATTATACGGACATGAGAAGGGAGTGTATTAACCAGTCAACAGAGTTTCACTTTTTCCTTGCCATTATTATTTTTCTTAGACTTCTTATCCTTTGCATAGGAAAGGAAATGCGTATGAAGTTGTGTATCCAGTTCTTGTTTATTGAAGAACAAATAAATACGAGCATCTGAAAACTTTCACAAGAGCCAGACTTTAAGGGACCTCAGAAATCTGGGAAGAAATGAATAAGTAGGAAGAAAAGGGAAAAAAATAGAAAACCCTATAAGCATGACTGAAATGTGTATATATACAGTTTTAAAGCTCCTGCTTTACAACTGAATAAATAACTCCTTGAGCAATAATTTATTTGCATGCTGTTAATTAGAAGCATAATTAATTTCTGTAGATTATAAATAATGGTGCGCGAAATGTCATTCCCAGCAGATCAAACGGAAATAATATAAACATTCTTAAAACAAACAAGAATAGCTTGCAATGAAACTGATTTAAATTAGTTATGATATTTTGTGATGCCTTGTACTAATGAAAACTATAAATTTGTGTCTGAAGTTAGTAATTTATTGGTAAAATGCAAGGGTTCATTAATCATTCTGCTTTCTCTTATACTTGGCACATATGGAAGGAAAATCTCTATGTTTATCACTGCTTCAAATAAACAGTAGCATAAGTAGATTATTCCCAACAGAAAGATTTTTCCCACACCCTAATCTCAGAGCAATCATTCACTGATCTAAATGAGCAGTTACTTAAACCGCTAAGAAGGGATGCTAATTAGCTAAGGAAAACTAGGCAAGAGTATTTAATTTAAAAAAGAAAAAAAAACCCACACAATTTTTTTTTTTCCTGCGATCTTATTTCTAATGTATTATTTACTTTCAGTTTGCTCGGATGCTGTCTCTGTGACAATGTCATCCTGAGGTGTGTCTTCTCAGAAGGATGAGTTCTTACAAACTTCTCTACTCCGAAGTTTTGGTTTTGTAGCCTCCGTCAGCTGGGGTTACGCTTCTCACTCCCCAGTTAATACAGGTATGTACTGGGGTAAAACCAGGAATGACTGTGAGCCCGCTTTGCTCGCGGCAAGCAGGGAGGGTGGATCTGGGTCTGCCTGGTCTCTAAACACTGTTTTAGCATGTGAATGGTTTCGTTTTTCTACTGACGTCTCATGCCTCCAGGTCCAAAGAGCTCCCAACAAGCTATGTGCCTGAGAAAGAAGTACCTTTTCGCTTTTGACGCAAAACAGAATCTGCAGCGTGTGATGCAAGCTCTGCCGAGCTTGTAGATAATGTTGGTCTCTGGCTAAAGGACACCAAAGCTGCTATGAAATCAGGTTGTTCAGATTTCTTAGCTCTTCTCTGATGAGGTCTCTCAGCATCCTGAGCAATGTCTTGCAGGCTTGCCCAGCAAAGACGCTCTGTTTGTTCACCATCAGACCCTGGCAGCCTCCTCTGATGACCTGGTCAGCAGCGGGGATAATTAGGTGGCACTCGGTAGACAGGAGGAGGGAGGGGTTTGTCCCCCAGCCACGGGAATCCTTGTTCTGTGGTCTGTCCTGGGCACAGACCTGTCCCTGCTCCACACCCCAGCAGCGCTGAGGAGAGAAGGGTTGGGATTATGGCCACCGCTGGCGTGGGATCGGTGTTTACGTGTTAATCCCCGGTCAAGCACATCTGGATGTAAGTAAAACAGCTGTAGAAGGGCTTCTGCCATTAGACTTCTGGCATTTCTGGTCAGCCGTGAGGGTGGACTTCTGTGGTTGAAGCATCACTCCATCACAAGAGCTTTGCAGGGCTAACAGTTCTGCCGCTGCCACGGGGCCACGCGGGTGTAAAACTGGTGCTGCGTCCTGGGGACACACGTCACATTTTTTGCTGACTGTTGTCTTCAGTACTGTGAGGTTCTGATAGTAAACATCATGTGAAAAGGGACAATAATCAACACAAAATAAGGGTAACCCAACATTTTTATGGATTAGAAACTTGGTTTTCAACTCTTGGTTGCGTTTTGCTCATTTTAGTCTGCCCTCTGACTTGCTAATGTTGAGGGATGTACGGAAGGGGTTTTCATGGAAAATATATGGACATTGTGAATAGTCAGCTAATGGCTGCAGGCAAGCTTTCAGATTTTAAATTTATGTATTTAATCCATTAAAAATGAAATGATTCTACAGAGGGGAGAGGCACCGTGCAACAACAGCACTATTACTGAATGGGTGGAACATAATGGATGGGGATGAAATTCTTGAACTGTCTTACATGCCAACTGGTTCTTTCATCCTGCCTCTAATTCCGGCAAACAATGCTTTATAGAGCTGACCTCATCCAAGATATAGCTTATTTCCTCTTGATAAATTGTATTCCCTCTACACGCTCTTTTGCAAGTACAAGAATCTAAATCTCTCATACACTGTTCTGCAAAAATCTTTCCACCGCATTTTTTACTTGAATTCTTCAACTAGAATTTTAATAAGTTGTTTAAAGACATGTGCAGGAGGGCTGGCAAAGACAAGTTTCTAACAGATCTAGGTGTTAGAGATTTTGCTGGTTTTTCTAGAAGGCTGCAAAAACTGTGTGTGAACGGTAGAAGCACAGCTGAATGCTGCTGAGCCCGGGAAAATACATTCAGCATATTCCTGTGTACAGAGATTAAAAATCGAGCCCATGTAAAGTGTTTAGATTGGTCTTTGTTTTGTCTGTGAGCTGTGATTCACCAGTTTGGCATTCTGTTGAGTAGCCAGGCATCATTGTGGACCTTTGATGTATTCTCCATTAAAATGCATGTGCTGTACTTCTTGGGGATTGATGAGAGGTGGAAAAATTGAAGACATAGTAGAAAGAAAACAGAATAAGAAAGAATTCTCATAGGCTACATAGACACAATTCATGTCAACATGTGAATAAATACTTCATGTACCTATGGCTAGACAAAAACCACTGCAAGACTTCAGTGCTCTGCTGCGTTTTGTCTACAAAATTACTAGCATAGAAAATTGTTCTAAACAAGACACATTCTGAAATAATGCGTTTGTGTTCAAAGCACAGTATTTGGACATCTGCGATTATGGGGTTCTGTTCTTAACTCTGCCACGGGCTTATTTTAAGATTTCAAAAAGTCTTGCAAAAAAATGCCCGTGTTTCTCATTCTCTATTGGTAAGATAAGAATAAAAATGAGAGTCTGATTAGGATGTTGTTAATTATAATTTGCGAAATGCTTTCAGGTCCTCTGAGAAAAGCACTAAAGACATGAAAAGAAGTATTATTTAATAAAGATTTAACGAATAAATAGCCATGGGGCCAAAATACAGTGACGCTAAGGACAAATTTTTTATGACAGATACCTTCACCTGCTTAGTATAACTGCTGTGAAAACCAGAAAAAAAGGGCTTGAAGTTGAGAAAGCAACAGAACAATTTGTGGTTTAGCACGAGTATTATTTTAAATCCTGACCTCCAGATGAGATCTGCTATTGGATAGATGCGCAGTTTTATACAGTAATACACAGAAATAATTGAGAAAGGGAGGATTCGGAGCTATGTGATGGAAAGCATGAAAGGCCCCCAAAGCCTTTCATGTTATCATCTTTGAATAGTGCTTTGGTCTTTTGTTCCTCTTACGATAGATGATGCTTTAGTGTGGCAATGACAGTGAAGCTCCTACTCTGAATTGCGGGGGGAAAAAAGTTAACAGAGATTAAATATATGGTCACTTACCCACAAAGCCTTTTAAAAAGCTAGTTACCGCCAAAGTCTTTTCATCTGTTATTGACGACGTATTACTCATGTATGACTGCTTTCCCTCACGTCACAGTTAAATATAGTGAGCTGTGTACTATAGCAAAAAAATGTTACATTTCTTCTTTGAGGAAAAGAATTAGATTTTGAAAATATCACTAAATAGGACCATGATGAACTTTTGTATTAACATGCTAGACAGTGGCTTCTTACAGAGATAAATGTATCATCTCTGATTTTCTTTATTCTAAATTAGAGTTATTTTTTATTCTAAACTATAGTTGGTTTTTACTATTCAGTGCCTGACTCTACAACTTCTGTTTTGAGCTGTTCCAGAAGCTTTAGTGAATCCAAAGTCTTACACAAGTTAAAAATGACCCTATAAAAATGCTGGCTTTTTCCTCTAGCATCACCTTTTCTATACGAAAACTAGATGGAAAGATTTTTTTTTTCTTTTTTTTTTTTTAATAAGTGGACTCTGAAGGAGTAATTACTGACTGGGTAATTGATATGCCGTACCACAGAGCTTCTTGGCTTAGGCAGCTGCTTAGAGAAGCAGGACGGTCCCTTTTCCTTATACTATTCGATATAGTCACGGGGCTGCCGCAGTATCAGCTCATCCTTTTTGCAGGGATCTGTGGATAATCTAGACCAAAAAGCACATATAAAATAAAAATGGATTATTTTTGAAACATGTGCTTCACCAAGGTGCTCCTGTAAGATATCTAGTTTCCTAATGCAAGCCCTCCCTAACCCAGTCATCAAATTATCACATAATTAAAGCTTTTCTTTGCTAATTATTAGGTTATTAAATGTGTTCTGCCTCTTGCAAACCTAAGAAAAAGGCTATGGGAAGTGTGGTAGGAGATGACTCGGAGAACCTCAGGAGAAGTTCTTCAGAGGGCGCGCTGTACACTTCCACCCTTACAAACACTACAGGGCTACATTTTGTTAAACAGCGTTGGAGAACGTGGTGCATTGGTTAAATTTCCCTGGGGTAACCACCACAACTGCCCAGATCTTGCAGCAAGACTTATATCCGGTGGATTCAAATGCAGGTTATTAACAATTCTATCTGGCTTTGCCATTTATTTCACAGGCTTTCTGCTACTCATGGGAGATGCTTTTGAGTTCTGGGGTTTTTTCAGGCCAGCCTAGAACTTCTGAAATGCATACTCACAGGATGCAATAGGGAGGGGGGATGCTGCTAAGTGCTGTCAGCTGTTGTGGGGGAGTTGCATGCCCTAATCTTAAAGGAGCACAAAAAGGAAGTCTTTAGAAATGGGGAACTCAGCTGCAGTCCGTTCCCTGACGGGGGATGTTAGTGGTCCTCACCTTTTCACCATGGTGTCTAAAAATTAGAGAGAAATAGAGAAGAAGGGGATTTAACAGGTCGTATTGGAGAAATCCTTTACAAGAATGATGAGCTTGTTTGAATTGTACGTAATAACCGGGTGCCACACCATATGTGTAAGCTGTGTCACTCACCATCCTGAGTTTCAGGAAAATTGTCCTGCCTGGCCTCTTATTTTCCTGAATCAGTGTATACTAAACTTCAGATGGATGACAAAACCTCCAAAACGTTTCAGGTTCACCTGCTATCACTGCCCAGGAGAAGATAATGCGTACACAGGTAAAAAAGTATTCAAAGCAAAATACCTGGTGGGTTGTGGAGCTGTTTGGATCTCTGGATGTATATTTTCTTTGGTTTAAAGGCATTATATGAATGATATAATCTACTTTATGTATGGCAAATTATGTTTACAGAAATATTTGTATTATATCTATTTTTGAACATCTTACTTGGCATCTAAATGCAAAACAACTTCATTTTTACTGAGATGACATGGTCATGAATAGGAGATATTGAGCAATAGAATAGATAATGGCCCATATGTAAGAGTTGCCCATAGGTATACAGCCATGTTTACCGAGATTATGGGAAAGCTTCGTGCGTTTCAGTGCAATTTACTAAATACAACGTGGGATGAAATTGCTGTTGATGGAGCACAGGACAGCTGTAGAAATGAGCTGCTGGGCCGGCGGGGGGAAGCCTTATGTATTCACCTGGAACAAAAGGCATTAGTATATTTAAATGATTGTTCTCTTGAAATAATTTGCAAAATTGCAATGCCTTTGACAGTGAATTCCAGTTAATTGCTTTACCACAAGAGAGCACTTGCTTTTCCAGGAACAACTCCCTTATGAACCTTCCCTAATGAAGTCCTGCAGATTCCTGTCCAATTTCTTCACATGTGTTCTGTCATGTCAGCAACCGTATTTCCCCTCATCACGCCTTCTCCATGGCAGTACCTCAAAGTCTTTACCGTATTCCAGCCCCGTTTTCTACTGAAGTTGTTTAATTTAGTATTTCATAATCTTTCCCCAACAGCTCATAAGTTCTTGCATAGTTAGAGGGGCAAAAGACAGCACGTACCACTGCTAGTCCAGGGGTAAGCATGTCCTCAGCACGAGCAGCCAGCGGTAGTGTCCTCTGAGCACCCCCTTAACGGGGACAGTACTCGGCTCTGGCTTTCGTGGAACCTTTAGCGACAGTCTCTCTGGTAACGCTGCCTATCTGTCGAGGGTCACCGACCAGCAGGTTCGAAGGGACGGACAGAGGCACAAGCACAAAAGACTCGTTGCTTTAGGAGAGCAGGCCAAAAATAATTTGGCCTTTAGATATCTGCAATACGTTACAAATGCATGGTATGTTACCACACAGGTCCCTCTCCTCTCTTCTACCCCCAGAAACATGGGGGTGTGTATATCTATTTTAATTTTTTTTTAATATTGTGAAGTTTTCAAGGGTCTCTATGTAATGCTATCCAAAGCATCAATGCATGCTGAATTTAAAATCAGATGTATGCAACTTAACTGTGAAAAACCCGCAGTTAATTTACGAAATATCTCCTGAAATGGAAGAACACAACTTTCAGTGGAAGTTCTGAACACTTATTGGAGATAGCTAATAGGATTGGCCCAGCATAGTCGCAACTAATAGTGTGCAGTGGGATTGTCAAAAGCACTAAAGGAAAAAATACTTTAATAGAACTTCCATACTTAATCTTCTCATTGTTACTAAGCTTCCATGGTATGAGCTCCTAACTCATGTTAGGAAATATTCTCCTCGGTAGACTCATGTTTTCAGGTTACAAAATTGGAAATTCAGTTTTGTACAGCGTTCTTGTTTCGATGATAGCTTTCATATGTCGTACTGGTCTATAAATCATCATAAGCCTAGCTTAGGCAGACATACCTATATCTGAATATGAAACCAGAGTAATTCTTTATTACGTTGAACATTTAAGGTGTTAATGAAGCCTTAATGTAGTAAGGGGTATAATTTGGATGAACAGGAAAAGCATTGTGTTCTAGCATTCCTACAAGAGGGAGTGTGGACCCGTATGAAATCTGTCCGCGATGGCAGTTTGTACAGTATGCATGCTTACTAAGTACGTAGCAGGGTCCAAATTTTATGTAAGTGTTCCATTTCATGACAATTTAGTTAGTTTCCATGGAGATAATTGTGTTGTCACAAACTAAGGATAAAGATTTCAAGTGCAAGATAAATAGGAGGAGCACATGGACTTCCAAGCAATAAAGATGTTCTTCCTTTGCTCTGTAGTAACAAAAGGCAACGGTAATCACAGCAGTGAACGAGTGAGCTGCCTTTGCTATAAACATTGCTAGCAGTCAGTATATCAGCACCCTGTATTTCATACTATGCCTCTCAATACCTTTTTCTTTATGATCGTGCTTTCAGTGGATAATAGTTTTCACCAGTTACACTAGAATGGGGCCAACTCTTTAGCTGGAATAAATCAGCCCAGCTGGACTGCAGTCAATGAAATGGTGCTAAATTAAAGCTGAATTAAGCTGTGCTGAATTAAACCATTTGAGAATTTGACTTCACATTGTTCACCTACCCTGCCAAGTGATCAGGCCAATAATATAAACAACAGAAGATAGCTGATATTGGGGTTTTTCCCCCCATAGGTAGATGCTCCCTTCAACCCTCCGAGTTATTCAAGACAACAGTTTGGTCCAGCTTCTGATTTACCAGTTGCCCAACAGGTTCCACATGGGGGGTGCTGGGAACTCCTCTGTTTTAATCACCATCCTGGTCAATTAGTAAGGCAGCACTTTATTTTTTCTTTTTCTTATTTCTTTTTTGGTTTTTTTTCCTCTCTCTTTTCTTTTTTTTTTTAATTTATTTTTCCTCCAGCCATAGTTCTTTAAGTTAATGACAACTGCTCGTTAATGAGATGGGCCTGTCATGTTTTCTAAGACTATTTGCACTGCTGGTCTGTGAAACTGTTGATTGAAATTACTCTCAATTTTTTGACTGTTGGACTATGGCAGTACTGGAAAAGAGTCTGAATAAAGCCTGGTGCAGGCATCTATGTATACTAAAAGATAAACTGCAGGTGAGTTGAAGCATGTTCACCATTTGTAGAGCCACTGGTATGTTATATATTCATTAGCTATTGGTTGTGCTGTTTACTTGCTGGCCTTGGAAATCACATCTAACATCAAAATAACAAGGAATATCCCCTTTGAGCATGTAATGTGCTCAGCTTTTTAACGTTAGAAGTTACTCAACACCACTACAAGCAAAGCATTTGATATGTGTTGTTGGTTGTGGTTCTAAATGTTGAGAGTAGAACTGGGTTGCCTGAACACAGGCACCCATGGCCAGCCTGCCTCAGGGCTGCCAGAGCAGATGCTGGGTTTGGGAAATCCCATTTGCTGGCTGCGGGGGAAAGATAGCATAGAAGACTGTAATGTAAAGAAGCTCTTCTCAATGGGTAATTATTTATACACATAGGATCTGTACTGTACCCATATAATTTCTATTTTCTATGTAATTCTTACACATGCATTAAATACATCCGTTATATGTAAATATTAGAAGGTGTGATGTATCTTTCTGTAAGGACACTTACATGCATCCTATACGTAGCATACTTTACATACTCAGATTATAAATATATGTTGGAACTCTGCCTTTTATTTATTAATTCAATGGCGCTGCCTCAGTTGTGTTCTTTGTTTGGCAGTGACAAAAGCTTTTGTAGCTTAAAACATCTGAGAGAGTTCTAGTCGCCTTTCTGTGGTTTCATGTGACCTGAGTGAGCGGGATGCCCTGGACAGCGCTGCTCCCCGCAGGAGCCCCAGCCGTCGGGGGCTGCCGTGCTCCCCAGCTATGCTGGGAGCCCAGCCGCCGCGAGCTGTGTCCACCTCGTCTTCCCCTTCGGATCAGAAATCCTCCCCCATTCCTGTCATTCTCTCATTCTGCCACCTGCTTTTAATCTCTGAGTGAGGCTTATTGCTCTTGTTGATCTCTCATCTGCTTGTTTTGTCTTATTAGCCTCTCAAGTCTATGGTAATTGGAATGAGAGAATAGCAACGTAACAATAAGCGGAAAATTCCTTCACGTTACCTTTTCTTTTTCACTCATAGTTGTTTTTCTTATGCCCTCTCTTCACTGCCGATGTCGTCTTCTCTTTTGTTCTCTGTCTTCAATATTATGTCTTGATTTTAGCCTTTGGGCTGGGATCTTGCTGTTTCCATTCTACAGTGATTTTTTTTTTTTCCAAAAGAATATACCTTTAAGAAACTTTTCCATTTTCTTTGCAAACTAGACTCAAACAGTGACTCAGAACTGAGCACTGAGCTGTCTGAATTATATTTGTCAACTAGTACAGCAGTGGAATCTCATACCATTTAAAGCAATTCAGATTTTCTGCCCAGAAGTTAGTTATGCTGTAAAACTGAATTTGGGAATGTTCAAGAATATAAGAACTGTGTGAATTTTTGAATCGTATGTTTCTAAAAATATTGTTTTCTTACTCTGGTGAGATTTTAATATATGCATTTCCAAAGTTACCGGCTACTCTGTGTGTGGGGTTATTGAAACCTGGTCTTCCACAAACCATAGGTACTAAATGTCAAGACCTGTCCCTGTGGAAACCCAGAAAATGTATCTTATCCTTCTGAATTTCCAGTGGGGTTTTCAGTGCTTGCCATGTAAGAAAAGAACAAAGGTCTCAGCTGTATTTCTTTGTCTTTGAATTTGAACTCGAAGTCTGGCATATCCCATGGGGACACTTGCTCACTTTAGGGTTACGTGCATTGCTCCATCTATTTATGAAGTAGGATGGCAGCTCTGAAGGGACAGGTTCAAGTCTTTGTTTGTATGATGAAGCACAAGAATATGAATAGCAGATGCACTCATTTTCTGCTTGCAGAACATGCGATCGTATCACGGAGTAGCACAACTCAAGCACAGGTGGCAATGTCTTCTTAAAGAAGAAAGAAAGATCCTAAAAGTTGTACTGATGTCCATTAGCAGAGCTGAGGGGAAACTTGTGGTACATCAACTCTTGCCCAAGCTTTGACTTTCAGACCATTACTTTTACTACATTACTTCTGCAAGGAGTACATAAAACAAATATTGCATACAAAATCTCTATATCCTAAAATCAAAGTATTTCTCAGATTGTAAGAATCTTGAGATTTTTATTCATATATATCACAAAAGACAAGAGCCCAGAAGATGCAATGCTAAGCATCAGTATCATGAGGAAGGTGGGCAGAGATGGACTGCCTCCAACTTAAAAGCAGAAGCTGTTGTAGGAGCCTTATTTTGTTCTTTAAACGGCCAGAAAGACAGGTTTGGTCATTCACTTCTGTGCTTTAGTGACTCTGGCATTCCAAGATGCAGCATCTCTTCCAAGATGCAGCATCTCTTCTTCCAAGATTTGATGCATCAGTTAAAATTCTCCAATGGCGGTCGCTGTTGTGTCTGCTACAGTTAGATAGGGATATCTATCAGACCTTCAGGTTATTTAATCCTATTGAACAGCAGTGTGAGATGTAATAATTGATTTATTCAATGATCTCTGGCTTGCATTTTTACTGTCTATCAAAAGACTCTTAGGTCCTAACACTTGTATTGAGAAAAATTCAAAAGGCTCATAGGGGATGGCAATAACTCAGATTATATCAAAAGACAATTTCTGTGCCTGGGAGCCTGGGATAGTTAACAAAGTGCTTCAGTGTCCTCAGAGGTCAAATTAACCACAGCGTGCTGTAGAGCTGCTGTTAGTTTGGTTGCAAATCAAATGCCCTTCCTTTGGTAGAGCTTCAGAATGGAGCATTTCGTGAGAGTGTTCCTTGAAGCTTCCCGGTAAAGACAATGATTTAAAAAATAAATCTTTTCAATGGGGTTTAACCTTTCATGGCGAGCATGCGTTAATGGCAGTTCTTCCCTTTAGCGACTTATTACGGAAAGATAAGCTTAGAAGCTATTCTCTGCCTTTGCCACAGCTATTTTATTTATCAATAAAAACAAAAATTCAATGGACTACGGTAAGTTTGCAATGGGAGTGTGGAGGAGAGGAGCAGCTTTAATGTCAGTACTTGAATCATTAGGATTACATTTTTCCTTGGCCATTATTTTTCTTAGAACAAACAACAACAACAAACCAGTGACAAACCGAGAATAAATATGAAGCAATATCAAGGCTTGTCACTCTTACCAGCTCTGGCAGGGTTAGGTTTTCAGCTCCTGGAGCTGTTTTCTCCCAGCACCCTGCCTTCTCCATCCACACTGCTTTCATTGGAGACAAAAGGATTTATTTTTTTTTCTTTTTTAATTTTGGATGCTGAGGAATTGTGCCAGGTTGAGCTGGCAAAGAGATAAGTGCCACAGCAGGGAGGAAGATTCATAAATGATGAAGACACAATCTCTTAAACTCCCTGGCTCACAGGTGTTTTGTTATTAATGAAGCTGAAAAAGATGCTCCAAATTATGTCTCCTCCTTGACATGAGAGCTTTGGCAGCCCTTTGTGACTGAAAGCTCCTGCCCTTGCAGGTGTGCGGCATAAGCTTGCAAGCCAGAATGGGGAAACAAGAGAGAGAGAGAAAGAAAAATATTCACATACTCAAGGGATCCTAGGGATGGAAGAGGGAGGAAGCAGGGAGAGAAAGAAAAAAATAGTCAGTGCACTGTGAAATGTATTCTGTCAATATACGGGAAAAGAGATAACTACAAACTTCATCTCCATGCATCTTATTTATTCCTCCAGCCCACATACACCTGGCAGCAAAGAGAATTGTAATCTGGTCTGTAACCCTACCCTGACATCCTTTTAAACTCCTAAGCAGAGCCACCTAAAGGCTAAAAAGGATTTATGTAGTTTTGCAAGCTCCTTTCCAAAAACCAACAGTGATGACATCAAAGCTTTGGAACAAAATAAAAAGGGTTATTTTTTTATTTTCATTTTTTTCATCTTCTGTCCCCTGTGTGTTAAGATCTGACTTATGGAAGATAATTATATTGTGCTGGGGTTTATTGCCTTGTTATGGAAGAATGAAGTTCATTTTTGCCTTTTATTGGCACCATCTGTTTCTTTTCTGGCAAGTATCTAAGACAGCATCGTATGGTGGTATCATACACACGAATGGGCTCGTCCTGAGGTATTCAGGTTGTAGCGATGATCATCAAATGCTCAAGAATTCTTTTTTCCCTTATTTGTCCTTCTTTTACGTAGTCTGGCAAAACATAACGCGCACCCCCCCACCCTAAAAGCTGTAAGATACGTTTCCTATTGAGGGGTACAGCAAATAGTTACCCATTAGAGATAATGAAAAATTTAGATACTGTGTTTGGGAAGAGTTTCACTAGATTCTTCTCACATTCACCTTTCTAAGCCACCGAAGTACCAGTGAGCAATGCCCTCCCCTCCTCCACCCGTGGACCGTGGCGCAGAGCTGCGTGGTCAGGGTGACCGCATAGGTCACTGGGGCAGGGGATGTGCTGTAGTTTTGAGGCTAATTAGAATTTAGTCATCGATTTCATTTCCAGACACCACCTTACTCTTAGATACTTGTTTTGACTGTGTGGGTTGAGTCATTATCTGGCAGTACCTATCGATTTCTGTTAACTGTAAAGGGGAGCCTAAAGGAGGAAGTTAAGCAAGAGGTATCCCGCTTACTGTTATGTACAAAAGCAAATCCAGGTATTGATATAACAAAGGAAAATAGCCTCATTTTAATATTTGTTGCAGTCAAATAATAATAATAATAAAAGTCCACCCTTTCCTAAAGGCTTTTATAGAAATTGTTTATTTGAGGAGGCTTTGGGAGTCTAGTTTGATGTCAAAATTGAGCTTAAAGAGATCCTCGATGATTAAAGGTTTCAAATTAGAAGCAGAAGAAAAATAAAGGCAATAGGAGCTTAGCCTATTTTTTTATCCTGTTCTCTTTGGTTTGTGAGTCAGTGTCATGCGTCAACGACTCATAGTAAGCAGAGACCTAATGCACAGTTTAGGTTGAACATAGCTACACCTGAGCATAAGAGAACTCTGAGGTGTCTATCCTGGTGCTGAACAGCCGAGAAGTTTACTTGGCCCTAACGTAATGACTGATTTATTTTTGGCTGGTTAGAGGTGGAAAAAAGTATTGTTTTAATAAATACCTACTAAAAATGTGTGTAGCTTTCTATGAAATCTGCCAGTGGTGACAGTTTGTGCGGTACGCGCATTTACTAGGTTTTCAGTAAACAGGGTCCAAATATTGTGTAAATGCTCTATTTCATGAGAAAATTAGTTTCTATGGAGACAATTATGTTGTCACAAGCCGAGTGTTGTGACTTCAAGTGTGAGATAAATAAGACGAGCACGGGAACTTCTAATCAGCAAAAATGATCTATTTTTGCTTTGTAATAACAAAAAAGCAACAGCAATCCACAGGAATGAAATGAAAGTCAATGCTTTCTTTAATGTTGTCAGAGAGTAATGTATTAATATTCTGAACTCATCCTGCGGCTGCGTACACCTGTCTTCTGACATTACTTCTCATGGTTCTTCCGCTAAAAATTAGCATCACTCTTTAAACTGCTTGTCCTGTGGTAGTGGAAAACACAAAACCAGTAAAGCACGCCTCGGGACTGATATTTTTTCAAGGCCCGTGTGGCAGATGAGGTGACAGAGGCGTGCGCGGTCCCAGTCTAATGCTTCGCTTGTGTGATGTACCTGGGTTGGAAATATTTACTGGCATTTTAAATCTCTCTTACTTATGCATTAGAAAACGAAATATAGCCTGTAAGCGGGATGACATACTTAGCTTTCACAAATGCTCGCTCTTCCTCCAATGTACATTTTAAAACCGTGAGAGCAAAAAGTGAAGATTCGGTACGTATCGCTGCTGTAGTTCCACACATGTGTCCCTCACGCTGGGCAGTAGTTTGTTCTAGAGGAAAGGAAAGGGGCTGTGGCCTCAGGGCTGGGCACACCTGTACGTCCCGCGGCCCAGAGCCATAACAGTCTGTCCTCATGACATCATCAGATAGCCGTTGATACGCTAAGGGCTGTTCTGTCCAAGGCGCGTGCACGGGTCCCTCACGCCAAGCAGGGGGGATATCCCCCTGCTCCGTAGGTACGGCCCGTGGAGTTTGGGGATGCTATTCAAGGGATGTAACACTGAGCATGAATAAGAGGTAAGTCCGGTAATCAGACAGAACTGGTTTTGGTTTGAGTAATGAAACACAGAAGAGGGAAATATGCTTGGGGGACAAATCTTATAGATTTACTATAGATTGGCATATACCTGTGCATGAGTGTGCTTGTTAAGATATAGTCACACAGTTTGCATCCTACTATGCAGTGTCAATATGAAACGATAGTAAATTTAGAATATTTTCTCTTTTGGTACACACATATACAGACGTGCACGTTATATATTTATATCGAGGCTCCCTCTTTCTCTTTTATTTTGTAATTCGGTAGCACTGTCTTGGCAACACAAATCGCTAGTTGTCTTTGTTCAGCATTGACAAGAGCTTTTCCAACTTAGATCTGACACGGTTCCAGCTTTTTTTTTTTCTTTTCTTTTTTTTTTTTTTTCAGGGTTTCATGTTGCTTGAATGAGAAGGATATATACTGGTTGAACCTTCTGTGTTCAGCTGTTAAACTGACAGCTTTTTCTTCTGCCATGAGAAGGCTTTCAGCAATTTGGATGTGGTGCCTTTTTCCTGTCACTGCCAAGAACAATGCTTCTGTTCAGGCTGACATCAGAGGTATAGAATTGCTCTGTGTTTGACCTCTGATAGCTGCGCATAATAGATCTGTGCATCACAAATAGTCTGTTTGGGTGCATAGCTCAAGTCAAAACAGCAGTATATATTACAAGGATGTGTAAGTCAGAGGGGAGAGAGTTTAGGGGGGAAAAAGTCGTTGCCAGCCTTGCCGTTCTGTATCGATGTTTACACAGGAGGTATCTTCCTCATGCAAATGCGATATACCCC
This sequence comes from Grus americana, assembly GCF_028858705.1. Classification (NCBI taxonomy): domain Eukaryota; kingdom Metazoa; phylum Chordata; class Aves; order Gruiformes; family Gruidae; genus Grus; species Grus americana. Next base: position 17,256,136 of record NC_072864.1, on the reverse strand, counting down.
ATCCCTGCTCCTGCCTCAGATCTACTTTATCTCTGAACAATAGCATTCAAGAGACAGGTTTCTTGGAAGTTTAGTTTAATTTACCTACGGATGCAAGAAGGGTTTGGAGGGCAATTTAGGTTACACTTTCCATTACTGTTGGCTGAAATTGGAATACGATGGTTTTGGTATGGGTTTCTAATATTCAGTATGCAGTGTAAATAAGGCAAGATGGCACTAGCCAGTAGGCTGCAAAAAGAAATGAGAATAATTTGCAAGTAGGGGACAGGCTGGTTCCATTTTCATGCTAGTGTTGTTTAAAAAAAAAAAATTCTTTTAATAGAGGTGTCATATTTCTTCGGGTTCCTCTGAAAATCTCTCTTTGAGTCAGTTATTCTCTAATTAGAATTTTATGGGTGTTGCGTTGTCCTTCTTTTAATCACAATAGAACTGAGAAGCCTTTCTAATACACTGAAATATCAGTCTATAGATATTTTTATTACGAATAATGTTTCTTATATACCTGACAGAGTAAAGTTGCCTGAAATCTATGGTTTCGATGCATCTTTTCTACTGCTCTGAAATAAACAGGTAAGTCAGAAAAAGAAATCGGACGCGTCTCTCTCTTTCCCTGTGGAGACTGAGGGGCAGGGGAACAGTTTAAGCTACTAAGGTCACCAGAAAGTCTGCCGCAAGAGCAGCTGGTGTGCATCCCTGGGCAGTACCCTACGCGTAACTCAATATGCTCATGAACTTCCTGTTTGGTTGTCGGGTTTGTTTTTTCCTCCCAGAAGGAGAAGAATTTTAAACTGAAATTGCTGCGGAAAATCTGTTTTGCTGTGCCTGTACGCGAGTAAACGCTCGGTGTGCAATGAGTCCGTAAGAGGCTGTGCTGAGGCCGCCGCCGCTGTCTGCAGCGGTGCTGATGGCTGAGCTGGGTGGGCTAAGTCAAGTTCGAACTTGGGGAATTGGTACGTAGTACGTTCTGCAAACGCGTGTCAAGTAATGTACGTGACCGCAACCACGTGTAAAGCTGGTGACAGATGTTGTATGAAGGCTGTCTCACTCTCTCCCAAATATAATTAAGGGAAAGGAGAAGGCAAGATATCTTTTAAGGGAAAGCCCAGAATGTTTATATCAAGGCATCCTTCAAAATAAAGCTTTTATTACTTCCGTTTGAATAACAGTTGCTTATTCATATTAGTTTCCTGCTATTTTTTTGATAAACTCTTGTTTATTGGCATTAGCCCCCACTATTGGCAATGACTTAAGTTGTTCCATATTGCAGCTTTGCTTAATTATGCTAACTTGTGTACTTTGCAAGGTTTTACTTAGTCTTGTGATATTTCCTGTCTCTGTACACAGAGAGAGGGTGTGTTCATATGATTATATATCTCTAGATATAGTCACTAGTAGCAATGGAAGATCAATACTTTTTAAGTGTGCCCCTTCTTTCCAGAAGGCCTTCAAACACCTTTAAAACATAAAAAGCAGTATCTTTATTAGCAGTGTTCCATAGACAGTTGAATACAATTGAGAGGCAAAACATATACAGGGCAAAGTAAAACACCACTGTGGTCCATTACTGTTGCAATAAATCCATTTATCCAGATTTACATCAGAAACAGATTTGGCCCAGTAGCTCTACTGAAAATTCAGCAACTTTCAATTTATTTTTTTTTATAAGAAGATATATCAAATTTTTATGAGCAAATGGAAGGAACTCTTAATGCAAATGTTCTTAGCAGGAGAAAAACATATTTAAATATCCATTCAAAGAAAATTACAAATTGAAATTAAATGCAATAAGTCTTAGTCATATCCCTTCGTGCGATATAGGAAACTTTAACCCAAAGATGTAACTGGGAAGTGCCTGACTAACCTGCCTCGTAATCTGAGAACTTAATTTGACCTATTATTGGCCCCACCAGTTACAGAATCTAGTTCAATTACTGATAAAAGCTGATGTACTACAATGAAATAAAGAAAAGCTCTACATTTTTTGTATGAGATGGACAGTTCTTTCTGGTAAAATAAAAAAGGTAAAAGAAAGTTCACATCTACATTTGAAACACTTGGCAGCTTAAGTATAACATTTTTTCCTGTTTCACAGCACAACTTTATTTGACATATAACATTAGTAACAATTTGCTAGTTGTTTACTGAATATTTTAAATACTTCACAACCTGACAAGCAATTTGGAGCATTTTATGCTAATGGTTAGAAATGGTCGGAGATGCTACTTAAACATGATTCATGGAATATGTATATGAGGTATGTGCCTAACTCATTTGCAGAATATCGACCATCAGGTGTCTAACCCTAAGATTTTTAAAACTTATGCTTTGTATTTACAAATAGCTATTTCCATCTTAAATAGTTTGAGTATTTTATGTCAGTAATCCATCCATGGAGAGAAGTGAGATACAGAGAAAAGCTAGCGATTTACCATGGATTTATCAATATCTAATGTTGGAGAATAGATAGATGGTATAATTCAGTGCTCTTCCACTGAGGTTTGGAATTTGGAGCTGTTCCAGACTACCAAAGCTGGGGATAGAAGTAGTTCAGAGTAGAATGTAAGGGAAATGTTTTCCTCATTGCTTAAGCATGGATCCTCCTACTACCATTTCCTTTTTCCATCCTGTGAGAAGTCATCAACTGCAAATTTCTAACAGCCTTCACTAGTGCAGCCACCTGCACTATTGGAAAATACAATACCATGGCTCTCTTTCTTTTGTTTTCTCATCTTCTGTTAAAATAGACATTTCCTTGGGAGACATGTCATGGAGTCCTGCGTTTAAGGTAGCTTCTTGCAAAGATCAAGACAGGATGGAGACAGGATATTGGACTGCATTCGAACTAGAACTATTAAAAAATGGTCTGTATTCTTCAGATCTGGGTAAGATCACTGTACATGACCATCAAACGTGGCATTTTAGAACATATAGTAAACCAGGAAATTATTCGGAGATCATAGTGTATACGTAGCTAGAGTTTGGCAATCTGTAGATATTTAATCTTATTCAGATAACTTGATCACAATTAAAATGACAGCTTTTTAGGGAACGGTGCTTGATTTAACCGGGAATTGTTGCAAGACTCAATGTGTGGGACGTCAAAGTGAGTCAGCTGCTATCTCCACACACTGAACTCGGGTCACATCAAAACGTACTAAGAATCCCCGACCTATCTCTCTTCTCCTATAAGACATATTGCTGGGTCTCGATGATTACCAAGGAGGGCATCTTAAGTCTACAATATGACAACTAGAACTTCATGTGGGCCTTGCGTCCAGTCCAAGACTGCAAAATATTGATTTGCAAAGATAATTGCTAAGGAATAGCAACCATGTCAAAAGGAATTTATATTGTGGTAAGAAAATTTATGATCACACTCACCTCAATGCTGCCCAGCTCAAAACTGAGCACTACGAACACTGCAAAGCCACAAGCACGTGAAGTATAAGAGGGCAGGAATTTGAAAAAGAACAGTTTTTCCTTGCGACTGCTCTGTTTTATTCTTTGCAAACTGATAAAAGAGAAAATCAGGCAAGCTGTGTAAAAATAACGCTCCCTATTGTAACCGTGGCTCTTACAGCATAGGAGGAAGAAAAGGTAGGTAACTTAGAAATACTGAATAGCTTTGTAAAGATAAGGGCTACTGTGGGAAGAAGTAAGGTAACGCTCTTTCTTTCCATGACCATCTCACGCCAAGAGCTATGCAGAGAGAAAACTGCGGTGCAGATTTTTTGGGATAAGAGCAGTGGTTATTTGTCAGTATGGAACTGGTCCAGCTCTCAAAATGTAGGTTAAATCCACAATGGCTGTGTCTTTATGTAAAGATGAGAGGAAAAAAAGGCATTATTTCTACCTTTGTTAGCATAAAAATGATGACTTTCTTCTGTCCTTTTTCTAGAAAAAGCTGAGCATTTTGAAGTCTGAACCCTGCCTTTTCATTTTGAACTGAAGACAGAATTTCAGTTTGGTTTCTTTGGAAATGGACGCTATAAAAGAAATCCCGTCATGTTGGTGTCTACCATTTTCTTCTCATCACCTTACTAATGGAGCAAATTGGAGTGAATTACTCATGTTAGGTGGATATATTTAAGTGAAGTCCAAAGCCTACTGGTTTTCTTTCACCAAATTCGCTTTAAGTTAGTCTAAGCAACCAATCCATTATTTACAAACTTGTGAATATTATATACCTACTTACATGCTGCATTTACGGGCTATTCTGTAAGCAAGCTGCTTTATCAGAAGTTGATTGTATGGTACAGTAGTTGCTTTTGCATTCAGCACAATACAATAAATTCCTTTTTCCAAAGCTTTTTCAAAGTAGAAACCCAAGATTATCTTTTTTATGTTGAGATAGACCTTTTCTTCAAATTAATTTTACTGTAAGGAAAACAGATTTCTTTTAAAACCTGGTACTTATGAACATACCTGACCTAGACCCCTTCTGCCAGCCGGGGTGGGCAAAGCCCAGGTTAAGTCGTTAAGGTTTTCCTAAGCAGTCTGCTCTCTTTGTTTGGTTTCTTTTGGTTTAGAAGTTCTGCTACTGATGGATGTAGGCAACTTCCGATTAATTACTGACCGGAACCATCTCCAAAGGCAGTGTAGCGTTTGCGTGTATGCGTATGAAAGAGAACTTTGCCAGCTCACTGCTCTCCAAATAATGTAGGGGTCTGGTACTTAAACGGAAATGACTTGGTGGAAAATCCAACAAAAGAAATGCGCAAAAGTTTAAGTAGGTTAAGACCTGGTTTTCAGAAGAGCTGAACTCTCACTTAAAGCTGCCATATTTATCAGAAAGTGAACTTCTGATACTGAGTACTTGAAAATCTAGCCCTGAGCTTTTGAGTACATAGAGTTCAGTGCAAATAATAAGGTAAAATGTGTCTAGAAAAATATTTTCTCAATTATTTTTTTTTATTCTTTTAACTAAGACAATACAGGAAAATGATAAAGTTTGCAAAATGCAAGCTACTGAGCTAGCAAATCCAAGCTCTTCTATTATTCTTGCTTTACAATACGTTACTTACTGAAATACCCTAGTATCTTACACATATGATCATGCAATTATACCAAATAATAAAAGCTAGAAAATGATATGCAAAGTCTACATAAACCCCCAAACTTTATAGTTGTGCCTAATGTAATTTTATATTCCCCCACCCCAGTTTTTAGCCCTAGAAATAATTATTTAAAATAATGTGAAAAAAACATCAATTTTACTTGATTCTTTTCTTAGGACCATGCATTATTAATGTCTTATGTAATTTCCACTGTATTTTCTCAATACAAGAGCTAATGTAGCTTATCTCGTGATAGTAGATGCTGTCAATGGATGCCTGTTTATCTGTAAATGTTCTATCAAGACAGATTTGCTCAATCACTATATCTGATAAACAGAGGAATAAATCAACGGTTGTCACTTTGATACGTGTTCACATGTATTTGTTGAAAGTTAAACTGATTTAATTTTTAATATTTTTCTGATGATCTATGAGAAAGCAAATAATAATTTTCAGTCTCCTTAGAGACATCTGTTAAAAAGTACCCTCATCTTCATAAGGGACCTGGAGCATTACTAGTCCTCCTGCCTTGAGAACTATTGATTATTACATGGTAGTAAAATATATACTAAGATTTAGAGTCCCAAAGGCACTTAGGCCCATAAATCCCATTGATTTCAATTGGAATTAAATTTCTGCATGAGTTCAGAGAACTAGGTTTTAGTGGATTTATTTTTTTTAATATAATTTCACTCGTCAAATTATCTTTGATTAGAAGACAATGAACAAGTAACAGCAACAGCCTTCGAGTCTCCTTCAGATGGAGTTAATTCTGTAGCCAGGCTTAGTGCTGTTGAAGAACAGTGGGAGAGGTGTGCTTTTGGTCTTAATCTTTTAGTTGGGGATGGTGAGAGCCTCAGAAGTTTCACCAATATTACAACTATTTTTGGAATATGCTGCTGCATTTTCCATGAGAACACCCTTCCTCCAGCCTTCCTCAAAAGCTTCCCAAGTAGTCCTTTGGAGATTAATATAATAAAAAGGTACCACTGTGGATCTGCTGCTGCTTTAGGTAGGAAAAGAGGTGTCGTGTTTACGGCTGGGGCTGACTTCTGCAGTTTATTTACTTAAATGACAGAGAGCATTGATACCGGTGATTAAAATCAGCTAAAACTTTTTTGATTGGGTGTTACTTAATTTGACTAACTTTCTTTCCCTTGGCAATGCATTAGTTATTTCAGACTGCAAAAGTGTCAGTTCGTCTAGAGATTAGAGTTGGAGAACTTTGATAAATCATTGGCTTGTTAAGATAAATACGGAAGAGCTGTAGTTCCTTGAATATAATTTGGTTCCCATTAACATGTTAGAATGTGAAATAGATTACAGCATGCAGTGAGAACACCTACCTACGCTATTCCCTGGAAAAATGTCTTTGTTGGAGGCAAATTTACACATCTGGTTAGTCTGACACTTGTAATCTCGACTTAGTCATAACTGGCCACAGAGACCAAGATGTCCCTGGCATAGGCCTTGCGTGTCTTGTCCACGTGATGTGGACTTCATCTCTCGTGAACACTATACGTGTCTCTGCAGACTGACCGCTGTAACAACGTCTCTTGCACCTTCTGAGCAAGCATTTCACAGAGTGGAAGAGCAGGGTGATAGAGGGATATGTGAGGACGAACGGCAAGAGGGAAAAGTTTTTGTAAGAAAGGGGAGAGCGTGCCACGCGCCAGCAAGACAAAGAGTCTTGTAGAATAAAGCACTTCCCACAGGAAAAAAATATTGTGGGGAAATGGAAGGCTCTTAATGTGTATTTCCAAATGCTTTAAATTATTTTACTCAGTTGTGAATTTGAAATTTGTTCTGTAATGTGATAGATGAAAGCCAAAAAAATGTGAAATCATCTTGACCTCAATTCCCCTGCTGTTTTTATCTACTTCTTGGGAAAAGTTCAGTGGTCCTGGGATATGACTGTTAAGTTAAAGGAAGCCCTGCCTAGCAGCATCTGTTTTACTCCAAACACTTCTAATCCCTGGTGGAGAAAGCAATAACGTCCTGTGCTTCAGGTCACGTACCTGAGTACTGGCAGTTCTTTTCAATATCTTAGATTAAATGAACTGTGAAATATTTGTTTTATTAGAAGAGCTTTGGTTTACTTGTGAGTTGTTTTCTAAATCATTTCTGTCCAGAGTAGCTTTGGAAATCAAGTAGTGTGTATTGAACACAGTGTTTAGAAACATTTTTAACAGTCTGATGCACAATGCTTCATTGTTCTGATTGTTAAAACATTCATAGAGGGCTATTCTCCTCTTCGGATGCACGCATAAATCTCAGGAAGGCTAATGGGAAATCGTGCACATGCAAGGAGAGCACAGCTCCTCTGGCATTGCTGGGAAAGGTGTACATGGCACAGAACTTCTTGATGAAAAGTAGGCAACAGGAATAAAGGTTTCTGCTTAAGGGGCTGGGTTAGGATTCACAAGGGCCACGTAAACTTTTGTTTCTGCTGCATGTTTGTGTACGTCCCCAGCATGCAAATCACACAGGATGTTTGTGGTGGGGTGCAGGTACCAACACGAATGCTGTGCACACTAACCTCGGCAGGGACCTCCTGCTCTGGGCGAGAGCAGGACAGAGGCCGTCTAGGAAGCTGCTCAGGTTTGGGCTAGAGATAGTAAATCCACTACAGGAGGCACCAGTTTGGACATTGGCTGTCTAAAGAAGCTTCACATCATGTTTCATCTGTACTGCAGACACCCACAAAGACATTTACGTGTAGGAACTGTACGAAAATGTTGCTGCCAGAATGTTTTTGCTGCAGTAGAGTTTTGCGTATATGCATTCACATCTGGAAGCAGGCTGCGTTTTTGTCTCTGTGCATCTGGAAGTGCACTAAGCTATTTGTGCTGTGTAGTGAGTTTCTTGGATGTTTTCCAGGTCAGATCACCCAGAGCAGTATTCTTGCAGAGCAGTTGTACCTGGAGGGGATGAATGCCCAGGCTTTGCCAGAATTTCAGCCAGAGCTGAGCAATTCTGTAGCTGATGAGCTGCGAACTTGGGGTGTGAAGTCCTTATCTGATGAAGGCCAGCCTGGTTGTGCCACACGATGCTCTCGCTGCCAGACAGCGAGCCAGCTCCTCAGCACAGAGGGCAGGTAGACCTTCCCTCTAGAAAACATCAATTTTGGAGTAGTGCTGGGTACTGCTTTTTCTCTTATCGATCTCTAGGCTTGCATATGGGATCCTAAGAGAAGGATTTTAGTGAGGTGCTCAGAGACATGTTATCCCTTGCCTTCTACCTTCACCTTATCTGACTTGTCAGTGGAGTTGAGAAACTTATCTAACATTTAACGGGTGCTAGCTCTAAAATGGAACGCAGATTTGAGAAAAGGCTGAAATAACATTTATAGCACAGTCAAAGCAATTAGAGAAGCCAGCAGAGACCCTATCTGTCCCCTTAATCAAGAAGGATTACCTGTCTGTCCTTTGTCACTTTCTAAGAACTGTCAGAAGAAGAATACACTCAAATAGTCACCTCTCTTCACCTCCCAGTAACGCTGCAGTAAGCAAAGAAACTGAAACAGGTGGGGATTGGCCAAATAATTGTCATTGTCACAATTGTACTGTGGGTTTGTAATAAATGGGTTTAAAGAAGATGGTCTGTGAAAGAATCAGGATGGAGTGAATAATGGAAAAATATTCAGAAATATGTTATTCAGAACATTTCATGTACTCATAAATTATTCACCCTCATGGAACTGCAGGTGCCTCAGGATTTTTCCATGTAATGTCAGATCCTCAGCTGGCACAAGCTGGCACTGCTGCGTTTGTTTCCATGGAGTGACACCAGTTTACAAGGATTTGGCCCATGCTATTCTTTTATTTTTTGGTTTTGTTGGTTTTTTTTTTTTCTTTATTCTTTGCTGTTCCCAAGCATTCAAATACATGTAACTCTACACAGGAAGCTATGCTGAGTCTGGAGATGAACCTCGGGGCACTATGACAGTGCAATCTCTTTAAGCTTTACTTTCACAGTTTCCATGATAAGATCAGTTCTTTTCTTTATACGTGTTGATAGTGTTGGTGCTCACAGTTACCTGCACACGCTTTCTCTCTCTCCTGTGCCTGTTTGGTGTGGGTATGTTACATGGTCAAGTTCCATTATCCACCTATCTTCAGTTGTTATCAAGTTAATTTATGGATGAATGTAGTTAGCTTTGCACGTATTTTCAGAACGGAGAGTAAACAGAATTGTTTTTCCTTATTTAAAATACCATTACAGCAGCTGCACTATAAAGTGTATTTTTCTGCTGTTAAATATTTTATCTTGACCACAGCTTGCATATCAGCAAACTTGTAGCAGTATGTTGACTGTTATCTTTTGTGTACCAAAGCAGAAGATAGTTTGGAATAATTAAATAACATCGTTTCTCCATTATCCTTGGAGGGCTGATACTCTTTTCTTCTAAGAAGATAAAAGGTAAACATAAATTATAGCAAATCAAACTGTAGGATGATAAATAGTGTTGTAAGCCAGGATAATAACATAACAAAAAATAAGACGAAAGCTGCCCTTTCCCACTTGTATCCATCTTCTATGTTTATTTTTGCTGATACAGCTATTGAAAAGGAAGACAACGTCTGCGGCAGTGCCTTTGCAAGGCCATTACACGCTCCTGAACGACAGAGTCGTCATTACTCTGAGCCTTGTTTGCTCAAGGTTTTAGAAATATAGATTGCTGTATGGGTTTAGGTGGGAAAAGTATCAAATCTAAGACAGATGCATAACTCCAGTCAGCACCATTTCAAACCTTTTTGAGATTCAGTAGCCTTTTCTTTGTGAGATTTCCAGGATGGTTTCTGCTGCAGAGAGTTGTGGCCGTGCGTTACCTGTGTATTCCCCACGTTTTCATCAGCACGACTGACAGTTCCGCTGCCTGTAATTCTTCGAGTGAAATGAAGGCACTCCCAGGAACTACTGAAAAAAAGATTTCAGAGGATCAGAGCAGAAAATATTTTTTTCACGATAGATTTGTATCTAGTATTTTTTTCCGCGGCATAGATGTTTATCCAAGAAGAAGATTTCATTGACTTCTGGTCATTACTCAAGTGAACTACTCAAATTAAAAATGGGTTTCATCTGAGAAAAGCCTGAACATTAATTTAATAAAATAATGGGTAGAGATACAGACATGAAATAGTTTTAGATGTAAAGGGTGAAGTAGCGGTAACAGATGGGAACTCTTGAGGGAGTTAGGACTAGGACAGAAAAGTCCTTATGGCACAGATTCAGGGTAAAAAAAAAAAAAAAAAATTGAGCATAAGAAAAGGGTGTGATGAGGATCAGGAGGTATCAGAGGATGAAATTATAATTCAGTCTGCTAATCTTTGCTGCAAAACTTCACAATACTAGTAATTAATACGACATACTGCTACAGCTTAATTTAAAGAAAAAAAGAGACATAAAAGCATAGAAAATCCCTATTTTTTTTTCAAAATAATTCTTGAAAATTCATATTGGTAGTTGTCATGCCATTCAAGAAAATATGCATTTAAGTGTTACATATACTCTGTTTTTCATTTTATGTTGATTATTTGAGGAGTCTGAATTAAAAGGAGTCTTCAGTTAGCAAAAGTTTATTTTCCTTTTACTGTCCATTGGTGAAACCGTCACTAGCACACAACCTTCTACCCCACTGCTATGACTGGCTAGACATAAACTCCACTTACAATGGACAGATAATTTCACAATTTTCAGTAAAAGTTCACGACTTACGTCACCTATAGATGAGCTCAAATATTTGTAAATACATAAGTTTTCTACAGAGCACGAAGTCCTCTAAAAATGAAGTTGCTGCAAATTACTTTTAGATTATTGTGTTTTGTCATTATTGTCATTATTCTGCTATTCTCTAAAGGTGCCTTTACCCATTTTTGTTTACATATAGCTGTTATTAGAATTTGTGCTAGGAAGTATATAATTTACATAATCATAAAATAAAGAATGCCCGTAAAAATGTGAAGTAAAACAGTAAACATTTTTATCCATGAAATGTTATTGCCTGACCCGATGTAAATTAAGACCGACTGCCATTCGAATAGTAATCATTTGTTATTTTGAAATGCTGATACTGAAAATAAATGAGGAGTGGTTTTTTGGCATGCTATGTGTTGAAATAGTAATCTTTTGTTCAATTTAGTTTAAGTCTTTGGGTTTTATAGAACTGTATCTGTCATTTAATTGTGGCAGAGATGAACAATAGATTCTTGTATTCATTTTGGCAGATATAAACATGTAAACAGAGTAGCCAGCACATATTTTCAAGTGCTACAGTCACAGGGAAAACTTTGTGAAACATTTAGTTGTTCAACAGAGTAGCAATGCTTAGAGGTTGACCTTGAAGTTTTTGAAATGTGAATTGATCCACTGGAACAAGTACAAAGCCAGCTTTGGTGCTAAATGTAAATTGTTAAAAATGGTGCTGCATAACATCTGCCTTGTAGTACGCCTTAATCAGCACTGTGAAAAATGAAAGTTTAACGATCTACTATAGTGGCTTCTAAGTGAAGGATAAACAAAGGATGAAAGAGTTTCCTTGCATGGTTTGTAACTGATGGCATGAAAAATGTCAAGAACCATCTGCCTCAAACTTATCCAAACTGTCATCAAGTATTCTAATCCAGTCAAAGGAGATACAACTAGAACAACCTATGTATCTTGCTGAAGGCTTATCAAAAGAGTTGTAAATAAGGAAAAAAAAAAAAAGAAAGAAAAAGGAAAAAAAGAGGGCGGGGGGGAACCCTATCAACTGCATAACCACAGATTTCTGCCAGCTTGCCTGTGGCTTTGAAATTCAATCCCATTTCTCTAGTCTGACAAACTGTACTAAATGGTAAAATGGATTTTTATTGCTTTCAGCCATTTTCATTCCAGCTGCTATCACTAGGTAAGTACTCAGTTTTCTAATATGAGAATTATATTTTTTTTTTTTATTTTGCTTTTCTCCTTTGTGTGTGTATATTGACTGCAATATGCACAAAAACCTATTTTGGCAGGGCTAGGGTGTAAATGGGGACATTTACACATCTGAGCTTAAAAAGCTGCTATTCCTTCTAACCTAGCACACAAAAGAATCCCAAATATAGCTGTGTCACTGCAGGAAGCTACATTTGAGCAAACAGACATCTCTTTTGCATTGGCTTTCACAACAGATAGGAAAACACGATTTCCCCAAGAAGAGAAACAAATACATTTAAAGCAGACCTTACTTAATTACGCTAAGAAACAGTCAAATGACCATGCATTTGCTCGTCTGATTTTCATAAGTTATGTAATTTTTGGCAAGTTAGGCCATTCTGTATTTTAGACGTAGATTTACTTTTCGGAAGCGTCCCTTAATAACTAAGGAGTACAAGGCTCGTTGAAAGTCAATGAAAAGCCTGTTGCTAAGTCAATGAATTGCTGCTCCTTGTACCGAAGTGATTTCAAGGGCTGGGAGATAAATGCCAAGGCTTGCTCTTGTGCTCTGTATTCCTACAGAGCCCCCTTGTTTGACTGGTTTCCAAAACGGGTGAGTCGAGGGCTTTTTGTTTGGACTAGTGTTGTGAAATCGGGGCTTAATCTGGGCTAAAGCATGTACGACCCCTTTGTTAAAACTTCCTCCAAAGGCATCTGTCGAGAATCGAAACTTTGGAGGCGTTGGATACTGACTTAGGTAAGCAGAAGGAAAAGATAAAAACAAAAGCAAGGGACACAGAAGGAAAAGTGAAAGGATAATGAAATCCAAATGTACTTAGTATGCTTTCACTTGTATTTGAGTATCACAATATGTAGCATAATGCAAGCTATCATAGAGCTGGAAACTATGAATTTTGGGCATGGAATGGGAAACATGCAATTTCATAAGGTTCCGGTTAAGGTTCCATATTGGCGGTCCATATTGATGTATTTAATTTTCACTCAAAATTCAGAAGCCTTAGAATGCATACAAACAACCATATACTGTGTTGTTTGAAGTTGTAATTTTTTTATTTGCTACCAAGCTATGATATCTTCTAATAGCTGTGTAGCGTTTAAGGGAAAAAGAAATCTTTCTATTAAATGTATCCATACTTTTCATTGGTTCTTGAGTGAATTTATACAATTGACGTTGATACATTTGTCATGGAATATTCTAGTGTACAGGTGGAAACAGATGATACAGTATTACTTTTTTTTTGGTGACAAAATGGTATGCAATGCATTGGAAGATTAGTTATCCATAGCAGTTATATGAAATGCAAATGTCATAACACAGATTACATTTCCATAAAACCAAAATAACACTTCAATGTATGTGATTTAGTTTTACTGTGCACATTTTTATTTAGCAGAACTGACACATTGCTTCATATTTGCATCATTTTTTGCCTTTCACATTGAACAAAAAGGTGAAGAACTACTGCAATGTACAGTAACCATTTCAGTGCTGGCACAGTCTCTCAAAAGGCACTCCCAGCTTAATAAAAATAACCTCCCACTTTCTCATCTCTAGTGCTAAAAGCAAAAGGTGGTACATAGGCCAAATATCTCATCTTCTCCCCGCAGCTCCGCTGTGGAAATCTTGCCCACCTGAAACCCCGCTCTGAGGCAGCTCTTACAGGAAAGGAACTAGGCAGAGGGAACAGGGAAGGATGTGGCAAAGGGACAATTTTGGGGGATCATCTAGTCTTTATTATCCATCTCAATCTATTAATTAGGTTTTCTAGGTATTTATAAACACTTTCTTGTCCAGTTCTTGGGACTGGTTTACTTTAGCTAGAGCAATTCTCAGCCCATCTAAGTTTTGAGCGTACAGGAAAGAACTGGGAAGAGCAGGTTTCGTGGGCAGTTAAGCATCCATCCGAGTCCAAACTTCTCTCTTTCTTTGTATTGTTTAGTCAGTTGGCTGCTTATTCAAAAAATAGACCTTAAATGTGACCACTCATCCTCCAGAGAGCTCTGGGAGTCTACTTATTTGATGTTGTTTCTTTTTTTTTTTCTTCATTAATTATTATCATGTGCTTACGTATGTGGATAATGAACTCGTTCAGCCAGGACATCAACAGGGTACAAAAAGCACTTTTAACAAAGAGTTACAACAAATCAAGCAGAAGATGAGAGGCAGTGCTTAAATATAGGCAGAAGCAGCTGTCCCAGGAATGAGAAAATTCCCAGTTTGATAGGCAGAGATCTCGTCATGCTGGGGACCTCATCGTACTGGCTGGATGTCTCAGCCTGGAAGGCACCATGTATAGCTGTGGGGATCACCGATATGCCATTGCTATGTTCTTGTCCACCCGTAAGATGAGCAACTACCATAAATTACTATTTAATTTCTCTCTATAATCAGTGCAGGGGTATAGATACCTCTGGGTTGTTAGCATCTATCTTCAGACATCCCTGGAGGGGGATGCATTTCCACTGATGAGTGGGGGGAATGACTAACTTCATACAGCTAAAATGCAGAGGCAAGTCCCATCCTCTGTGCGCGCTCTCGAAGAGCCGGCACTCATTTCCTGTGCGGGTTCTGGGGTGTGTGGTGGCTTGGGGTTTTTGGTTTTTTTTTTTAATTTCTACACCTGCATAACTTCATCCTGTTAGTATTCATATCCAGAACACTTGGCATGCACTGGCATTTAAAACTAAATTACTGTTAATAGTCTGTAACACATCAGTAGTAGCATGAAGTGCTACTTTGTGAGATAACAATGGATGCTGTAAATGGAACTTGATTTTTCACAATATCTGACTGTGGCATGAGAAAAGTGGAATCTAAATGGTCATGATACAATAAAGCATCTGCGGACTAGCTGAGCCACTAAATTAGCATTTCTTGATAAAGCATAGTGTGGCGTGTAGCCTGTAAACCACGCTAATAGCTGTATCTTTGGCATTCACGAAGCATATACAGCACAGGCAGGTGGTTTCTTATTTTTGTATGGGCAGAATTGTTTGAGTCTTGCACCCAGGTACGTATTCCACAAATTCCTGGCTTTCTCACAAACTGGATTACTTGGTTACTGTTACTTTGTAATTGCTTTCACTGATTGATCATATCTGTTGTGTTTTGCTATAAACACCATGTGATTTAAAGGAAAAACCCCACCTATTTCATTGCCTATTACTGTCGCGGTAAAGATGTTAAACAAAAATCGCATGTTATTATTATTCACCTTTTTATGGCAATTTCACTTCCACTAGTCAAAGACACGTCAGTGATGGCAAAACATGTCCTTGCGCTATAGTAAACTACTAGACGGGTATTTGCATTTTCATCGTGAGTTAAGCAATCTGGAGCAACAGCAGCAACTCAAACTTTCCAGGCAGTGCCGTTCGGTTGGCCAGCCTCTCAACAGGAGCTTATTGCAACACGTTACAAATGGCGGGAGAAAAAACCCAACCCTTCTCCATGCTCTGTGGTTTGCCATGAGAGATCCTCAGAGGTGTGCTTGTCGTGCAGTCATTTCCATTGAGATACATGTGAATTTTAATAAAAACAGACAGGCCCCTCCAATAGGGGCTTGCAGACAAACTATATGAAAACATTGGATGGAAATCAGCAAAAGAGCTGGATACTTGTGCTCAGCACGCCTGGAAATATGTTAATGCACTCTTATGTAAATGGCTTTAATGGCGAGAATGGAAAGTGTCCAGCTACACCAGCTAACTTGATAAAGCCCGGCGCGCTGGCTGACCTACGGGAAGATGAAGCCAGCGAGTAAGCGGGATGCACAGCGCTACTGCCCTGCCACACCGGCGTCTGGGCTGTGCGCGCCCCGCCCTGAGAGCAAAGGGGGACCCGTGTTCAGGCTGTGGGGCTGCTCTAATTCTCATACTCTGCAGTGCGCTCAGCCTGGCAGCGCTCAAGCGTGAAGCCGCAGGGAGCAGCGCAAAACAGAGCCCCCCCCCCCCCCGCCGCCCCCAGCTGGCGGACATTGCGCTGGGCGGGGGCCGGGTGGGAGCACCCCCCGGTGTGTGTCCGGCAGCACGAGCCCACCGGGCTGCCCCGCCGGTGTCCGTGGGGCGGACGGGGCGCTCCCCCAGCACCGCCCCCCCCCCCCAGCTCGGTGGGCGCACGGGGGTCCCGCCTCGCGGGGGCGCGTGTCGGGGGGGACGGCGGAGTTGCCCCGCGCGCACCGCCGCGCGGCCCCACAGCCCGGCCTCGCCCGCCCGGGCGGGATTGGTGCTGAGCCGCGAGCTGGAGCGCGAGCGTTCCTCACAGAGCGGGCCGTGCCTCAGCGCAGAGGTACGCGCCCCGGTTCGCAGCCGTCCCTCTCCCTCTGCGCTGCTTTACCGGGGAAAAGTGGTTGCCAAGGCGTAAAGAGGAGAAGCAAAGACGTGGAATTTGTGCCGCGTGCGTGGGTGTTCCGTGCGCTCCCCTCTCCCCGCAGGGCCAAAGCGTGTACTTGAGGTCGGGGCGGGAGAGGTTCCCCAGGCCCCTAGGCAGTGCGGGAGAGCGGACCCCAAAGCCTGAGGGGGACAGGGGCGTGGGGACCCACCAGCGACCGGCACGTGCTCCCTGTTTTACCTCAGAAAAGACTGGAAACCTTTACCTTGACTTAGACACGCAGTTGAGCTGGTCACTCAGTGACTACTGCTACAGTGGCGAGGGAGAAATAAAGTGCGCAAATTAGGGATCACTAAGTAAATGTCCGTTTTTTCAGTTTTATGTAAAATGGATTTCTGGCAGTAGTTGCAGAGAGCAGGGAAGAAAACCATGAATATTGATTACTCTGTTAGGAGAAAAGGGTCATTTGTTAAATGTAACCTAACATTTGATTGCAGGGGAATAGGTTAATTTCAAAGAGTGATTTTCCACATTTTGTATATTGAACATATTCAAAGAAAGAAGAAAGTGATTGACCATGTTTCATTAAATCTTTCTTCCAGCCCTCAATACCTGTGCTTAATTGACAAGGACTTGGACAAAAATAAGCAATAAAAGGTTAAAAAGCTTTTTAATTGTGTCTTAGACACCATTGCTTTACTGCAGCACCAAAGATTCAGCTTAGCACGGGTTGGGAAATTTGGTTTATTTTGCAAGGGTATAGAGAAGAAGTTGTTACTACTGTGAGGAGCATCTACTATAGTATAACTTTTGTTTCCCAACTAATAGGGGTTTGATGGCAACATTGAGTCATACCACAGAAGGGAATTAGGAATATAGTTCCATATTCATGGTTAGTGACTTTGCTGTTGACTCATCTTGCAGTGCACAGTTCATCTATAAACTCACAGTCTCTTGCTTGGTTGAAGCCCCCACGGTGAGCAGTGAGATGTTTATGGCAGATTAGGGGCTTTGCACTGCAGACTAGAGCTGATTCTGGAATAAAGATCTATTGGAATAAGGCTTTGGAAGAAAAAAAATTGTCTGTCTGTATGATCTTAGCCAACTTCAGGAGTTTGAATCATGTGGCATTTATGATCAAACACTACACCAGAGGTGATTACTGCATGGAACCACCAGCTGAAGTCTTGACCACAGCTGCATCAGATCTTTACTCCCTGTCCTCCTTTCCCCTTGCAGGTGTATGTTATTAAGGGCAGAATCTGCAATGATGCCTCAGCCAGTCAGGCTCTTAGTGCTGACTGCTGAGTTTTCCAGGCTATGGGAGACACATGCAGATTGTTGCTTGTTGTTTTTTTTTGCCAGCTGATCAAAGAAGTAGTGATCTCCCACCAGCTGTGCTGTGGTCTTCCCAGCAGACCCCCATCAGGACCTTGCCTAGCATCAATGGATTTATACTTGCTGAGGAGTTGACCTATGTACAAGTGTCTGCTGTGTGAGTTATTGCAATACCTCATCAGAACTGAGGTTCCTGCTTTTCTAGCTTGTCAGTGTATCACAGAGGTGTGGAGGAAAGATACAGGTAACTTGCAGTAACTCTTGAATTTCTCTAATATATAAAAAATAAATGTTAACTGGTAGTTGTTTTAAGTATGGTTATAACTTTTTTCATTTTTAGTTTCCATTTTCTCTCAATTATATACAATGAGTTCTGCATTCTGATGTTGTGTGATGTGTTATCTAAAAATATCCATAACTTAATCTGCAATAGAATTTGTAGACTTGTTACATGTTTTGCCAGAGATGATGCATGTTTAGATAATAGTTGATTTTTTTTTTTTTTTTAAATAGCTCTTTGAAGGAACAAAACCAGTGTAGTAGCATAATAATTAAGTGTATTAAAACTAATTGAAGTCTGAAATGTTTAATGTCAGGAAAGCTTTTGGTTGGTTTTGTGTTTGGTTTTTTTTTTTTTTTCTTCCTTTGAGAATTTGGAAGTTTTTAAAATGTGCTTGAAGCCTTGATTGTCTTGTCTGCTCAAGTGTTTGTGGACAGCTTTATTGTTTCCCAGGAAATCTCTAGCAACTATGCTGTTTGCTGTGATGATGTAAGCTGTGAATGAATTAGCACCTTCAGTGACTTCATTATCCATATGAATATAATAATGTCATCTTTGGTTTCAAGTTCACTTTTCATTTTCTCTTCAGACAGAAGTGTGGAGATATAGGAAGGACAGTGTTCTTTCTTGCTTGCGTTTCCACTAGTAGCCTGCCAAGTGGTTAGTTTCTATGGTCTTGAAGTTACCAATAAGATTCCTAAGACTTAAGGTGAGGATAACATGCATCATCATCTTCTGAAGCCTTCGATGCAGCAAAGGCTTCAATTTTCTCAAGTTTGTTCTAAATGGTAATGCAGATATTCAACAGCTCTGTGGATTTTTTTTTTCCAGAAATCAGTAACAACCTAACAACTTGACATTCATAGCTTCAGTCTTTACGTGCCTGACACTTAATATAGACTGTTAAGATTTCCCAAAATTCATTGACTTTAAAACAAAATGCATTGGGGAGGGGCAGGGGGACGGACACAGGGACAGGTACATGGGACACTCCACACTCCCCCTTCACCCCCCAAAACCCCAGCAAATTCAACTGAAAAAAATAACTCCACTTTCAGATTTTTTGTGAAACTTCAGATTTACTATCTGGCAATAATTCTTTCTCTGTGGGACATTACACCTGGCCTGAAATAATTTGTGAGATAATGTTGCTGATGAGGTGATTGGTGTTGTGATGTACGACTCCCTTATTTTGATAGTTCATTTCATGGTCTCCATACAGAGGTCTTCCTTTAACACTTTCCTATTAAAAACTTTCAGTCAGCCCTCCTTCTTTTCCAAATGTCATTATCCGCACAAAGAATCCTTAATGACCCAAGATTATTCAGAAATTCTTTGTAGCCATGGGAACAGAGCTCTTGTGACTCAAAAAAAAAAAAAAACAAACCATGAGCCAGAACTCCTTGTGGTGATGGACACCTTGCAGGAGAGCATAGATGTGCAACAGTTACTGTACACCGCTGAACTCTTCCCTTTCTATTCAGATGGATCCCTGATGTTTGGAGTTTGGCGGGGTTTTTTTTAGTTACTTCTGGCTTTCTTTTGGAATTACCCAAACCCTTAAATGTGTTTTGAGGGGTGATATGCTTAACTGTTAAGCCTCTATATCATACTTCTGAATTTTTTATCTTTGATTTTAATGTGTTTTATTTCTTGCTATTACAGTATTATATGTCAACACTGTTGACTAGTGTGACTAATACTTTTAATGCTGTTAATCAGTAAAACTGTATTTCTCAAAAGAACATTCAGGTTTGTCTATTTGGTCATGACTTTGGATAAATAATTTTTCAATGGCATGACAAATCTGGCAGAAGTTCTAGCAGTGAAGTGTTGAATTGAGTGTTTTTATAATGTGTGACAAAGCTGGCGTGTCATCAACCTGTCCATTGTTCATTATCAAGCTAGCATAACGCTGTTTGTAGTTCAGAAGGCATTTTCTGATGGTATGTATTTCTGTGACACGTGATATTTTGTACAAAACCTTTAATTGGTTGAGAGTACAGCATTTAGAAGTGGGTTTGGTTTTGTTGGGGTTTTGTTTGGGCGGGGTTTATTTTTGGTAAAATTTAAGGATACTTCAGCAGATCAGTTGCCGATGACCTGATTCAACATAGGGAAAAGAAACCCTTCCATTAACTTAGGTTATTGGATTTGGGCAGTAGCAGAGGAGACTGACATGCTCCAAAGTGGCAAAAGCTTTTGTACATCATATATTGAAATATGCCAAATATGAATAGCTATGTTGCTACAATCATAGAATGGTTTGGGTTGGAAGGGACCTTAAAGATCATCTAGTTCCAACCACCCTGCCATGGGCAGGGACACCCTCCACTAGACCACGTTGCCCAAAGCCTCATCCAACCTGGCCTTAAACACTTCCAGGGATGGGGCCTCCACAACCTCTCCGGGCAACCTGTTCCAGTGCCTCACCACTCTCACAGTAAAGACTAAATCGACCCTCCTTCAGCTTAAACCCCTTACCCCTTGTCCTGTCACTACACTCCCTGATAAACAGCCCCTCACCATCTTTCCTGTAGCCCCTTCAGGTACTGGAAGGCTGCAATTAGATCTCCCTGCAGCCGCCTTTTCTCCAGGCTGAACATTCCCAGCTCTCTCAGCCTGTCCTCACAGGAGAGGTGCTCCATCCCTCCGATCAGCTTCGTGGCCTCCTCTGGACTCTCCCCAACAGCTCCATGTCTCTCCTGTACTGGGGCCCCCAGAGCTGGACGCAGTACTCCAGGTGGGGTCTCACCAGAGCGGAGTAGAGGGGTAGGATCACCTCCCTCGACCTGCTGGTCACGCCTCTTTTGATGCAGCCCAGGACACGGTTGGCTTTCTGGGCTGCAGGCGCACACTGCCGGCTCATGTTGAGCTTCTCATCAATCAATACCCCGAAGTCCTTCTCCTCTGGGCTGCAAATGCTAAGTAGGTTCCAGGTGTACGCTAACTACATTGTGAAGTGAACAAGATGCTAGGATAACGTGGTGGATTTTTAACGTCTATCTGTCAAAGTATTTCATTTGGAGTTAAAAACAGGTGATGTCCAGTTTCATTTTATCTTGTAGCTTAGTTAATGAAGTAAAGCAAGTAATTTCTTCAATATTTCTTCACTTCTGTTGTTTGAATGGAAGTTAATGAGTGGAGTTTTTGCACCGGCTGGTGGCTAACACAGAAAAGACTCTTCTTTTGGTGCCATATTTGAAGTTGCTCTAGTACTCTGCTAATTTTCTGAAATGTATTGAGCTTACATGGGTCAGAAAATCAACCATAATGTAATGTTCATAAAACTCAAACCAAATCAGTCCAGAGCAGTATACTGTCTTTTGTGACATAGTATTTCTCATTGTGGTACTTCTCTTCAAGACATCAGCTACAGAGAGGATTGGGATTCTTCCTCTTAGATGACCTTATCCACTCAGCCTGCCAAAGGACCGCTCAGTAGGGGGTTCATCACCTGATGGAGAACAGAATTTTCCTTTGCAGTCATGGAAGTCTGTCTGCATCTCTTTAAGAAAAAGAGTAGAAAGGAAGGGGGCTGAGATGATTGCTAAGCACATTTTGGGGATAGGTGGCATTTGATCTAAAAGTGTCAAATTTCACTGTGAACACAAGTCTTTAACTACAAAGTTATATTGGTTCCCATAATGCTTTTCTTTCTAGACTGGATTATGCTGACTTTCAATTCAATAAGCATAGGAAAAAACTTGGCAGATTTTCTGTCTGCTTTCAGGAAGCTTTGCATGTTTAATACTTACTCTATTGGATACTGGTTTCTTGTTTTGTGCTTGCTTTTCTTTCTGTTTCTGATTTAGAAAGAAATGGTCTTACCAGTTTACAAGCCCTACTTTCTTGTAAGTTTACAACCATAATGATTTCTTCTGCAGAGTAAAGTCTTTGAGTTTAGAGAACTATGCTATATGGCTTGCAAAATCACATGTAGTATTCTTATGAGTACATGGTAATTTTTTCTCTCGGTCATCATTCCTTTTTCATTTATCTGTGTTTTGTGTTTGTCAAAGTGTTTTTTTCTTATCCAAGCTGTAGCTGTGGTTTATTCTGTTGTTGTCTTGTGTGTAAGTCTTGCAGACTCTTAGAAACTGATGCTGTCTGTTTGGTTTTCATTGTTGATCCAGGCCTATGAAGGAACATGGAAATATTTAAATTTTTAAAGTAGGTGTTGGTGAGCTGGTTCAAATAGATGGAAGCCCAATGGGCTGGCCTTTTCTTCATTTGTAGTAAGCATAAGATCATATTCTGCCAAGCACATTTTTCTTCCTTTTAATTTGTAAAACTCTAGTTCAATCTTACTCTTTCTAATTTTGGGTAAAAAGCATCATCCGCTTCTCAATTTAGCACAAAAGTATAAAATACTTAAAATGCTGGCAGAAAGGCTATGTATCACAGTACTTCTAGCCAACTAGAAATTCTCTAGGAATTGAGACTTGCTGACTAGAAATGTCAAATTTTAATGCTTATCTGAACAAAACTGTAGCTACAGATCTCTTGTGATTCACCCTTCATTGCTTTTAGCAGTACTGTAATTACTAAGGTTCAAGAAGGCCATGACGTAGAGAAACTGAACTTGATTTTAAAACGTTGTCTGAAATGCATGAAAGGGAGATTAGAATTCGACTCGGTGCATTCCTTGATCTGTTTAACATATCACTCATATTTTACCAACCAGCAACTTGTCTGTTTTGTCACAGAGACTTTTTGCTTTGTCCAAAGAATGTGACTGTATAAATAATGATGCTTGAATTGTACGTGCTTTCTGCAATGCTCCAAAGGAAGGCAGAGGGGAGCATGCTCAAGAGATCTTAAAGTAGTTCTATATTAAAAGTTTGAATTTAAAAAAAAAAAAAATCAGTTTATAGTCTTTATTGCTCTTTGGATGAGTGAGTGTTAGTGGGCTCTATTCTTCTGTGAACAAAGCATACTGGACTCCTGAGTTGTTTGTGTGCTTTGTAGTGCCAATATATCTATACAGTATTTATGACGATAGGGTCTTATGTTCTTTTATTGCTGGAAAAATGAGGACAAATGAATAGATGATAAAAGGCCTCGTTCCCATTTTGTATGGTTTCTGAAGTCATAATACTTTTTAATGAAACTTAGTTGAATGTTTGAAAAGCTGTCTTTACAACAGCATTTTTAAAGATATGTCTTACGAATAAGTTTGTGCAATATTGTTTTTTTTGTTTCTTAACAGGGATGGCAGTTTTTTCTTGTTGGCATTTAACATTGACTAAAACAGAACTCATGTTCTGAATATTGAGTATTTTCAGGGAATTCATAATAGGCAGGACAATGTGTATGTATACACGTGTTAGACTTGCAAGATGTATTTTAACTTGGGGGGATTTAACAAACAGGGAAGTTTAGTTCAGAAACTCTTGAGTTTTCTACTTATTTGTGCAGTCCTTGGAACATTCATCATGTTAGCTTATCAGATAGTGGGTTTTCTTTCAGCTGAAATAAAAAAAAAAAAAGTCTGGATGATATGCCCTTGGCACAGTACCATAAACTAGCTTATACAATGTCTGTTGGCAAAGGTGAAATGTGCTGTTGTGGTTCTGTGAAGTCAGTTTTGACTCATAGCTTCTGAAGTTCCTATCAGCTAGAGTGCAATAGGTATCCCGGAATCTCAGTATCCGTTTAGATAAGTGCCATGTCAGTCTCTCTCAGTCTGTATTAACTGCTCTGCATTACATATATATCTGGAATATGTGTCTTGGGGTAAGGAAGGTTGAAAGAGAGAAAGAAAAATTGGAACGCGTCTTCATCTGCTGAAGTGTCGTTCCCTGGTTCTTTTCAACACTTTGGGCTGCGTGTTAATCTCTTCTATGAAGGCATGCATTTCTGCATAACATGAAAAATGCATATGCTGCTTGGGTACACTGGTGACAACAGGTTTTTTTTTAAGACCTACAGTGATGTTTGAGCAGATCTTGTACTGATTCTAGGAATATTCTATTAATATAATAGGGAACCAAACTTGAGTGGCCAGAGGTCCAGACTGTTTGTGGTTATTAAAAAAAGTAAATAAAAACTTGTGATACAAATGTATTTAGCTATAACATCTGAACTAAATTGAACTATGTAGCTGTACATTTTGATCTCCATCTGACTCAGTAGAATAAGACTGTATTCCTTTTCTCCAGGGAATTTTTGCTGAATGAACAGCTTTATCTCTTCCAGAAAAAAACCAATTAGGTGACAGTACTTGACTTCACTGAATTCACTGGTACTAAATGAATTTACTGGGGCTACCTTGTTTTGTCCCAACATAGGTGAATGGAAAATGAGGCTGATGATTGATAAATTCTCTAGCGGCGACCCCGTTATCCTCAAAAGCTACACTGAGATCTCTAAAGGTATATAGATTTTTGGCAACCCTTTCTCCCAACCTTCGTGTCCAAGTGGTGCAGAGATCATGCGAAGAATTGTCAAAGTCTATCAGAGAGGACTGCAAAAGGTGAAAATAACTTATATAGTTTGGTCTAGTGGTTTGTTTTTAAAACCCAAAAGTTTTGGAACTGAATACTGGAAAAGAGCCAGATCAGCCAAATAGCAAGGCATTATTCAATGGGGGAAAGTCCCATGGGATCTCTGAGGAAGTGGGTGCTCTTCCAGGCTACCTTTGAGTGTGTTCAGACCCTGGTATAAGGGAGTCTTCAACTGCACAGCATCAAGTGTCTTGGCAAATCAAGAAAAAAAACCCAGCTGACTATAGAATGCATAATCTTTTCACCAGGACAGGCTTCATAAGTATCTGAAATAAGAGCAGCCAGTGAGCAGGAGGAGTAAAAGTGTAAAATAATCAGAGCAAGACAGGGCACTGAGAGGAAGGATACTCTCTGGTTGAGAACCGGCCACTTCAAACAATGCAGTTCTCAGTTTTCAGTTCTATCATATAATGATTTTTCTGTGGTCTGGAATGCAGATCCTGCATGCAGATGAGCTGGTAAGGGCTACTTTTAGAATTTCATGCTGATATTTCTTGATTATGAGGCAAATGTCATTGTCACTGTGAGGTGCTTATAGAGTTCAAGGGTATATGTGCATGTGCGCCAGTCCTCACTTTGAATTCCTGGGGAGTTAAGAGGGCTTTAATCTTCATTCCTAGGAGTTCAGTAGTTTATCCTGTAGACTGAAAGCCAAAAAGGTAGAGGAAAAAATGAGTCCCACCAAAAATGACTAGAAAAACTTTTTCTGAAGGATATAAACAACAGTTCTGCAGAAATGACAAACTATATTTGTCTACTGAACTATGTTGGCCTAGTGAATAAGGAGAATGCCTTGTGGAATTATTCGAAGAAAACTTAATGTGTGCTGAAAGGTGGGGAGGGGGGAGGATGGAAGGAGGCTTCTTCATCAGTGGCTTTGTACTGATGTCCTGTACAGCTTGCATCATCCCAAGAAGTACACATCTCCTTTTACCTGGGAGCTCCAGCAATATCTGCTTGGTGGGTTTTTTGCTCATCTTTTCCAGTAAGAGGAGGACTTGAAGGGAAGGTGTTGAGTGATAATAGAACCTCAGAACACTTTAACATCTACCGTTCACAGATCTTGGAGTCTTTAATGAATATCAAATAAGCCACTCCTGTTACACAGCTAAATGTCACTGGCCCCACTTCATGAATGGGTAAATTGAGGCTGAGAAAGGTTAAGGGACTTGTCAAACATGGTTCAGAAAGTCTGTGTCAAAGCCATACATTCCTGACTCTGCTTTCTAGCCAGCAGTTTTATTTCTCTGATGTTTAATAAAAATCCTAATGGAAATATATGGTTAACAGATAACAAAGATCTGCTGCTATTATTTGTTTGTTTTTCTACGTGTTTTTTTATAATACTTCCAGATAACAGAAGACGTTTTTCAAATATTTTCAGATGCCTAAATATGAAAAAATCATCATCTTGACCTGTCCCAATCTACCCTTTTTTTGTGATGCCAGGGAGAGGTGAATGGAGAGGTCAGGTTCTATTTCAGAGTCACTGTGGCTTATTCTGAGCGTGTTGCTGCTTCTCCCTGCCCACTGACCCCCTTTCAGTTCCCGCAGTTGTGTGTTTATGCATGCTGGTTTTTTAACACCTATGTATAGAGATAAAATGACTCAATCTACAATGACACATTTAGATTACAGATGTTATACTGGCCAGTATGCTCATAGTTAAGCTGTCTTTGTAAAACATACTCTTTTTTTTATTACTAGTGAAAATAGTTTTAAGCTTGCTATGAGAAGCTGTGGTAAAATCCAGTTGGATTTATCATAGGTGTATTCCCTGTAGACATCAAAAAAGATAAAATATCCCAGAACTCATTTTATGTTTTGAAACAATTCTTAGTATTTGTTGTAGGACACACAGAATGAAAATACCATAGTTTAACCTACCACACCTCTAACTTCACATCACTGTGACTTTGCAATGAAGTGTGGTCAGCTTACTTTTCAGAATAATGTTCGAAGTGGTTTCCAAGGGGGCTAATTGTAAACAGGCCAGACCATATCAGAATGGTCATTTCTGATGCCATTAGGTATTTCTATCACTGTCGGGCTCTGGTTATTCTCTATTACAATGAAATGTAAAATTATTAAGGATTGATAATATGAATGATTGATATAAGTAACTAGATTTTTCTTGGGGATGTGTTTGTGCACAAAACTTGCAACTGAGTTCAGTGCATGTGGTTAAGGTCCCAAGGTGAAGAGCTTAATACGAAAGCTGCTTCCCCCCCCAAATTTCTATGCTTTAACTTCCCATTTTTGGACTGTAGGAAACAAAGCTTTCTTTCCTTACATGCTTTTTACCATGAACTCTTCTGGGGTACTGATTCCTTTGTCCCACTGTGTATAGCCCAGCAGTCTTATTTGTGGTGTTCCTTTTGACAAAAAGTACCAATATATTTATTTGGGTACTACATGATTCTATTAGCTGTGAGACATCACTCTCTTGAGAAACCACAAGTCTTATTTTACTCTGGTGCAGAAGAGGGTGATTCAATCCACAAGCCCACTCAAATTGGGGAATTGACTCAAACCTGTATCAGCTGAAATCAGGTCTCCTCAAAAGCCAAATCTGTATCAGACCTGAATACCTGAAGTCTTCTGAATCACGTGCTTATTCCTTAATCATGCTTCCTTAGAAAAGAGAAAGGGTTTGTGACATCTGGTGTGATAAATGTGTTCTGAACTTCCATGAAAACTTTATTTAAGTTGAGGCTAAGTGTCAGCAGTTAAGGTAGCCAAATAGCATGCAGTTTTATTTTGTGGAAAATGTCATTAACACTTGTAACATATTTGACCGTTGCACTTATATTTGCCTACTATTTTCCATTTGATATCTAGCTGCTGTAGTAACAAGGCATTAAATCATAAGAGCATAAAGAGGCTTTATGTGCAACTGTAGCTTTTTGGTGGAGGAAAAAAAAACAAGGATGAGTAAATAATATGTTAATCTGAGTAAATGGATCTTTCCCTGGAGATCTTCAATTTTAGTGTTTTGCTGGGTTGCTGAACAGAGAGCACTGCTTTGATAGAAATGACTGCCAGATGTAGCTTTGCACTGCAAACAGGGCAATGCCTGTACTTCTGGAGCAGCAGCAAGCAAATGTTTTGGTGTGGATCTCAGCTTGTTACAAAGACTTAGATCTCTCTGATATGTGGCTCCTGGGTTGCTAGCACACATGAAAAGTGTTTTCATTCATTTGTCTGCAGAAAAAAAATAGAGAGCAGATGCTTTAGAATGCAGGTTAGTACTGCCTTGATCCACTCTCAAGCTGTGTACATGTGCCCTGGGGCTAGCTCCAGGTGCAAGCCTATGGAAAAAGTCCTCAGGTGACATATGTTTAAAAAAAAAAAAAAGGTCATTATGGGGTTTATTTGTTAGGGAAACCTGGCTGGAGTCTCTGATCCAGGTACAGGCAGAAAGGAACATCAGTGTGCTGCAGAAGCCACAGTGGCTTGTAGAAGACCATAGGGTAAAGGGCCATCACCTCTGCATGCTTTACATGTTTCATCTGGCAAAAGGCTGCTATCTTATCCTGAATGAGTGCGTGAGAGTTAATTGTCCTTATCTGTCAGACAACATGAAAATAATCAGATGGTAGAAACCAGGCTTAATATAGAGGAGAAGGAGTATCATCAGCAAAACATTTTGCAGTCTCCTCTGGTGGCTCAAACATGCTAAAAGGTTTAGATAAACAAACCTGTGTAGTTATCAATGTGGAGAGTCCTTAGGTAAGAAAATCAAGCCTAGTGTTACCTTTTGGG
This sequence comes from Grus americana, assembly GCF_028858705.1. NCBI lineage: Eukaryota > Metazoa > Chordata > Aves > Gruiformes > Gruidae > Grus > Grus americana. Next base: position 17,227,936 of record NC_072864.1, on the reverse strand, counting down.
ATAATGCTGAGTGTAGGAGAAAGTCGCCATTTCCAGTTTTTTTTGTCAGATGTCAGAACAGTGAATTTAGCACCACTAATGGTGCAAAAGTCTCTTGGAAGATGAGTCATTTTAGTAACACTAGCAGCTGACTCAAGGTTTCAGCATTTTATTTTTCTTTTCCAGAAGTGGCTAAAAACTAATTAAATCAGAGTGGATGTTTTATCACTTCATCTTTGTATTCCATACATATCGATATACGCTCAGTTTGGTATTGGATTCCAGAGAGAGAGATACAGGAAATCTGTAAAACCAAGTCTGTTTACAGTTTGATATTGGCATTTTTCCATTAAAAAAGAAATTGGAGGGTTTTAAAAGAAAAACATGCTTCTTGGGCAGCAAGTCAGGTCTTCAGAAATGCAGATATAATTCCTTGCTTTTTTCATGAGCTGCTTCTGCCCTTATAGAAGTTGGTTAGTCTCTGTTATGCGAAGTGGGAGTCGCAGTACATCCCTATTTCCTAGTGACTGTGGTAGAACATATCTACCAGAGAGTGTGAATCAACATTTTGGCAATGGAAGCTGTGCAGGGATCCCTTCGATGGGAATGCAATTCTTGCATCCATCTCACGAAAGGGCTACCAAACGCTTATTTCGGTGGGGCTGGCAGGTTACCACTGGAATGTACTTTCCATAGCTTTAGGAAACTTGTCCTAGGCTTTACATGTTGTGCTGTTTGTTACTGTCTGGGGCTGCCTTTTTTTTTTTTTTTAAATAAAAACTCCACCACTTCTAAAGGACAACTTTATATGGTGCCAACTAATTTGCAACACAGGTATGCAAGACTTTTCACTTTTTTTCTTTCAAACAAGCCTAGAAGACGTGAGTAGGAGAGACACCAAATGCATTCCTAGCTGTAAGAAATATGGTCAAGGTTGTAAGGAGTGTTTCCTAGCAAGACTGTGAACTATTTTCTTTGAATTTCAAAGTGCAGCTCTGCTGGTTCAGCTGAGGAAGGATCCCCAACAGCCAGTTAGCTTCCGTGGAAACAGTGCTAGCGTAACATAGACGCTTGCAAATGACACAGAAATCTAAACCTTGTTCTTAGATTTGCCAGGTTTAATGATAAAACTTGTCTGAGGTAGAGCGTTTGCTCCCTTTTGTGCTAAAGTAGACCTATGACTACTATTACATGCTATATTGAGAATAACTTAGACTGAAGAATTTGTAACCTTTTTGTAAGCTTTTTTTTTTTCTGAAAAAAAAATTCCTAACTTTAAAAATTTTTGTTGCATCCTTCTCTCCTAATAAGGATAGGGAAGGAAAACATCCCACTGATTTGTCTTCCCTTTATTCTCTGACTAGTATGTTTCTTGTAAAGAAAGGCGAGGTCTCTTGTGTCTACTGTGCTGTCTCACTGCCTTCTAGTGCCCAGGTAAAACGCTCATAAGAAACAAGAACTGGCCAAAGCAGTTGATAGGTCTAAAACATTCAGCCTCTTCCTGTCCTGAAGGACTGCTTCTGTAAAGTAACGCTGCGTTCTAATTTAGGGATGCTTGACTTCCTGCGAGAAGGGTACAAACTGGTGGTTCCAGGCTTGTAGATGTCACTAAAGTTCAAGACCCTCTTCTGGTCTCAGATTTGTGATGTGATAAATATTTTACTGCCAGCCAGGCTTCTTATTAATGGTTCTGTGACAAAGAAAGTGGTAGCTTTCTGGGGCTGTAGTATTAGAAATATGGTCTGGCTGATTTGGGAGTGCGTTCTTGCAAGATCTGGCAAGACCTATGGTGCATGCTTTCCTTTCTGCTGGCATGGGGGGAGCTTAAGTGTGTTAATTGTCTGGGTGCCCATATTATCCCATCGGACATGAGAGGTCTAGCCATGAGCCTTCTCTGAAAATCCTTGTTTGATGACTTGTGATTAAAGTGTTCTGCACAGTCAATTTTTTTTATAATTAACAATTGTTTGGTGTTAGGAGGTCTATTTATTTAGACCTGGATGAAAGAAAATGTTGAAGTACTTAAATATTTAAATCACAATCCCCTCTTTAGTAGTACTATTTTTTAAAATTTTTTTTTCCCTCCTGACCCCATTTGTTTTGCACTTCCCATGGGAAGTCCTGTATATCTCTTTTAGCTAGTCATCTACCTCATATGGAGTTATAGCATATTGAAGATCTGGTTCTGTGGGGTCTGGAGTGTTTCCATGTGGTTTAAATAAGGAATACATTTGAGAAAATACAATCTGCTTGTGGACATGCTGGAAGCAGAAAAAGAGGCTAATTTTGTTTAGTTAATTATTCACTGATAATTATTTACTCAGCTCTACAAATTGATGGAAACTTGTAATCATGTTGCTATGGCACCTGATGTCATTTATAAATGCCGAGTGAAGCAGCTCTATTTAATTGTAAAACTGGACACAACTATTGAACAAATGAAATCTGTCAAACTGAATTTTGTGAGGGAGAGTTTGCAAGTTAAGCATCTTGTTGTAAGGAAATTCTTCACAGTGAACCTGAAAAATACAGTTGCACAGTTTTCTGACTCAAGCCTGCATATTATTATCTTGGTAGAGAAAGCAACATCTGAATAACAAATTCTGTTATCTGAAACTGCTGAAAGCCTTTCTGAACTCTTCCTTCACTGAGAAACTATAGCTATTTTCTGTAATAGTCTTAGTCTTGCAAAACAGCTTTCCAGAGAAGACCACTATACAAGGCTTTGATGCAAAGACTTTCTAAATCTAATTTCCCAAGCAGTTTAGAAAGCAGTTGATGATCCTCCAAGCATTAAAATGTGAATATTATCAGGCCTACAACATTTAAATGTTTAATCCGCAAGCTGCAAATAAAGCTTTAATTTCTTAAATGTAAATGGACCTTCATTATTAATTCATTTGCTATATGTTTAAGTGAGATAAATGAATATAGTACTAAATTCAACTATGTATTTCCATATGCTTTTCTCTGTAATCTGGCCATGTATAATGTATCGTTATTTTAACAGCTCTACCAGCAAATTATTCTGCATGTACTTATTTTCTAAGTTCTTTAAACATTTTTCTATATTGTGTGATTTCAATTGTTTCTGCTCCTTTCTTGGTAAATAGTTGAGGAGTAAGCACATTTTCAAGAGCTGTAGGGAGGCTAAGATGCCAGTTGCATTTTAACGATATGGTGCATTATCATTCTTACTGTAGCCAATTCTCTTTTAAATCATTGCAGTTTCTGCTTTAGCCTCCAGCTATAGAATTCTTTTCAAGCCGACAGTGAACTTGGCAGATTGCCAAGAGAAAAATAAAGGTGTTTTGGTCCACCAAAGTATTTTGAGTGGTTCTTAGTGATACAGTTTTCTTCTCTACATCTGCAAAACATTTTTTTCTGAAGTGAATTTTCATGTGAAAAGCCTCCTTAATAATCACCAGTATTGTTTGTTTCAATGCAGTTATTTAACTGCACCCCTGGGTGCTTACAAAATAAACAAGAGAGTCTTCTAAAGAGTTTTAAAAGTGGCAGGTGCTTAGTCTGTGCCCTATTCACTTAGTTTGCAATGACATTTTTGTGCTAATCTATAGACAAACAAGAGACAGGTGACACACAGCATCAAGTACAATGCACTAAGTCGACAAACTTTGGTCTAGATAAGGTGTTTGTGCTGCATATGCCCATAGTGGCGACACGAATTTATACCATTTATATATAAGTTGTGCTCTTCAGCATTGGTAATATCACAAACTTAAATGCTTATAAATTGACAGAGAACAAAGTATTTTGGGGGTTAGAAATTGCAAAGAATCTCCCACAAAAAAAAAAATAATTGCTAATTCCTGTAAGCAAAGCGTAGTTTTTGTTTTTAGCATTGTTGAAATATGAATACTAACTAAACCAGATTGTTAAATGTAGCTGAAATAGAAAAATTGTATCTCTGAGACTCTGTCTATGAATACAATTAATTTATTATAAAATACCATTTCCATGGCACTCTTAGCCTAACAGTATTGTGCACTCTAAAGTGGTGTAGATATTACTAAATGTTATATTGTAAAATATGGCCAACAGAGAGTAGTACTAGCTGAATTTAGCAGCAAATGGAAGCAGGATATTCATCATCCCTTCCCAGTTTTACAGTCTAATCCATCGAGATGCCAGATGAGCAACTGGCTCAAAGCTTTTTAATGATCTTGTTTGTAAGGAGGAACTCTATTTAGAGAGGCTGAGATTGGAGGACCAAGGGGTGATGAGACAGGAGGACAGAAGATTGACCACTTTTTTTTTTTTTTTTTTTTTTTTTTTTTTTTTTTTTTTTACTAAGGCAGTTATTTACCATCCCCTCTTGGAGAGAGGGTTAGGAAGAGCAGTAAATGTATGTGTAGAGACATTGGGGTGACTATATGAACCTACTATGTTATTTAAAAATACCATTAATGCAGGCAGATCTTGTACTTTAAGGCCTGTATTCCCTGCAGCTAGTAGTTGTATGAGATTCCCTATTCCATATTCACATTCCTATATTCACGTCCATTTATATACTACTTTTTCCTGACATCAGAAGAAATAGAATAACCTATTATATTATCAGCATCGCTGCTTTTGCATGTGAGGCCATGTATCGAATTGCTTTCCTTTACGAAATAAGAGGGGAGCTGCAGTGTGCACACACAGCTGTGTAGCTTTTGTAGTGCCTCACATTCCTCCTTATCATTCTCAGTGGGAGGTGTAGTTGATGGTAGAAAGGAATGGGCAGGGGGCTTGTTGCTGCAATAGAAGAGAATGGTAGGGATTTTTCCTACCGATTCATCCAAGCCCAACAAATGGGGCTGGTTTTGGGAACCAGAAGCTCATTCTATGTAGATAGCGTGTGCAACTTGATGCACAGTGTGAGCAAAAAGTATCATCAATTCACATCTGAATGTTGTCCTTGGGTCAAGGATGGTTGTCCTTGGGAGATTTATGCATGTGTTCTTAACTAACCTTTGCGCGTTTGTCTATTAAAAAATCCCTCCGTCTCTGAGTGAAGTTCAAAGATTCATCAAAAAGGAAAATAAGATTGGAAAAGAATCAATTTTATTAATAATTGAATCGGTGGTTGTGGTGTGTGCTGTTTTTTTCATTCCCCAGACTGAAATTTGGCCTAGACTTTGGGAAATGTAGAATAAAATTTTATTGTATTTAACCGAAACTCTGCCCAGGCTTTGATGTGGCTGTTGATGCAATTATTGATCAGCATGTACATAATTATCACCTATACTTTTTCGAGTACGTTGTTTTTCATTGTGGAACAGGATAACATAAATGTAAAGCCCTGCTTTCCTTATGAGCACTGGTAAAATCACATTCCCTAAATGGAATGAGAGGCTGCTCTTGAAGATAAACGATAATCTAGACAATAGAGAGGCAGTAGATCTAGATATCAAAGTCCAGAAAATTAGCATTTGATAAGCTACCACTTGGGAAATGGTTAGTTAACCTGTAGAAGATTTGGATTAGTAGAAGAAATGGATGGTAAGGAAGGGACAACAGCATGGAATTTTTGTGCAAGGGAGTCACTAGTGGAGTAGTCCGAGTTCTTTGATGTTTAATCTATTTAGTATTCTTGTTAGTGATTTTTTGGATGGGGGAAAAAAGAGGGCTTGATAATGAGATCTGTAGATGAGACATAGCTGAGAAAGCATCATTGGCACCAAAAGGGATCATAATTTTAAGCAAGTAGAATAAGATGACTGAACTGCAGTAGAAGGACTGAGAGCTGAATAGTCCCAGTGCCCTTCAAACTGTTATATATAAGGGGCTCCTGTTCTGCAGATGACAGCTGTGGAGAAAGACCGTGTATATTAGCCGATCAAAAGGTGTTTCCAAAATACAGAACTGAGTCAATAAAATATTAGGCTGGACTGAGTGAAATGTTACTATTGTACGAGGTATTATATTGGTTACTGCATATACATGAGTGTCAGCCATGAGACGGTAGAAGTAGCAGTGCAATCAAGAAAAGAGGTGTCAGTTTTATGAATGGAGACTTAACGTGCACCTATATAGTACAGCAGCACTGCATGGGCAGAGATACCCACACTGGCTCTGAACTTAACTGTACTGACAGGGCAATTGGATTTCGTGGGCCTAGTACAAGCACGGAGGTAAGAACATTATTAAGTTCTTAGCCAAGAACCAAGTAGAAGCAAAGCAGATTAATGACAGAACCTGGGAGCTACAGTGTAAATCTCTTGCAAATCTAAGTCAGATGTTTTGGTTCTATTTTTTTCCTTCAAGTTGTGTGTCTCCTTCTGTTTATGACAGGCAGGCTACTGTTGTCACTTATGTGCAAAAGCAATTAAAATAATTTCTGCTGTTCTGACAACTGACGTTCGTTCCTGTTTGCTTTGTTTTACAAACAAATGAGCTGCATTATTATCTATAGCACTGACCATCCTTCGAAGTGTCCTATCATGTAAGTAGTTTGTATAAATAATTAAAAGCTGGGGTTCACAGGGGTGTCTGCAACCATGGGCTTGTTTTCTGCAACTTGATAGGAAAGATTTGATTTACATCTGCTCTGGGTATTTTATTCCCTATCTTATTAAAGCTTACAACTTAGATATACCATAGTTTTTTTATGGGAAACCTTGCCAAACATTTTCAGATGAAGAGAAATTTTCTCCAATTAAGAGATAGTATCAGTGGAATAGAGCGTTGTCACAGGATAATGGTCTCCTGCTGCTTTGTTAAATGCCAAGGTAAACCTGCGGCATTTATCAGAAATTAATGTCAAAGCAAAGTCGAGAGGTTTATCTTGAAAGCTGGAAACAGTGAGCCTGTGAAAATGTTCTGTTAAAAAATAGTCCATGTTTCCTTGTGCATCCCTCCTCCCCCCAGTTACACTTGGAAGGAAGCAAATTTTCTTTCTGGCACCAAATGCTGCCCCCAGAACCGGATACCAGCTTTCTGTTGGATGCATAAACAGGCTGATGAATCTCTTTTAGCTGAAGATGAGTAGTTCTGTCAATTGTTTTGCAAGTACATATGAGCTTTACCATTGCATCCCATTACACTGAGCTGATCTAGGGCTTTAATTTTGTCAGGCTTCGCACAGCCCTGATCCAAAGTACGTTGATGTCAATTGAAGGAAAAGGGAAGTTTGAACTTGAAAAATATAAGTATTACTCGAAGCATATACATAAGTCTGCTGGGCTTCCTCTCCTATCAGGATAGGGCGTGAAGGAAGGGGCAGGGGAGGGGAGAAGGGATGGAAGATAAAAATATAGCTTGATCTTGGAAGGATGCAACAAAATGTCTTATGGCACAGAAATAGGCTTTAGTGCTATGTTCCCGTTTGTTCCTCACAAACACTGAGTAAAGTTTGTTAACTTGCTATCTGTGAAGAACCTGCTTGCCTGTTAGATCTAAGGCAAGTCTTGTTAGAGGAGTAAATCCCTTCAAGTATTCTTGCTCTTCAGTTGCAACACAACGCTTCTGCTGGTGTCACAAGGTGTCCTCTGCCTTTTAAACCCTAAATTAACCATGTCAAATCAACCTTAATGGCTACTTAGTCATGTATTTAATTAGTCCAGAAATATGCATGGATTTTGATAATTGTCCTCAAATTTTCCCCTTCAATAAAATCTAAAATATTCATATTTGGAGCTTGTAATTTCTCTCCTTCCTCTTTTCTTTTTGAGAGCAGTGATTGCTCTTTTGTCACCTCCCTTACCTTCCACTGGTGTATGAAAAAGGCAATGATGAGTTGTTTTTTCTTTGTCATTTAATGTTAACTCAATCATACTGTAAACAAAACAGAAAACCTCTTGAAATGCATATTTCAAATTTACATGTAATCTAGAGATTAGAAGACAACATATGTTCATCTCATGATCAACAGAATTATTTCCTTGATATTTAAAGATATGTTCTTATGGAAACTATTTTTTAGCAAGTATTAGATTATATTATTTGCAGACCTTATATTGCTTTACTGAAAATCTACAGGTGAAAACCACTGTACATAGAAGTGGAGCTGAGTTGATTGCTTTCTATTGTCCTAATCTTAGAGATTGGAGAAAAATGTACACATGCTGACAAGTCTTAAGAAGAAATCAGTTTAATCTTAAACACTGCTTTTTCTTTGCTTGACTTATTCAGGGTAAATACTTTTCATTTGGGAATGGTCTACATATCTTTAAAAATTAAGATGACCCTGGGTCTCACTCAAAATCTGGATGGTCCCAAAACATTAGGCACGGTCCATACTGATTCATCCCAACTGAAAACAAAGCAAACAGAAGAAACACCCCTAAACCAATACAAAACCCCAAACCATCCCCCTCCAATCCCCCCAAAACCCCAAAACACAAAAACCCCTACGTGTTTCTTGTCTGTATTGGCAACATATTCTGCTTCATCTTGATTTTAGGTAAGGTCACTATTTTTGGGCCTTTGTAGTTATTAATCCAGTATACTAAGAAGCCGAAGAGACAAGTAAGGAGAAGCAAGTGGGTTTTGTTATTTATTTTTCTTTCTCTTTCGGAGTAGAGAGATTCATTTCAGGGCTGTTTCCAGAAGACTAGATATTGGGTTGTACTGCAGCATACAGTGTTTCATCAGTCATGCTGCATTATGTCACATTAGGTGTTTCTATGAATTCATTTTAGTTTCTGAGATTTACTGAGGTATGAGAGAGAAATCCATTCCATTAATATCTAGAAAGTGCCAGTGGCGAGCAATCCTCTGCCACCAAATAGAGAAGATCCTTTTCGTTTAAGACTGAGAGGGTTTGGGAGGAAATGCACAGATAAAATTGTGAAGCAGTCCTAATAAATTAGCACATAACATTAAAACTTTGTTGAGAAGAGATGTACGTGATCCTCCAATGTTCCTGGATGTGGCAGGTTTCCCAGCCTAGCAATCGGCTCAGCTCCCCAGTGTCTTCCCCAACATCACTGATCTAATGTGTGTGTGGTGAGGCAGGGACGGGCGTTGTGTGGTTTATCTATGCCCTGTGGTGCAGGAGTGCATCTAATACCAGATGGTAGGCTAAGATGAACTAAAGACCATGTGGCAGCCCTCCCTGGGAGGAGGGAGGGAGTATGTACCTGTGTGGCTATGTCTGTAAATAACCAGTTGTAGGTCACTTTCGCAAAAGTGATCTGCAGAAACAGGCACGTGTTAGTAAAACATGCATGAGTATTCACTGAAATAAATAAATTCTTCTTTGTCTTTAAATGTCCCTTGACTCGTGTCAAGCAACGAGGTGACTCCAGAACCTCAGAATATCATGCAAAAGGGAAATTGTTAAATAGTTTGGCTTGGTGGAATCACATTTTAATAAAAATGTTGAACAGCCTTCTGAGGTGCCTGTTTTGTGTGTATGTGAAAACACTGTAGATTTCCAGTATGTTTCACAAACATGAAGTGTTGCTATTCAGTACGTTTTATTGGATATTGGTAAATAAAAAAGTTTTACTTAAATTTAAGAATGAAGTTAAGAAAAACATTTGAGGATGGGATACCGGGGTATGTGAAAGCGACTCACCTCTTTCCTTGCTTTTAGTCTGAGGAATAGGGTGGAGTAAATGGTAGAAACCTAAATCTCTGGATGGTTATGAAACAGAAATATAGAGCTGAGAAACCACCCTCTTGTCACTTTATTCCCTACTTGGTGAATTCTGAGATTATATATTCAGATAGCAGCTTAACTAACTTCTGAACTGAACCAATGAAGTACTTAGCTGGACTAAATTCAGAAATATTAGCTGCTGCCAAATGAACCTTAACAAAGAATGAACTGGATCTGAGCTGATTCTGTTTCTCAATGTATGATGCTTTTTGATAACAAAATTCATTCCAGTATCATTGAGAGAGAGAAATTTCTAGGCAATGTGAAACTGTATTCCTATAAGCAAAAGTAGATGAAAGCTATGCTGTTTTCAGTAATTGGTCTGCAATACTTCACACTTCAAAAATAAAATATTCTTATGACCATTTCTTCTAATTGAGAACATATATTAATATACAACTTAAAAACCTTGATCGCTCTTTGCAGGTCTTTAGTATGACTGAGACAACCAACGTTGCTTTTCTTTGTTCTAAACAAAGTAAGCTCTTTTAAGAAATTATCTTTGTCTCTGCTTTCCCTCTTCAGTATATCTTTTGATGCATCCATAGTTCCAACAGCAAAAATGGGGGTCTTGACAGAATAATGGGATGTGTGTTTTGTGAAAATGTCTCAGTATCAACTTCTGGAAAAGCAGGAGACCAGGATCCACTGCAAATCTTTTCTGGAGAAAAGACAAACCCGTAATGTTGGGGGAACAAGAGAATAGCATTAAAAGGGCTGTGCACTTATATGTGTTGATTTTTTAAGAGCTTTTGGAGGCTTTGGAGGCACGTTCCAAGCCTTAGCCCCAATGTCCAGTCAAAACAACAGGCAGAGCAGCACCTTGCTGTAGGAATGTTGTGATTTGGCTTTAGGTCACTGGCAGACCCAGCTTCAAATCCCAGAGAAATATGTGAGGAAAAGCAGGAATTTAAAACTAAGTCTTCTATACCTCAGTGAAGGCTCCTTCAGATTATAAAAACAAATCTATAATTTAGACTTCTTAGGGCAAATTGGGGCTGTTAGGATGAAATAAAATCATGTGGATGGAAAGACCCTTTCGTAGCTCCAGGACCTTTGTGCTAGTCTATCATGGCAAAAGTGCACTTAAATAGATGCAATTCTGGAAATAAATCCCTGAAGCTGTATCAAAGCTCTAAGGAGTAGTCCTTTATATCTGATAATCAGCTCTAGTTGCAATATTGTCTGTCTCCTGTAATTGTAAAGGCATTAGCAGTTGTCACGTTAGGATGTTAATTGAAGAATATCCTCATGTTCCCATTCGTGGTTTTGCAGAGTAAATTGGATGCTGCTTTCCATTGCATGGATACAATGTGATTGTTATGCAGGTGAAGCACTGCAGGGCAGACGTGAATCCTAACTAACCTTTCACTGAGCAGTATTAGGTGTACGCTTTCTGTACAACAGTGGTGCTAGATATCATGCACCTGAACCTGTCTGGCTGAAATTGGTGAGTTTCACTATTGATTTCTACTAGGGCATGATCTGTGCTGTTGGGTCTGGTTGGTTTGAGTTGGAATATGTAATCCAACAGGTTTCAAGAGGGAATTTAGAAAAATGTATTTTGAATTTAAAAAAGTGAATGTCTTTCTAGATTATTTGTCCAAATCGGAAACAACTGAGTAACCAGATTCTATGAGCTGAAGTTAGTATGGATTTAATAGTGTGAACAGTACGTCATTCATAAACTGCTAGAAGTAAGAATAGTATGGCAGTAAAAATATACTATGAAATAGTTACACTGTCAAGTCACCAATTATAAAGACATATCAGAGGGAAGAGAGTTGTAACCCATTACACTACTGCACATCCCCAAGGGTAATATCACAGTAAGGCTGAATACTGACTACTTACAGTAATTTCTAGTGGCTTCAATGGTTCATGGCAAAGAGATGAATATCAGAAGCCCCAATAATAGGCTTTCTTGCCTAGGTTTCTATTTATAATGAAATTCTGTTCAGATTAGTGGAAAAAAAGTACATCCGAAGAAGAAAAGGAGTGAAAACTAAATAGAATTGCCACAGGATTTATTTTTGCTTTAACTTGTAGATGATGATTAAGAATGTGTATTGATTTGCAATTTGCCCTGATACTTGAAACTGATAAAAGCGTAAACTACTACTTTGATTTAATAGCTTTATTAGAGCTGAGGCTGGGTAGAGTTATGTGGGGTCACTTTTTGCCTGGGGTTGCCTATTGGTTTTCAGGAGAAGAAAAGAATAGGAATGAAGCACTGACAGATCCCATCTGGGCTCCCTGAGACAGCTGGTTTCAATGCAGTCTGTCTAATGTGCCTTAGAATTGTGCCTTCAGTTGCTTTTGTTGGCATATCACAATAGTTTAATGTTTTGAGATAACACCTACAGAATGGGCCGAGTCCATAGTGTGTTAGTAGCAACATTTCTCATGAATTAGAGAAATATTGGATGTCTGTATACTGGTTCAGCTGTACAGAGTTAGTATGTGTATATATATATTTATACATATAAAATAGCCATAATAAGTGCTATGAATACACAAATTAAGATGAAACTAGGACTAATTTTAAGGTTTCCTTTGGGTTCATCTATGTCTTTGACTAGCAGTAGGAGATCAAAGGGACTTTTTTTTTTTTAATTTTAGCATTTAAGTATTGTATATTGATGCTTAGTTCAGCTTGGCTTATAAACATGCTGTGTGGGTTACGCCCTTATTTAAATATCAGATTTTAAACCCTTGAGTGTCGAAAGGGCAGTAGAAACACCTGGACAAAGATACTGGAATCTGGTGAGATGTTTTTGCTATCATTTTTTTCCTGGGAATCACATCTTTGCATTTAATTTCACTTTTGGTCTTGTGTGAAGTGGCATTGATCATATCTCATACACTATTTTAGTAATTGTTACAGCCATTTTTTAAAAGTTTCAAACTTCCCCTGCCTGAAAGTTACAGGAAGAATAGTGTCCAACTTATAGGGGCACAGAACGTGAATAAAACACCATAGCAAGCAACAGCAACTGCACAGGGGTTAGGACTCATTTTGGGAGAACTGAAATTGGAGTCTAATGTGGGTGGAAAATAGCAGACTGGGAAAACGGCCATATTCCCTCAGGAACTTCATTGCAGCAAGTCAGAAAAAAATACTATGAGATTTCTAATGTACATGCAAATGCACACATCAGTATTGGTCCCTGAATCCTCTTCAGCTGAAATCTTATTTTGCAAAAATTAAGTTGCCTTCTGCCAGGAGAAATTACTGTTTGTCATTTATTCCAAGAGACTGCCTTGTCTTGTGTGATCAGTTCACTACATTTGCAATATGGAAACAACATATTTCCATTAATGCAGACATACACTTCCATCTCCATAAGACTCCTGAAGCACAGTACTCTAAATTTAGAAGTGCTTGCTGTTCCCTCCTGCCCCCCCTTCTTCAATTTCTTTTTTAAATGATGTAGTTAGATAGCTAAGATTGATTCTATAATCAAACCCAGCCCGTAAGGTGACACTCACTTTGTGAATAGATAGCTTATCTATCTCCTATCCTAATGTTCAGATGTATAGCAGAGAACAGTAATTCCTTTAGTCTTCTCCTTGCTCCCCCCCCCCCTTTTTTTTTTTTAAAGGTGGTTATCCTCAATGTTATGCAGTGAGCACAAATTATTCACAGGAAAGTATCTGTCTCTTATTGCCTGTTTCTGTTTAAAGTGAAGTATTTTGTCCTGCAAACCAGAAATAAAATTACAACTGCATTGTAAGGGTCACTAACGGGAAGACCCATGTTTAATGCTTGCAATAAATGCAAGATACTCCACATATTTGTTTTCCAGGATATTGGATGATGCCAGTAAAATGTTTGTTTTTTTCTTATCAAGTTCATCAGAAGACTCTTTCTTTTGTTCTTGACATGCTTATATACCATGAACTTGCACCTTGGTTCTTTAATTGCAATGTAGTTTGGGGAAATGGAGTTTGAAAGACAGTAATCTGTGTATAGTGAGCACACAGGAATGCCAGCATGCTTTAATGAGAGTTCTGGAAACAATGAGAGAAGTCTAGAATCAGGAGTAAAAGGAAGGCTAAGAACAGGAAAGGTTAGGACGTTTTTTTCTATTTGGAGAGAGATTTCACTGAAAAGTTAAAAGAACTTTGTTTTGAAGAACTTCTGTAACTGTGCCTTTATGCTTTTAAAATTATTATTATTTAAATGGTGTTAAAATGACCTGCTTGAACTGAAAGTAGGTAGGCTGAAAAGGGGGGGGGGGGGGCGTGGTTCAGATAAAATATGTGCAACATACATTCTTTTACATTTGTGACATAGTGTTTTGTTCTAGGCATTTTATGGTATGTTCCAGAGCCTGTTGGAGTGGAAAACGATGCCCCTTGTAACTATCTCCCATGTCTTTGTGTTAAATCACCCTTCCTTTCCCAGGTCTCCAAGCAACAGTATCTTAAAGATGAAATATTCATTTCTGAAACCTAATTTAATTTCAGAGTTGCCTGAGCTGCAGAGCTTATCAGTTCATGGAATCCGCAAAATTCAATGAATTAACAACTCTTTTCCATAGATGGAAGGTTATTTTTAATTTTTTTCAGGATCTTGTTAAAATGCATCTTCTGATTTTTAACCTTGGTTTGGCTGGCTATGATTTACTCATTTGTGATACAGGGGATAAGAAGAAAAACTAGAAGCAATAATCTTCTCATCAATAAATGCAGGGCATTGTTGCTTTATAATAGCTATTAGCAACACTGAACAGTGCAGAGCTGTAAATAAAAGAAGGTTAAACCATTTCAAAGCTGTTTTCTATTTCTCTTGGTTTAGTTCAGATTTTTTTTAAAACATATTTTGTCCAAAACCCTAAGATTATCTAACAGATCATTAGTGGCATGTTTTAACCAGTTAAGTCAGTAACAAATGAAACTGGACATAAAACATTATGGAAATAATGAATGAGTGCAAGAGCTCAGAAAGGCTGAACATTGTAAATGCTACTAGAAAATAAGCTAAGGTGAGCTCACCAAGAGCATCTGAGGATGCTTCCTTTATTTCTGTGAACTTTCAATCACTGGCAGCTGGCTGTCTGTGCTTTACTCAATTTTGCAAATTAGATACTTATGACAATTCTCATAATTAATGTGTAGACACTATTATTTTCTCTTCCTCTTCTTATACTAAATAAGAAGTAATGGTTGGAGATTGGAATATTTGGATACATTTTGGAGGTCCTTATCTGAAGCTAGGACTAATCATTAGTGCACGTGAGTCATAAATATTAAGCATTTATCCATTCTTAAAGACTGCCATTGTTCATTGTAAATGTTGGGCCTTCCTGAAAACACAGAACAGTAGCGCTGGCAATGCAAGACCCAAACAACCCCCTCCTGCCCACCTGAGCTTGTGCTACTTCTGGTCTGGCCTCATGCTCCCTGGGCAAGCAGGTGTAGAGGTGCCAGGATCTCTCCTGGAGTAATTCCCCTGGAGTCGCTGTGGGTGGAACAGGGGTTCTCCTCTTTGGACGTCTGCTGCTGGTAGGTCTCATGAAAGAGATCCAGTAAAATCTGTTACTGGTAGTCTCCTTGAGAAGAGCTGAAAATGAGATGGTGGATAACATGAAATGAGTAGTGTAATCTTTCTGTTGCTCTGTTCTACAGTATGGCTTCCACTGAGGCTATTTGGATTTACAGTAACCATATGGCTACAAGTATTTTCTCCAAGGAAAGAATACCCTGGAAAGCTGCGTTATTGTCTCATAGGTGTATTATGGAGCAGGTGTATGCAGACAGGACTTGTGCATCGCTAACTTCAGCCCAAATATAAATAACATCTGCTGCTGCATGTGATATGATAAAGATCAGAATTAATGACTAAAACCTTAATCTTTTACCTGATGAAAAAGATTCTTAGCTGCAATTGGGCACACTCATGTTTCAAGGAACTTGAATGATTACTTCATAATTTCATTTCTATCCTTCTGCATAAAAAGGGAGTTTTTGTTGTTGGGTTTGGGGTTTTTTCCCTAGCTAGAATAACAATGTTGCAAAGGTGAGAATTTGTAGATATTTCAAAATATCTTCCCAGGAATGGTATTGGGAGTTCTTAGAATGAATTTGCATTTCAGGGCAAATTTTCAGTGTTTACTATGGTTCATAAATGTCAATAACACAATCACGTTTTTCAGCAGGAGAAATTACAAGCCTTAATTCGAGCATGCCTCATCACTTACTAGCTATGCTTCTTTTGCAAACAACTAGGCAGAACAAACTGGCATGTGCAAGAAAGGAGTAAGCAGAAAGTGGGATAAAGATATGTGTTTTTCGCATGGTTTATGTAAAACTCCTATGGTGTCTCCTTTTTTTCTTTTTATAATATAAAGATTCTTTGGTCACTTATGCATTTTTTTTTAAGTATCAGAAAATGAATACATTTTCCAAGACTGTGGTGATTTACAAATAGATCAACCTAAATATAAATCATATAGCAAAATAATAACCCATTTTTTCAAGCTAAACTATTTCTCTTGACTCACATGATCAAGAAAAGGCAGAGAAAATAGATGAGTGTTACAATGCTCTGTGAAGGATAGTAATCAGGGCTTCCGCCTGGGGAAACAGAAAGCTTTGGCACCCTTGGCAAGGCAGGACCAAATTACCACCCCTTTGTCTTTTAGAGTTGTGGTTAGTTCTAGTATTTCTTGCTGTTACTGGTGCTGCGGTTCTACAAGTTTGTAGTCCTAAAACTTTAAGGTTAAACAGCTGTAAAAAAAGTACAATTAAAATATAATGAGGATCTATCTGGAATAAAGGCTTCCTCATTGCAATGTAGGACACCTACTAGAGAGACACAGTGGTCTTCCAGAAACAAATCTGTCAGAAAGTATGATCCCAAAAGAAAAGGTCGTCCCTGGAGGGCACGAGCAGGTTTGGATTATTTAAGATACTGTTGTGGAAGAATCCAGAGGCAGGATATTAGGCTGCTTCTCAGCCTTTTGGCTAAGATCAAGTGTAGGGTGTAGCATATTTCTCAGATACATGTGATTTTTGTTTGAATCACGTGGTGAGGAGACAGGAGACTGCCTGGATTAATGGCAGACTTCAAGTCCAGAGAGCAACCAGGAACCTATTGCAGAGAGTGGCAATTGCTGTTCTTTGGGGAATGATGAAATCTATCTTGGTGCAATTGCTGATCAGCACGTAGGTCTTCGTAGTGCTCCAGACACAGTTAGAGGGGAGAAAATACAACATAGTAAAATTAACCAAATTGGGCCCACAAGAAGCACACATAAGGAAATTGTAGACTCAATGTTTTGTATCTTGTGCAGTTATATGTGCACATGTTATTCTGGTGTGATGCAATATATTTTAATATGCTGTGAAAGAGAGACCTCTGGATCACAAAAGCACTCAACTGTTGGATAATTTATATTTTAGAAGATAGGCTGGCCAGTGGGTGTTCCCCCTTCCTTTAAAAAGAGAAAATGATTTGAAACAGCTGTTGTTTCCACTAGTGTACTTCTGATGGTCAGTGGTATGTGCCAGTTCAATGCAGAAAGTGTAATTCTAGATTTCTCCTCACTGCTGCAGGCATGTCTCATAGCCAAGAGCCAGCTCCAGAAGCAGCACAATCTAGGTCCTGGTATCAGGTAGTGAAGAAAGCTTCCATGATGCATACTGTGCTTTTTGACAAAAATACCCAACACACAAAAAAGTACGTGCCCTGCAGAATAAATTTTTGCTGGTATGTAGGACCTGAAAAAAAACACGGAATCTAAGAACAAATCATAGAGAAACCAAAAGTAATTAGCATTATAGCCACTCCCCTTCTTACTGGCTCACCTTCAACTTATCAATGTGTTTGCTGATCATATATAAACAGACCGTTGTGAGGAAGGAGAAATATTTGGAAACGTTTTCTCATCCACATTAATAATGAAAAGTAACATTTGATTCCCTGGGCACTTTTTCAGCTCAGGCTCTGAAACTGAACCTAATTACCAATGTTGCATTACAAAGTGGAGCCTTTTCTGCTTAGGGAACAGAACAGACATTAATGAGAGTTTCTATTTTTTTTTTTATTTAAAGATTTTCTGCACATTAGTTTATTCAACATGCCACTCCTTGTCTTAAAGTAGCAGACCAAAAAAAACCAAACCCCAACACCCTGTCTTTGCCTTTTAGTTTTTGTGCTTGATTTTTTTTTTTTTCCAGAGAGAAAATAAAACATTTTAATTTAACTTCACTGTCATATGGTTAGTTACCAACCTGAGATTTCAGTGAAATGTCCTTTGTTGAAGATTTAGAAAAACAATCAGTGTGCAGCAAATATTGATATGACTCTTAATGGCAATTTAGCTGATTAATATCCTTTCATGCTGCTTTGCAGCATGAAACACAGCCTTTTAATGAACGCCAACAACAAAGAGCATACCAGGTGTGTTACTAAGAAACAATCTCTCGTGTGATTTAATTAATCAAAGCATTGCATGGAGCAATTATGAGCAACCTTGTGTAAGTGGCAGTGGTACGTGATCCTTGATTTAAAATTAGTTTTAAAGAAAGACATCATGGCTTAATAACTACACTTTACAGTCACAGAACAAACCTTTGTTTAATAAGATGCTTGTTTTTTGGTGGTAGTTGGTGGGGTTTTTTTGGGGTGTTTTGTTTTTTTATTGAAAGTGGAGGGAGAAAGAAAACACTGATTATTTCGGGTGTTGGTAACTGGATGGATGAAAAATCACTAGTCTATGTTACTGAATCATGTTCTTTCAGTGCTTTGCACCATGCACTTTTCCATGAATCTGCTGATTTCATCGTTTAATGACTTTCTGAGGGGCTAAAGCTGCTCCTGCTGAGGAGGGGACATTCCTGCCCCTAGCATGTGTAGGTGATACCAAAGCCAAACATTCTGAGCTGTGCTCTGCCAGGTTAGCAGAGCCACTTTGTGGGAGCATTTTGGTGGAGAGGGAGAGTTCAGCTCGCAGTTACGTGACGTAGAAGCAGGAATGAAGCGTTTCCAGAATGAGCGCCTGCCTGTTCCATTCAAAGCTAACCCAAAATGAGAATAGTCCCAGTGCTTAGCTGGAAACCCAAGGATTTTGCATTAAACATAGGCTTGTGTTCCAGTCATTTGGAAAATTAGGAAGGTTTCCCCTCTGTTTGTTGGAGGAAAAACTACTGAGATAGACTTACCTTTTCAATAGAAATAGGAAAGGTTTACTCCCTGCCCTCTTGCTCTCTTCGCGAGATTACAGTTGAAATATGTTACCATCGTGTTGCCAAGTCCTTTGCTATAAGCAGTTTTCTTCAAACATCAAAGTAGCAAAACCATTGTGTTTGTTTGGATCTTAGCACAAGCTATTGATATGTGGATTTTCCCTGTCCAAATCCCAGCTCCAAGAGAACCTTGTGCTTTGACAAGCACAACGCTACTGATGTAAGGTCTTTCATGGAATTTAATATAGTGAAATGCAGCTCAGACCCATTCCTTCTTGAAGAAGTTGTGGGACAAAAGCATGGGCACTAGCTGTTACACAGACGCACAATTATTTCCCTCTTAAAATTCTCTCTTAGGCATTTGTAGATGAATTTCATTCCCTGTATAAGCTGGAGACAAAAGGAGGTCAAACGAAACTTCAGATATTAGCCCTGCAAGATAACCATGTGTAAAAACCGCAGAGAATTAAAAACAATAGCTGGACTAAGCACTAATGGATGGAGAAAACTTTATGCAAGATGAAAAATTCTGCTACTATTCAGCGGGTAGACTTCTGTTCAGGGCACTTCTCAGAGCTTGTTGAATTACCACTTTTGTGTCATTGTGGTTTAAGATTTCACAGTGGAAAAAACAGACAAGTGAATACACAAACTCTGGCATAACTCCCGTTGAGGTTCTAGTGGGGAAATAGAGAAAGACTGAAACTTTCATTCTTAAATATTGCAGAAACTTGGTATGCAAAAAAAGTACATGAAAACCTTCCTGTTAATATCAGGGCTGTGTCCCAGGACTTGAGGTACTGTCTGGAACCTCGTGTATGCACAGGAGAGAATGCATGTGCATTTTTGAACATACTCTAAAAATTAAGCTTAATTTTTCTTTAAATGGAGATGACTCCTGGGCCTTTAACCATCTCTACTCGGCAGAGCTGAAACTCTTACCTGAACTGCTTAATGCTTTTTTTTTTGAAAGCAGTAGGTTAAAGACATACAGCAAATTATTTTAAAAATGACTTTTTGTCCTTATTCAGCTGTCCATGCAACTTAGAATGAAGCTTTGTGCAGTACACTCTGATATTTTTCTGGAAGAATAATAATAAGGAAGTTTTTCAGTTTTCTAGCAAAACCTGGAAAGAGAAGTTGAACTCAAGATGGTGGACTTTGTTCATATATTTAGGAGTCTAGCTCTCCTCTATCGTAAAGAAAGCTGGCATAAATGTCTTTCTACTCGATGTGCCTTCTAGCTTGCAGTGCCACACAAAAAATAAAAACAAACAAATACTTATTTCCTTGGTTTCCTTAATGAAACATCATATAGTATCCTCCAGATGAGGGGAGTCTGATGGTTATGGAAATATATACCTAGGTTATAGATGCTGTGAATATTATGAAGTCATAAAGTAGCCTTCCATTAAATGCATCCACATGGAAGTAGAAAGCACTATTTCTTTACAGGAGCTGTATTTCACTTCTGCCAGGCCAGAGACAGTGGAGGATCTTTTTTCACCTTGATGGTTTTGGTCTGCCTGACCAATGAGTATGCAGAAATGATTGTGTGAGCAGGGACACGCAGAGGCTGGGCAATAGTGCAGAGCACCTGCTTCACCGTAAAGAACAAAGCAGCAGATAGTGTGTGGCAATGGGGCTTTAACACTGTGTTGGAAGCACTGGGGAAGAAGGAGAGGACCTTGTCTGGGCTACACTTGGAAAAGGTTGAGCAAAACTGAGCTGTAGAGACATAGGCAGAAACAGATTGTGGGACTAACAGCACAAACAATGAGTTGCAGGGGTTCAACTCTGGACAATATAGACATATTTGGACTAGGTCCTGCCATGCTCTACGTTATTTTTATTTTTATATTTTTATGCTTTTTTATAAAATGACTTATTGTCTTAAAATTGATGAAGTAATTATTTAGATGTGTTTTGTCAAAGAAGTTTCTTTAGATGTAAGGCTGCACTTTACTATCACTTTTTTAATGTTATGTTGCTGCCTGCATTTTCTTTTAAAGAGCCATGAAATTTAAAGGATATACATAAGAGTTAAGATGTCCAGAACATACAGTCAAACTTTGGTTAATGCATTGCCTTTGAACATCATGGCTCTTTATATACTACATGTGCTGAGGAAAAATAACAGCAGAGAATATTCTGGGATACATTTTATGTGGTTCTGTCTTAAGATCTCCTAAAAGAAACAGAGCTTGAAGTTTAGCCTGAAAGTCAACATATTATGCCCTTTTATTTTAACACATAAAACTTGTGGGTTTTAAGATCAATCATGCAGAGGCCCAGAGGAATAGAGTAGCAATAAAATATCTTCCCTGGCTGTTAATTTTCTTGTTAAGGCAAGCCTTTAACTATGTACATTGCAAATCAGACCAGTGTAATACCTTTAAAGTAAAAATCATCTAAGATTCTTGATGAGCAGAAAGCTCAAAGATTGCTTCATTTCCCTTCCCACCTCCACAACTCACAACCTTTAGGGAGGAGAGTTTGTACTTCTTTCTACAGATGTTCTTTAAACCTACTGCTGTCAGAGGCAGCAGTTACTGCTTCTGATTTTTCTCTGCTGATTGCTTTTGCTTCCTCTTTACCCTGTTTCTTTTGCTGACCTGGAAGCCCATATGGGCTAAAACTAGCACTTTCAGCAAAATAGGTCAGCCTGAACTCTCATGATTTCATACCCTAAGGAAAAAGAAGGCGAGTCCACCGGGCAGAGGAGATCCTAGAGAACATTTCCTTCTAATAGGCATGTGTAGAACTCTATATGCAAGGTTAACTGATTTTTGTCTCTTGGATACTGGGACAGAGGGGTTAGATATGCCTGGAAAAAAGACACATCTGAAAGATGGACATAAACTACATTGTGCCTCACAGAAGGAGGGATTATTCTTCATTTTTCTCATTGTTTTAAGATGTTGATGGTATTTTGACGACATCTGAATGTGGCGAACATGAAATAGGTGGTTTAGACCCTTGCTTTTTTTCCCCATTACAAAATTGTCTGCTCAGAGGCCTGAACTGTTTGGTTATTTTGTTTGTTATTTTAAAGTAGGCTAATCAACACAAAAAAACCCCAAGAGCAACAGAGACAAAAAACCTACCCCACCCGAATATTAAAACCCTTAGTAAATTCTCTACTTTGGTGGTTTGGAACTATGAATTGCCTATAGGCTTGATGATTATAGGCAACACAGGGTAACTTCTTCAAGATCACACCACAGCCAAACTGTGACTCATTCCCTAGTCCCACAGTCCTGCAGGGAACTAAGCTGTGCCAGACCTTTTCACAGCTTCTCTGTCTCTGTGCTAGATCAGCTGTGCTGGCTGACAAGCACTATCATTATCAAATCTAGAAATTCATGAGTCATGACTCAAAAGTTATGAAATTAACTTTCAAATCACAAGGGCTTATATGTATATGTGCACGTATGTGCATACACCCTCACATGGACACAATTTATACAATACATAATTCCATATATAAAGATTATTGTCTTTCTTTTCATTTGACATCTTATTTTGGCTTTTCAGGTTTACATTTCACAGTGTTTTCTTTACGTGCTTGGAAGTTAGAAGCCTTTGTTTTTTCCCCACACATTTTCTTATTTTGCTGAAGAACTCTGGAAACTAGTTTTTAAAAGAAGAAAAGAGAAAAAAATTAAGCAAGTGAGCAATGTTGTTTTGGTGGATCAGAGTCAAGGTGGAAATACAAACGCATTTTGTGTCTGTCAGAAGCAGTTCTCCCTCCTCCAGTCTATGGTATGACTAGCCTACTCAGAGCTGTAGACCCTGCCTAAGCATTTATGTCAAGGTATGTAAGGCTACACATCTTCCTTTTATAAGATCCTAAACTTTCATGCTGTACTTATAAGGTAGGAACATACATACATATGCATAGAACTTGGGGTTGGAATAGGCTTTAACGTGGCAATATGACAGACTGTCATTTAAAGTGTATAAAGGTGTATTTCTCACTTAGATCGCAGGAGCATAGATTCTAGATTAAGGCTTCCAAATTGTCAGTGCTTTCTGAATTTCTACATAGTAGTAGTCAATACATAATGCATGACTTGCACATATTACGTTGTTCTCATCCAGTCTTTCCCCCATCCCTCTGTTTTGTGCTTTGACAACAAACGTGGTAGAGATATAGTGTCTGTGCTCTGCAAAACTTGCAAGACTGCAGGTGTCTGTTATTGCTCTTCAGGGACTGCAAAGGACTTCTGTCACCCCTCTCTCTTGTTTTATCTATGGGCCCTGATTTAGTTGTAAGTGAATAAAAAACCAAAAAAACCTCATCAAAAATGTAAAACAGAGTGGAAACAGTAGAGTTTTTGTTTATTGGTTCAGATAGTTTGATTTACCACTCTCTGATGCAAAAACTGCTCCAGCAAAAACCAGCTAAGTCATGAGAGAATTTGCCTAGTGGATGGTATCTCCTGATACCAACTATGGCTTGGGTAAGAGACTGTGGGTTTATTCATGGTGCTGCGTAACCAGGCAGACTGCCACTGATCTCCATTTCTGCTGCGCTAAAGTCAGAACTCTTGCTGACCTCGGCGACAAGTGGCTCAAGTATGGACTATGTAAAGATTTTGGATTAGGTACTCAGAAAGTAAAACAGAACGGGAGAGGCTTTCTTCCTATGAAAACATATGACTTTCTGTAGAGGTGCAGAGCTAGGCCCCTCCTGCAATTTGGGAAAGAACAAAATGCCCAAGCAGAGATTGAACACTCTCAGGCCATGGAAGCCAATCCAGCTCTCGTTTAGGGATCTGCTCCCATGTTACACCCTGGCAGCTTGGCAAGAGGCAAGGAGTACAGGATTGCTTCTGGTTTCCTTTTACAAAAGGAGAGCAGGCAAAGAACGTATTAAGAAATGCACGAGGATTTGGAAAAAATTCAGGTATTAAGAAAAATGCACAAGTTAAGGTAGCTCTTATCCTATTTGAGTGATTATGATTACCATAGCTGAGAACGCCACTTACCATAGTTGGTACTTTCTTCAAGAAGTAATAAAGTATTCTACTTGTTTAAAAACTTACTAGGAAGAAATTATCAATGCCCATTTTTCTTTCTAGTTGTGAAAGAGGCCAGTGCTATATCACCAGCACGCTAGCATTTTGTTCACCATGAAGACCAAAGGGCCTTAGCATTCTCTAAAAAGCAGAATGTAAAAAACAAAAACCAGTGGGAGAAACTTTTGTCTCCTTTCTCCTTGTTTGGTCTGTTGCAGAGGACCAGATCTTTTGAGTAGGGAGATTTGTTTGCTGATATGTTGTATGAGTTAGTTTCATCAAACATTCCTAAGTAATCTCTGAAGAAGAGGGGATGGAAAAATCAATACTACTCAGAGGGCTAAGAAATTCTGCTTAAAGCAATACCCATTCAGAATAGTCACTCGGATTTAGCATGGTTCAGAAGATGTGGTGCCAAACAGCCCAAGGGCAAAAATCAGCTTGGCACTATTGCAATAACTTCAGTGCACGTCTGCCTTACTCACCCCCACTGAACCATCTGAAAACTGGACTACTAAAGCTGACTTTGTCTTACCTGATGTCTTGAAGCCTCTGGGACACTGGTCAATGGTTTCCTAGAAGGCCAGGCCTTGCTTCTCATACCTGAGTGAGAACAGGCTGAAGTCTGGAGTCTTAAGGCAGAATCAGGAACAAGATCCAGGTCTCCTTTTGTTCATGCTAAACAAAACAAAAAAACCACCCCACCACCCCCCAAACCCCCCAAAAAAACAGAAAGAAAAGGGAAAAAAGAAGGGAAAAAAAAAAAAAAGAGAGACTTCTTCCCTGATGGGCTTCAAGAAGAGAATATGAAAAGCTGAAAGGTGGGAGAGCGGCTGAAGGCTGAACTTTGGGCATATGGGCAAGAAGAGTCTGCAATGAATGAATGATTTTTATTAAGATGCTGCTTGATGCACGTGGGTATTGGGCCTTCCATTGTGTTAACCTGCTGCTTTCTCATTTGAATTCACCTGTGAAAATCAGAGCCTACAAAAGAGGTGTTGCTTACCTACTTAATACATTTGTCCCTAAGTGTTAAAGGCAAACACGTAAGTTAAATCCTTCTGTACTGGCCCTCTCTTCAAATGTGTATAGCATCTGAGTGGTTCTATGCTGAGTGTGCTGAAGTACTGTGCATAAAACTTTTGTACTACGTAGAAATGCTGAAGTATTACAGATGGTTAGGTTACAGCTATATGCATTGCAGCACACTTCTCTGGTGTTCTGATGTCCTACATTTGATTATTTGATAAATGTATGAAATTTAATAAAGTCTAATTAACATTGTGTAATAAAATATATGGTAAATGCTGTTTATATATCTCTCACTGATAAACAGGACATTTTATGTCATAATGTCTGAACAGTTAGCTGCATGCGTGCTAAATGTTGCTTTTAATTAAACAATAAAGCATGTAACAACCTTTATTGTATTGTAAATTTTGATGTGGTACAACAATTTGATTCCTTAAAAATTAATTGCCTAGGAGTGTGTTTAAGTAATATTGATTATGCTGGTGCCTTGTGTTGATCTGTGATACTTAACCCAGCATTTAAAATATCTTTTTTCCATTATACATTTGTGATGCAAGAATAAAAGCAAAGTACAAAACAAATAGGCACTTGAATTCTAATAGCAATAAGCAATAAATGTCAGGCATCTGGAAATTATGGTTGCAATTTCATCAGAGTACACTTTGTTCTTCTATTATGCCTGCATGAATTTTGCTACAGGCAAAAATCTATTATAGATAACAGTTAAGAACCTTTCTAATCTACACAGATAGTCATGGAAAAATGCTAGAAAACGAAATGTTGGAAAATGTAATATTGCCAAGTAAAACTGATGCTCATAGAAAATAATGTGATCATATTTAGAACTGCAGAGATAATTTCTTTAAGATCATGTTGAAACAGAAATTTCTGGGATGCTTGGTCGTGCTGAAGGGCATATAACTAATAATATGCAGTGTATCATTAAATGTGTTTGTGTACTGTATATAGATAGATATTTATCTCTATACTATGGGCTAGTTATTTTGCTTGTTTAATGATTGTTACCTGAAATAGCAGTTACCGAGTCAGAGTATACGTTAGAAGCCAGTACTTTTCCATTGCCAATGATTATATTTGAGTAGTGGCTATTTCTGCTCCAGGTCATCACTATTGCCCTACAAAGGCAATCTCTATTGCCTGTGAAAGTATTAATTTTATACTTTTTATCATGCATTATGATGCTTTACAACTCTTTAATTGACTCTGTGAAGATTTATGGCCTGTTGATCAATTATAATTCTGTCAAGTTCTAAAAGTAGATTGTTTGTTTTACATAGCATTTTGGTGCCAACATGCCGTGTTCTAGACAGCTTAAATTCATCCTAGGGTTACTCAAGTCTAAGCTTTGTGTTATTCCAGTGTAAGGATGACACTGATGTTAGAGAGACTCTTCATGTTTTGTACTTACGCTTTTGCTCTGGGACATAGCATAGAATTGAAAGGATAACTTGATTTGTGCTCTTTAAACAATCTCTTTACCAAACTGAAAGCGGGTGTATAGGCTTGCGTTCATCTCCACCTTTTTAGTAACAAAGTCTAAATTTTTCTTTCAGTGTAAGCATCAGCCCTAAAATTTTTCCATGCTTGCTAAGGAAGGTCTCTTTTGCAATAATAAAATGTACAAATATATGATTTGCATCTGCAGTTTGCTTTCTTTGCTAACTAGCTATTCTTTTCAATAACCACTAAAAGGTAGATAAGCATAAAACTTGGTTCATGTTAATGGAGTAAACAGCACAGTAATGGAAGTGATAAAACTTGTAATTGTACAGTGGTTGCAGGGTTTTTTTTATGAATAGGTATCTTGTTACAATGTCATGAAACATGATTAAAACAAGTTTATCAGATATAATTGTATCCTGCTTCAAAAACATAGCTTCTGTCCTGATAAGTCAAATAGTCTTAAGTGAAAGTCTTTGTTATTAAAATGTTTGGTGGAAGAGTTTTGAGGAATACATTTGGAACAAGAATTGTTTTTAACTTTTGATGTATGACACAACATCAGTGAAACTGGAAAACTGAATCTCTAAAATTCTTGTTCTACCCCTTTTGTTTAGGGGGAAAAAAAACCACTTTAAAAGTGCAGATGCAAGATTACCTCTTTACTAGTAGAAGGAAAAGTTTATTTTATTTCACAACAAAAATGAAGATGTTTCTTTCAGTGGTGTGGCATCTGGACATCCTTTGTGTTTTTAATGTAATGTAAAAAGGAATTTTTGATCAATATAAAATAGTTCATGACTTTAAACAGAATCTGTTTCCAGTTTTGTATATTTCAGAGATGGGGAAAATATTTATAATGCTTTCCCCATATAATTTTTTTTGGGGGGAAAAGAATAGTTCTCTGGCTGTGAGAATGTTTCCTAGTGCTCTTTATAAATGAGTAGAGCATCTTCTGTATTATTTTTTATTTCTTTGTCTTTAACTGATAGGTTTGGAGTCCCTTAAGTTCTTGAGGAGCAAATCCTAGCGTGGACTATTGTATTTAGACATGTTTTCTTTGAACAGAGAGATGAAATTTGACTTTAGAAAGGGGAAACAAATCGGTCAAAAATGCTGCAAGTTACATGGTTGGTTGGGGAGAAATGTAAGTTCTTGTTCTGATTCTAGCAAAGATATGTAGATTTACTGAGTCATGAAGAAGAGTCTGTGCCAATTATCCATGTAACTTGGCTGAAGAGCAGGCTGTCTTCTCCCTCAAGCAGCTGGATTATGTACAGAAGTTCATGAATCTGTCTATAAAAGTCAGAAATTTAGCTGGCCATGGCAAACTAAGAATAATGTCAGTTTTTTCTACTACCTTGCCTCACTCTCGGTGATGAACACTTCAGTACCATGACCATGTGATAATGTTGGCAGCTGTGCTTACAAAAGTTTCAACAGCTCGTGTCTGTCCTCCCAAATGATGAGTTAAACAGAAACTAAACAATCCTGAAGGTGAAAATGAACCTTTATATTAAGTGTAATCTCTTAAAATACTTGTGATGTCTTCTCATGGGTGTTCTTGTTCTGAAATGTATGATCAGTCCAGCTGAAGAAATACAAAAACACTTTCATAGTGTCAGACTGAACAAAGCATATTAATGCCTTTTGCCTCTAGGGTTGCAAACCCTAGGGCTAGAATTTGCTGCGATTGTGCATATCTATGAATTTTTAAAGAAAAGAGGACAGATTCTGACTTAAATTGGGCTACATGTGTGAGTAGGGTTCATATTTCAGTTCTTGTTGTGAGATCACAACCAGACTCTAGTCTTTGGCATTATTTTTACAAGGAGCATGCAACCATAGGAACAAACAGAACCATTTTTTTAAAGAGGTATGCTGTATTAAGCACTAAGTTAATATTCAGTTTGCAGCTGATTATACATAGTAACTTTTATATTCAGATCAAATACTTATTTGAATAGAATTTATTCCAAATGGGATACAAAGATCATCTCCCTGTATGCTTAGTGGAATGTCATTTTGAATGAAAATGGTTTATCTGAATAAATTTGCTCATAATTTTGCTGATTATGGGCAGAAGTCTTGTATTTTCATGTAAATTTCCAGTACTGTAAGCCTTCTATCTCTGTTTGTTGAAGTTTTATATTTGGATAATTTAAAAATTCTAGTTAGTATATTAAAATGTACAAAACACCTAAAAAAGACATTTTTCATCAACCTGAGATTTTTAATTCAATTCCCTGGTATATGTCAAAGGCATTTTAAACATTAGTAGTTTATTCATTTTAAAGCCCTTTAGTTCTAATAGTGTTCAGCATAGCCTTAATTCAGAATCACAGAATTCCCTCTAGATCTATTCCTTGTATCATTATGACTCACTTGCCGTGTTTTGAACCCAATGACCCTTATTAGTGTCCTGCAGTTGCCTTTAGATATTTCTAATTCCTTGGTTCTTCCTCAGTTTTGCTCTTTAGCTGAGTTTGATCAGGTTGCAAATATTTCTTTTCTCTCCCACGAAATTTCTGCCAGCCCAGGGTATATTCCTTGCATTTTGTGAAATGCAAGAATTATCAAAGAACCCATGGCATTCTCCGTGTGGCTTGTCATTGATTTTCTTTATAAAAATACCTTCCTCTCATAGCTCCTGAGATTTACCGATGTAAATCACAATCAGAGATAATTTGTCGTTGCTTTGTGCCATGCTGCTTTGAGTGTCCATTGATTCATTCTTCTCCATTACAAATTTAAAACTGTCATCATCCTGATGGCGCTCTTTGAATCTGTTTCTTCAAAGTTCTTTGCTAAAGCTTTTTTCCTCTACCCACGTGTCCTGTGGTCCCCATGTCCTGACTCCTCAATTTTACCAAAAATAGCAAACTTTTGTCTGCTTCTCCCACATTATACATTCTTTCATGCTGTCCCTTTCTACTCTCCGTAAAATGATTCATGAGGCCACTGCTATGTGCTGCTTAAGACCTTTCATAACAAGCTGCTTATAAGGAATTAACATTCTTATCTTGGCATAATAAAGTTATGATACTTTTAAAAGATGGATCAAGTGTAAGTTGTGCCCATTTGAATTACCTTCACCTTGGCTTTCTGTCCTTCATACATTGGTTCTTGTCTGTGGTCCCAGAGAAAACAGGTCCTGCAAACTGGGCTTGGCACCAGGACCAGCTTGGTGAGGACTCTCCCTGGAAGAGTCTGAACAGAAGTTAATTGTAACAAAGACCTCATCCTTTCTTGTTGTTAACATAAGCTTCATACACCTTACAATAAAAATCAAGGCACTTCCATGTCCTAATTTAGGTTAGGCTAGTAACGGATTTGGGCACTTCTGGCTTTCAGATACACTATTTTTGCTCCTCCTTAAACATTTCAGTTCTTCTAGGTTACTTAGTCCAAACTTTGTGGCTAGGGGTTTAAACTGTGAACTTAAATATTTGGTTATCCTTATGTTACATAAATCTAACCTGCAAAATGTGTGGTTTAGTCTATGAAAGAAAAGCTGAAAATATAACACGAGCTGGAGATGTTTGATTACCATAAAACACTGATTTGAGCGTGAACATTGTCCTGATTTTGGCTGGAATAAAGTTGATTTTCTTTCCAGTAACTGGTGAAGTGCTGTGTTTTGGATTTAGTATGAGAATAATGTTGATAACACACTGATGTTTTTAGTTGTTGCTAGGTGGCTGTAGTGTCTACGCTAAGTCAAGGACTTTTAAGCTTCTCATGCTCTGCCAGGTGCACAAGAACCTGGGAGAGCACAGCCAGGACAGCTGACCCAGACTGGCCCAAGGGATATTCCTTACCATATAATGTCATGCTCCATATATAACCGGGGAAGCTAGCTGGGAGGAGGGATCGCTGCTCAGACACAGACTGGGCATCGGGTTGGGGGATTTTTTTGTGTGTGTGGTAGGTTGGTGTTTGTTTGTTTGTTTTGTTGGGTTTTTTTTTCCATGGGTGGTAAGCAATTGCATTTGAGCATCACTGGCTTTATATATATCATTATTATTTTTATTATTCTCTTCCTTTGTTATCTTATTAAACTGTCTTTATGTCAGGCCATGAGTGTTTTGTCCATTCTCCTCCCTATGCCACTGGGGAAGAGGGGTGAGTGAGCGGTTGAATGGTGCTCAGTTACCAGCTGGGGCTAAACCGCAATGAACATAAATCCTTGCCTTTTATAGGGCACAGAGATTCTGGGTCTGACGCTGTCTGGTAGGTTCACCTGTGCTTTGTTGACTGCACCATCAGAAAATGCTGTTCAGTTCTGTAATCCAATGTGGTCGTGATATCGGTTGAAAATCTCACTGTGTGATACAAGTAAGAAACACCAGATGGGTGAAAAGTGCAGTGCAGAGTGGGAATTTGATGAGTGCAGAGATAATGTGCACATGAGGGCAGCATGACCTCAGTCAATTTGGAAACTTGGAGTTCTTGCACAATTGAGTTCTGGACTTCCTGATGACCTTTTTTTTAAAAAAAAATAAAAAAATTTGCATGTCTGCACTGTAAAGTGAGAATGGTGATATTTCTCTCCTTTGTGAAGCTCTGTGTAAGACCAAGGGATGTTATAAATTAGCATTTAAGTAAGCTCTGCTACTCTGACAGCACAGATGTCAACACCAGGAGGACCAGGCTTTTTCCCATTAAAAGCACAATTTAATCAACTAAGTATCCTGATTCTGGATAATTTATTTTCCATTCTTTCTGATCAAAGTCTTTTTTTTTTCTCCCCTGTGCTGTCCCCCTGCCCCCTGATCTCTTGGAAGGAGAAAAAAAAAAAAATTCATGGACTAAATTGTGGAGTGTTACCACCCTGATTTTCATTTACGGCTATGGAAAAAGGGGAATAACATTTACCATTTATTTACTAACTATTCTATTCAATTTATTTATTAGTTTGTCTTGTGTAGTGACAGGGATTTGGTGTGTTTTAAAAATGTTCGCAGTCAGTCAATAAACCACAGGTAGAAGAACACAGTTTTAGATGGGGAACTTGCAGAGGGATATATTTCTCTTTCTTATTGTGTGGATTCCAGATTCTCTGCAGTGGAAGCTGTGACCTACTTAACACAAATGAGATTGCTTAATGGCTACTGATTGGTTGCCAGAGTGTTTTCTTTAAATATACATATCCATCATCAGCCGCTTTGTAATAATAAATGTCTCCTGTGTTATCCCATTTGTCTGTTTACATCACAAAGTAGTGTGTTGTACTATAAAATGCAAATGTGTTCATTGAGATAAGTTTGCTTTATCCTGATGTTGAGTAGTGTAGCTACATTACATGACATTCAAGGTGTCAACTAATTAGGTATTAACATATCTCTTATGTAATTGAATTTCAGAAATAATTCCTTTGAAGGGAATAGTTCTCTAAAGTGCTAGGCAAGAGCTACCAAACATGCCAGTGCACAAGAAATCACACAGAGATATACTGTGGGAAGGGATTTGTATTCAGAGATGTGATAAGATGACCAAGGCAGTGCACAGATAACATGAGGGATAGCTAATATCTTGTTATATTTTTGTCTTCTTTATTCTGTTTCTGATTATGTGCTTTGTTCATCAAATGTAATGGCAGAGTTTTGCTTTAGGAGAAAGGGAAGCTATTTCTCATGCTGTTAAACTCTAAGTGAACATAATCTGAAACTTCTGGGTTCTTTTTTTTTCCTCCACCAAATCATTATGAAACAGATGGCTATTTATTTCTAATATTCAGAATTGTTGTATATTGCATATTTACAACTGAGGTTAAGAACATCTACCTGATAGTTTCATAAATGACTTATTTTGGTTGTGCACTATTAGAGAAAAGGGGAAAAAGAGGAACCAAATTATGAAGCATTTATATTTGAAACAAATCCTTTAACGGTGTTACTTATTTCTCCAAAAGGAGTCATTATTAGAATCCTAAAGGAGTAAAATTAGTCTGCTTTGATTGAATTCAGCAGGAGCAAAGCAAGGTCAGTGTAAGATGTCTTGATAGTATGATGTTATCCAGTACTCATGGACATCAACTACCTAGATCATCTGGAAGTTTAGAATTACGGTTTATTTTTAGGAAGTATCAAGCCCTTGGCTAGATTTCCGAAAGTGCTTCCACTCTAATAAAATGTAGTCTTTCAGTTTAAAACCCATCTGGCTTTCTTCAGGAACCTCACTAAAATGAAGAGATCTGGACACATCCCCCTCACAGCTCTGACTTAGGCTCTCATCATGATCAATCAGTCTTTATACATCACACTTCAAAATCGGCAGTCAGGATATTCCTGCTATTCTGGGAATGCACCATTGGCCTCCCCAAACTGCAACTTTGTGAATGGAGAAAAAGTAGGTTTCTTGTACGGACTGTGTTCTTGTGTGGCCAGCTGATCATTTGTATCTTCTCTGAATCATGCAGATGTGTTTGCTGGGGTAGAGATGGAAACAATAGAGACTGTTTTGCCCCTGTTACAAATGCACTCCTCTACGCCCACATGGGCTGAGCCCAACTGGCTAATCACTTCTGTCTACATTTCACTTCATGGAATGTTTGCATTTTTAGTGTGAATTAATTCCCAAATTCATTGCACTGAAAAGTTCTCTGTTTGAAAGCTAGCAAATACCAATTATGAAGATATGCCTCCCTAGCCAATTAAAATGTGCAGGTGCGATAACTTTGCTATCAACAGCTTTGGTGTTTATCTAGAAAGTTTTATATCAAGAAATATTTTGAAATAGCATTGGGAAATGAGCCCATTAGAAAAATGTTCTTACTACTTGATGCTAACAAGGTAACTTAGAGTACTGGATTCAATACTGACTGGCTGTGTTGATATAAATTAACCTCCGCTATTTCAGTGACCAGGGAAAGAGTTGCTCTGGATGAAGAGGAAATAGGGGGAAAAAAACCCGTGTTAACCTCTGCCTCATTAACTATGAGGACTCAGATTACAAAAGAGGACTATCCTCACAGATAATTAGATTTATGTAGTTATTGTGTAGGGGGCAATTTTGCTTCCGTAGTCTGGCTATCCTTTGCACAGTGCAGTAGTTCTTTACCCTGAAGCCAATGGGAATACAATGAAGCACTGTAATGACAGTGACAATAAAGCAGGCAGTTTTATTTTGAAAATGGAACATAATAAACTGTGCAAAGTATTTGGAGTGAAATATGTAGTGTTCCCCAGATTCTGATAAACCTTTTCTTAGGAACACACAGGGATTGCCTATTAAAAAGAGTAAGGCTAAACCCAGAATCAAGAGGGCTCCAGGAATCTGTTTTCAGTTTGCTGCAGTCACGCTACAGAGCACTTGACAAGTGCTGCACAGTTTTGCCTGTTTCCAGCAAGAACTCTGAGAGCTTTGCCATCTCTTCTCCTTACCTTGCTCCATTACTTTCCTGTATTCACGTTTCAGTAAGATCTTTAAAGGCTTGTCTTATAGGTGCAGTTTCTCCGAAGTAAGCCACAATTCATCCTTGCCGAAAGCCGTGAGATAAGATATGTATCCTCAAAGAAGGTCTTAGATTACTCTTCAAACAATGGGAAACACAAAAGCATAAGCTCTTGAAAGTAGTTTATAGTTGATCTCTTCTGTGGGTTTTTTTGTGTATGTTTTTGTGGTGGTGGTGGTGTGTGGGGTTATGTCGTGTCCCCCCCAAACTCCTGGTTACTCATTCATACCAAAAAAAAAAAAAAAAAAAAAAAATCCAAGTCAAGTGAGTGACAAAGGTCTGGCTAGGTCAAGTTTCATGCAAGTGTATTGGGAACAGTTTGGTGGGGTAAGGGGTCTAAAGGACCTCTACCTCTTCCTCCTGCTAATGGTCTTGCAGATTCTACCAAGTCTGCTGTGGTCTGGTTCAGTGTTTTCCCACAGATTGTGCTTCCCCTCATTCTATGATCTCACTCTTAAAACTTTGCATTCAGAAATTTTGGCTTATGTGACATCCAGCTGGGGTCCTGCCCTACTCTTTGACAGTGGTGTGACTGTTTCTTCTGAGCCAGATGTTTTATTTTCATCTTTCTACTGTTCCTCCCAAGAGTAACTTCATAGTGAGGTGAATAGCTGGCATTTTGTTATTGTCACCAGCTGCCTTCATATTTCTAAACAAAGGCAACTCATGATGAAGAAAATCCACATTCCCTTTTGCTGAAGTACTCACTTGTGCATGTGCAGGACTTAAATGAAAAAACTCTGTCCTGAATGACCTTGGAATATGTATGCCAGTATCTTATGGAGTGTAAATCTGTGAGTGTTTGCTGGTGACCTTAGGCAAGCCAGACTGGGACCTGGCTGTAGAATGTACCTCTGAATGCAGTCACAGCATCTTGCAAATTCATAAGAACCAAAACCACACGTTTGAGTCAGCTTTAGGAAGATTGTACAGCTAAAAAAAAGAGAAACAGCCACTAGTTTATCTTCGTCCTTTTAGGCACTTCTACTTGGTCAGGCTAAGCTTATAACTCTAGGCTACTCTTCCTTCTGTATGCAAGGGGGAAGATGTTCAGTCTAGTAAAATTTTATTGCCCACCTCCTACTTGCTAGTTGTAGACCTACATGGCTGCATAAGGCAGCTACTCCACACAAAGGTGTGTGACTTCCTTCACTGAGGTGGAGAAGGTGGCTTGACTTGCTCTAGTTAGTCTAATTCACACATTAGCGCTTGCTTAAGATATGCCAGGAGCACAAGCTAGCCCTTTTCCTCATTGTATATGAGTGTCCTTATATAACTGAAGCCTTAAATGAAAGGCAGCTCTCATAAAATTTTCTTCCAAGAAAAAAAGAAAGGATATTGTAATAAACACTATACATAAATGAAAGACAAGGAGTAGGGGAAAAAACCCTAACCCAAACTCAACTCATATCTTCAGCTCAGTTGTCACTTGGTGAGTATTGGACTAGCTACAGCATCATAACTAATGATTTGACATGATTAATTGTAGTGGTATTTGTAATACCTCCAGTTGCTTCCACAGAGCTGCTACTAAAGAAATCTTTCAGTCGACAGCAAAGTGATTGGTTAATGGCAGACATGGAGAATAATTGACAACTCAGCCAAAACATCTGGGGATGAAATATATTTTGTCAAAGAGCTAAAACCCTTGTGTTGAGAAAATGCATTTTTTCCTTCTGATCCATTCTGTCAACAAAATACTTTTCATCAGAAACATCAAAGCCATTTCATCTGCAAATTTCATTTTTTGAATCCCTTAATCTATTCTGTTGACAAAAATTTCTGTCAACTGCCTCAAACCATTGTATTAACAAATTTCTTTTTGTCAATCATGATTTATTCTTTTGGCAAATGCATTCTATAATAGTCTGCTTCGTTCTGTGGAGAGAATACATAAGTCAGTCTCCATCTTAATTTTTTAGGAAGTGGAAGTTGAGAGTAAAAGTAGTGTCACAGCTGCTAATCTACTGAATCTGTCTACCCACTTGGCTTGTTTTAAATATATCCAGCTGAATTAAAGTTTCTGCTGAATAATGCAAAAGTTGAAGTAAGAAAGTTGTAAGTGCAATAAAATCACATTTCTCACTTAATGTTTTCTTTGCAGTATCTGTCTGCTAATCATAGCTTTCAGGCTCACAATACAAAGATGATCTCTGACGAGCTGTACTTTAACTGGTTTCTAGATGTTGATGTACTGGAGGCTTATTTTAACCTCACTGCTTATAATGAACTACTGAAAGAGAACAAAATATTGCAACTACCTCTAATGTATTCCATGCTAATTTAGCATTAACCAATATAGTATAAAAATGAATTACCAGCAAGTACATTTCTTAAAGATTGTATCTGTTTAAAAGTAGAATCACATGATGGTAAGAAAAGGATAAGTAAAAGCTTTGGGTGTAAAATGCCAGTAATCTACATGAAAAAAAAATATTACTAGTCTTATAACTGCTCCTTGTACAAATGGAAAAGAAAAAAAGAGTCACTAGAGTTTGATTCATGTATAAGACAAGATAATGTATGGACATTCGTTTATTTCCTGTGCATCCTTGGTCTGTATTAGACATATCTTTGCCTTGTCTGATTTTGATCATTCTGAGGTATTTATTTTTCGGGCATTTCCTTAATTTCCAGATCAAATATAATAAATGTATTTGGGATTATAAGGGAGGATATAAGCAATTTAACTACTAGATATTTTTTTTGTGTACAGTTCCATATCTAACAAATGATGAACCAGATTGTAAAATAGAATTGTGCTATTAGTATCTTATTGAATGTCTCTGCATATGGTCCTGAGGAGAGCCTTCAGAAACAGAGTTTCCTCTCAATAAAATAGGAATAATCAGGTGTCAAAGTAGTCTCCCAATTTTTTTGCTGTAATGGTTAACTTTTCTGAGCTATGGGAAGAATTAAGCAGTAACCTTGAGTCCTTGGCAGTGCATCATAATGGGTTTGAGTTGTAGTTTCAACTCAGTTTCTGCTGGCTAGAAAAGAGCTGCATGCTATTTCCTCACACCTGGCTGATTCCTTTCATCAAAAATTCTGGATTGTACCACTGTGTAGTTTGGCATGCTAATATATGCCAAGAATTGGTGGGGCCTTGGCATATGTGGCTGAAAAAAGCGTGCCCTGTGAGTAGTGAATATGTGACTAAGGGTACAATTTTTTTCACTGCCAATGGTTAGAACAGTGGAAATTGAAACTGTAAGAGAAAGAAATAACTGAAAGAAACACCAGAGTGCTAGCAGCCCTTTCTTGATTATGTTTGAGTTTCCCCTCTTACATGTAGGGAGAGGTCCCATTGCTCTGACTTCTCCAGCACCTTGTGCTCAGTCTGTCAGTCCTCTACCCAAAGCAGGGACAACCACAGAACTACAAAAAACAGTGACAGAAGATTAGTACAAATATTAAGATAGAATAGACGTGTTCTAGGCTGGGATAAACTGCTAAGCTTGCATACAGGTACTACTTGAACAAACAGTTCAGTAAGTCTGCAAAGCAATTCGTTGCTGACTGCCCAAAATGCCTTTACCTGTGCCCTTTGAAATTTTCAAAGTAAGGTTATTGAGATTCTGTTGTTTAGCTGTGGATTTTGGTGGGGCATAGGTCAACTGTCTTCTCTCCCAGTACTATGAGTAAAAACCATGCATCAAAGCCAAGCTGCTTTTTGGACAAACATTAGGTGATTTTTTTTACTTCCTGCAACATTTCAGAGGTCCTGCAGGAGAGTATTCTCTTGGTTCTTGAAAGATGAATGCAGACTCTGGTTTTAAACAAAGACTCGCCACAACATCTGCGCTTGGCTTTTTCTGATAAGATCAATCACTGGGGGATGTATAGGGCAGCTGACCAATCCAAAATCACACATGGATAGGCATTACATTCATATTATTTAATTTTCACAAATGTAAATTTTTAAAAATGGATCAATCCCCATTTTCTTTGAAATTAAATATTACTGGGGGGAGAGACTCTTTCCAGCCTCAACTCAGCCTGTTCTTTTTGTCAAGGAGTAGTCTGTGTTCAGTATTATTTCTGCTGACTCAAATATTTTTCACTGTTATGCAGTTTTGGAGGGACTTTAAGTCATGCTATAGGTTAATTATTTTTTTTTTTTCTTGCTGTGTGCTTCCTGCATTCTGGATTTTCTTTTCATGGATTTAATTTCACACTTTAATGTCAATTTCATCTCTGGAGTTTTTGCCCTTTATCTACAGAGGGGCTACAAAGCAGTTGCTTTGTATAAAGGCTGCAGTATGCAATCGAGTTGACAGGTCATCATTTATTAGCATCTTTCATTAGATTGTTAGGAATTTGGCATGTAATTCTATTGAAAATAATCTATGATTGATTGATTGACACTGATCAAAATTTGTTTCTTCATCAACTGTCAAACCAAATACTGAGAATAATGAGTTGCATGTAACGTCAATAATTCCTAGAAAAATATAGAATAGCCAATCAAGGGAGTATTTTGCTCAACACTATTTCTGCTACTTGAAGAAAGGGATCCTAAATTCTGGAAGAATAAGACTCATTAAGGTTGAATTTTATTTCAAAAAGTGTTAGTCGTTGTCATAATACAAAAGCTAAAAACAAAAAAGACATTTATTTCTCTCCTGTATAACAAGTCAGAGAAACCCAATACAGCAGTGTAATAAAACATGATTATTGTTTGGATAATAAATATAATGTAAAAATAAGGGGAATACTCTTATATAGCCACTTACCTCTTTAAGGCTAATTGAAACAGAAAGTGGTTCTAATTTAGACTTTGATCCTGAGAACAACTGTACATCTGACAATTGTAGCTTCAAGACAAATATTGGGTTTGAGCAATATGTAAACAACATATGTATCCTTGACTTGTTTAGTTCTAAAGGATTTTTTCTTCTCTTTTCTTAACCTAGAAAACTTGTATTGATCACAGCTGCCCTAATGAGAGAGGAAGCTGCTAAGAAGAACAGTTGGGCAGTAGGGGGAAAGTGTGGTTTCCCAAGTAGAAGACTCTATTTTGGAGAAAACAACTGCTTTCCCTGGAGTAAAAGGTGCCTTCAGTGGAGTCGTACCTTGCTGGAGTTGTTCCTTTCCAGAACTCACTCAACTGGACCCGGCTGCCCTGTCTCATGTCAGCTGATGTAAAATCAGGAACATCTCTATTGAAGACAAGTCACTTATGCTGTGTAGAAGAGGTGAAGGTAGGAAAAAATGATTGGTTACTACTCTAGTCTTGTTTGATTAAAGCAAGCTATGTCGCAGGAGACAATGGAGTTATATCTGACTAAAAATTGTCAGATCAGAAGTAATTATATGTTGACCAATTAAAAAAAAAAAAAAGGCCACCATGTTTTATAGTAACTTAGGTTATTATATACACTTTCCTGAAACCCCTAGTTTTCCTCTTTCTTGATAATATTGCATTCTAATGTGGGTAAAAGCAGGATTTACTTCTGTTCTTGAATTTTGTTGATTTATTTGTCAGCAATCCAGCAACATGTTGCATTTTGGACAGGTGTACTCTAATGGATGTCTCTAAACAACTTGAACATGGCTAGTTGACTTATTTCTTCATTATAGCAAATATCAAACTCTGCAAACAGCTAGCTAAGCACTGAGTGCTGCCA
The DNA here is from genome assembly GCF_028858705.1 of Grus americana. NCBI lineage: Eukaryota > Metazoa > Chordata > Aves > Gruiformes > Gruidae > Grus > Grus americana. The sequence goes on along the minus strand of NC_072864.1, from coordinate 17,188,549 downwards.
GAAGTTCATTGTGGAGTACACCATTTTCTCATCTTTTATGCACATTTATATAGTCTATTTGGTTCCTGTGGAGCTGATCTGGGGAACTCAGTCTATTTCCTTTCATTGTGATGACGGAATGAAACAATGTTAGTGGAAATGAGCTGAGTATTTTGAAAGAACTCTATATCTGTCCATATTGATTACTCTGTCCTAACTTGTATTTGCCCCTTATGTTTTGTACTGTAACTCTTATTCTTGCTTTGGTGTTTAAATGTCCTTGATCAATAGCAGGTTATGCTGTAGCTTTCTGCTTGTTGTGATGGGTTTCTGTACTCAAGCATATGTGCACACATACTCTTAAGGAGAAATCATCGTTCGTCCTTCTCCATAGCACGCATATTACTTAATTTTATATAGACAGAGATGGCATTCTAGGGATTCTCAGTCAAGTTTTGGATGAAAACTGATGGCTGTGCCCCTGGAGCCAATTGCCTAAGTAAGGACAGCATTAGGACTTAAACTGTGTCAAAATGTCATATTGGGCACTCTACTGGTGGGATTAGCAACTTGCTACCTGCATTCCAGGCAACCAGGGAGAGTTTGAATGAAAAAGTAAGAATGGAACTGAGCAAATCACGTATCGCATAGTTCTGTGTCTTCTGCTACTCTATTTGCATGTTTATGCAATATATAAACCTTGGTGTTTCAGCATTGATCATTTCCAGCTCAGTTAAGACTGTCTTCCTGAGAATGAATATGGTTTAGCAAGAGCACTCCATCTACAGTGGACTTCATGACTAAAGCAGGGACCAATTCTTTTTCAAATCACAGCTGCATCAGAAATTTGTTTTACAGTGTAAGAACTATTAAAGACACAAATTCAATTCTCTGTCTTGCTGATAGTGCCAGGCTGTCCCAGATTGCTCAAGACATAAAATGAATAACAGGCATTTTGGGGGCTATGAAGCTATATTAGTCATTGCATCACAGGAACCTTTTCATTGTGTGCAATACAAGTCTTGGGCGCAGGTTCTTTTGATGTGCTAAATAGCCTTTGCCTTTGTGCTTATACATCTTTCCAAATTCTGCTGCTTTGCTTCCTTTTTTCCCCAAGTATCTTTTTTTTTTGTGTGTGTGTGTGTGCTGGCTTTGAATTGCATGTGCTTGGATCAGATTTGAGCATTCCAGTGAGGCTGATTGTTTCACTTCTGTGAACTTATTTCTGTTCTATTATATTAGTATCCTGTTTTTGCTGAGCAAAGCAGGACAGCAGGTCCAGCAGCTGCCAGTGCTAGACAACACGCCAGACCAAACCAAGAGCAGCTGTTTCTCTTTTTCCTGGGTTTGATGTGGGTTCAGTGTCAATTTTTTTATATCTTTACTGATATTTTTCCTTCCTAACCAAGAAAATAACTGAGATAATAAATAACTGAGACTTGAAAGTGACACCTGTCAGTGGACAATTGTGTTTTCTCTGACCTGTAGAGAGGATGAAGCCAATTATATTGAGTTGAGCCAAGTCCCCTGCTGAAGTATGCCATGAAACGTTTTATTCAACTGATGTAATACTGTACCTAAACTAAACTAAGGAGACAACCAAGATTTAAACTAACATGGGCAAAGCATGCATCTTCCCTTCTTTATTCCCCTTATCACTTTGCACGTTGTGATATCCTATGTTTCTGTGTGTCGACAGCTACAAGTGCATGAGCTCGTGTCTGATTTAGGCCTTTGTGATTGCTCGAAGCAAAGAGGAAAGTTACCTAAAACTTTCCAGGTTTTCTGACTTTCAGCATTAGGCTCTGCTTTAGTATGTTTAAAGAGAGACTTACGACCTTTCTACTCACTGGAGTATTCTAATTGGTTTAGATGAGCTCCATAATTATTTTAAGTGTCTGATTTTACTATTCAGTGTCTTAAGATGCCTGTCATAAAAGCATCTATAAAAATACATATTGACTTTCAACAAATACTGACTTTCCTGTGCTATCTCATCAGCCATCTAAGTGTCTCCTAATACTGGGCAGGGAACACATCTGTTGATGTAGAGGCTTAATGTGTAGACAATTGTAGTCAATGAGAGTCTTTCCATTGACTTTGAGAAGAACTAGATTAGGATCCCAAGAATTTAGGGGTGGGGAGTGTCCTGCAGAATGGAATCGAGAAAATGAGATTTATGTTGCTCCCTTTAAGTAAATGCAAAATCCAATCCTGTCTTTTTCAATGAAAACAAGCTAGTACTGCTGAACAGTTGCCTCTTTACATTCCTCTGGCTGTGCAGAAGTAACTGATAGATGAAGCAATATGGTAGAGATAACAAGATAATGCAAGGCTTGGCTGGTGCTGAAGGGGTGGACCCATCTCTTCTTTTGAACCTTGAAAGGGTCTGTTTGCTTTCCATGAGTCTGTGGCCTCAGTGGGGATGGTTTTACTTCTGTTTCTCTGGATTTACCAAGACTTGCAGTCTGGGTGGAGAAGGGAGCTTTGTACATGAGCTTTCTTTGACTTCATCCTTGCAGCAGTTCTCCTATTTTGAATGCTGCTTAGTTGCCATCTGTTTTTTGTTTATTTTAAACTTTTCCCCCCCACATTCCCTCTGAGTAGGTGGGCTTAAATGGAGAGTTTGTGTGCTGCAGTCTCCTCTCTTCATGTCTAATACCTATTTGCCACTACTGGGAAAACAGACAATGTGTGAGCATGAAGAATTCTACGGAAATATTGTATAGCTGCTGTTAAGTACAAGCCAGTAAAGTCTTGGTGTAAGAAATTACTTTTTCAAAAACTGACTCCATTGTACTCTCCACAGAGCTAGCTGCTACTGTCTAGCAAATACACCAGAGTCAGGTGCATTTCTTGTGTTCAGTGGTACTGTAGGCTTGTTCGGTGGGTTTTAAATTTTTTTTTATTGTACTCATATAATAATATTGGCATTCCTAATTAGCTGTATTATTACAGTATATCTCCCTTGTGGATATTTACTTTTAAGCTTAAATCACCTCCAACCTGTTACTAGCTAACTGAGAATGAGGCCCTTTTGTATTGAATAGCGATGCTCACAAATGAAGAGTCTGTTTCATTTCTTTACAGGATGTTTTTTATATTGTGCATTTCGACTTTGATACAACTCTCCTATGCGAACAAGCCATTAGCAAAATCTGTTGTGTTGCAGTTACATTTCCAAAGTGACACCTATAGGCTATAGCCATAATCCAACTGAAAATACATATTGCATAGTGAAAGAGTAGTATGTGTATTTTGTAATTAACTGTCAGCATTTCATTGGCATTTGTTTGTCTTTACCTACTGTGTTAACTTGAAGCTGAATCTTGAGCTGAAAAACTAAACAAAGCTTTGCTCAGCTGAGGTTTCCCAGAGGTGACATGATTCGGAGATTAGGTTGGGACAGAGTCACGTTTTGCTCGATGAAAGTATTCTGCATTACACAGGGATGTTTGTCCGCAGAGATGCGTTACACTAAATTCCTGTTGCTGTTGAGCAAAAGAATTTTTGCATCATCATTATTCATTCCATCTCCCTGAATCTTACACTTTAGCACTAAAATAGTTAATGCTGAATTTCTTAGTATCTGTGAGAATTCCCAGATGATGGATCATTCTAGTGACATTGGAATAAGTACAGTGTTGATATTTTACTATCTCACTAGTTATATCCTTCTTGAAATTTCAAACATGCCTCGGTAACTTTATATGCTGTACTTTCTTGCATCAGTCCCATTGAGCTAGTGAAGTTGCATATGGGCACTCACTTTTAGTTCAGGTTGGTTTTTTTTTTTTTTGAAAAAAGAAGACTTCAAAAGCTTTCTAAGCAAAGCACTTTTTCCCCCATTAGAACAGATTTCTTAAACCAGTTCTCTTCTAGGGTTATGTGGCTGTTCACTTATTGTACTTCTACTTTTACAGTTAAATCTAAACAAAGTTATTGGTAGTTCACATTACTTGGATACGTAATTAAGGAATCTGCTCTCGTTACAAGACAATAGAATAAAGCAAACTTGTATCATAAATGGAGGCCACTACTATAAGTGAACATACAGTATATGATAATGCATATAGCAATAATGAACAATGTAAACAATAAATAAATACATTTAACATTAGGACTTCAGAAAAGAATCCACCATTGGTCAATGAAATAAAAATTAAAAAAAAGCACAGCAAACCCCAGACACAGATTAATTTCTGTATAGCAAACACTGGGCAAAGCTGAACACTTACTAAAAAATGTGAAAAAGCCCATCTAAAGGATAACTACATCTGACTGGTATTTTCTCCAGGAAGTAGAATATGTGCTATTGGTGCTAATTAGCTATTCTAATATTCTAGAAAGGTGGGGGTTTTTTCATTTCCTGATCACGTCGTGCCCCAGGTTGTCAATATTCCCTTGCAGTGATGTATAAAAATCTATATACAGTATACTTTCTTTAACCAGATATCTAGTTATCTTATATTATAATTACATGAGACTCTTCTGGGAATGAATCTATTTCAGACTCTTTTGATTTTTATGATTTTCTAAATGGTGTTTTAACTTTAAGAAGCTACAAAAAAATCCTGTTTGTAGTATTATATTTTTCTACAATTATATGGAAGTCGTTAACAGAACTTCATTTAAAATATCTTTTAATCTTCGTGATCATTTCCCTCTTGCAATTGTATGTACAGACATTATATTGATGAAATGGTAAATGGTTATCAACTTTAAAAGAAACCTCAAAAATACTCATTGTTTTCTCATATCTGATTTCACTCTGAGCATATTGAATAATCAAGTATAGTTTCCTATGAACTTTTTTCTGGTTTGGCTGACCAATGAAGAGTAAATCTTTTTCAGAAATGTTAATTGTATGTCATTACTTTCAGTTTATAGACACTTGATCTGATTTTCTCAGATACAATCCAACATAAAAGTTTATGAGACTACATGCAAGTCAAGTTTACCATAAATTTGGTAAACCTGTTCATCCCATTTTCTTCAAGACCTATCATGATTTATTTTTATTCCCTGGTTCATTCCAATTTCATATGGATCTTGAAATATATTTAGCTATTTGCTTTTTCTGTTCCTTAGAGGATTCTTGTTGAAGATACTCATAAAATAAACATGGTGTAAGACCTCTTAATGTAACTGGAAGCACTCTTACTCCATTCACTAATTGCAGTAGGACCTGCATCAAGGTGACAAATTTGATTCTGCAGTTAGGCACTAAGTGATGGACGTCAGTGGGATGTTCAGAGCATACAGCATCGTGAAACAGTATGGGGCCTGGTGGTGTAGAGTAACATCCCCTAGTTCCTTTTCTATATATCAGAGATAGTGACACTGTCTCCAAGAAACACAGCACACTTGATTGTACCTTGTTCTATTAAATGGCATATGGATCCAGTGCTCTCTGCCCCTCATGGTGCTTTCTTCAGACTGCAGTGCCAATAAAAGTACCTCCTAAGATTTGCTTTCATACCTCTTTATAGAAACAGCCTCTTATGTGATTTCCTGGTCACAGGAGGAGATGGGAATTCTTTAGTCCATAGACAATGGTAGCCAAAGGAAATGGAGCAGATAAGTATTGAAAATATTCAAGTCTGGCAATTTATTTTCATATTACTTATTCTTCATTAAAATGTGGGTTCACGCTTCCCACTCTATTCCTTAGAAGGATCTCAGTTTGGACAGGACAGATTCAAGTTCATAAAGTATATTTTTAAGATGCCATATTTTAAAATCATTTAGTTGTCTATTTCAGTAAAGCACTGCACTTTCATTGAATTTGATTTGTGAGATCATTTTTTCCTGGCTGTTGCTAGGACAACAAAAGCAGTTTTTGTACTCCAGTACATTGAAGCTAGTACACACTGTATCTATTAGCCTTCAGAAATACTGCTAAAATAATCAATATCAAATGTATTGAATATGTTAAATTTTTAAATTACATTTACAGTGGAAAACAATTTTATTTTCAGTGTACTTTTTAGGATCTGTATGTCTCAGTATAGATTTTTATTTCAACCATCAAGTTCTGGTATCTGGCTTGGCCATTGTATTGGTATTCCCTCTGGAAATCCAGCTTTTTTATATAAGAGGAGCTATGCTAAATGGAAATGACTAATGACTAAGGAGAACAGTTACCATTTCACTGAATTTAGAAATCCAAAAGATTTGTGAAGGCTTTCTGCTGTAGCTATTTAAACCTTCTCTGAGATGTGTTTTGAATGAGATGATTCTAGTACTGCAAAAATGTCTGCAAGTGAATCTGCAAAGGACCAAGAGCTTCCAGTGACATGCCTTGCAAACACAGTTTTTGCTGATCTCACTAGGAGTTTGAGATCACCCAGCATCCAGCTGGATGGGAGGGAATTAGAGTTTCATGTGAGAGCTTGAACTGCTTCAGACACAGTAAATAATTATGAAAGCTCTTTAAAACATACTGCCAGTATCTATACCCAGGTGCTTTTAAAACTGTTTAAATTCAGGTGCTGCTTGTGTTATGCAGCCTAGCAGTAATACTGTTTTTGCAGGATTATTGTATCACAACTATAATGTCATCATGGTTGAGTTAACAACTAGACTCACTGGCAGGTGGTAGTTTTATGTCCCTTAATTGTATCTTGCTTCTAGGATTTAAAGGGAATTGACAGAATGCTAGTCCACGTGAAAATAAAATAAGTCTATACACCATTTTTACTTTTTTGGATGGTAAACAAACATGCTCCTTTTGCATAGTTTGTACATAGAATCCTAGGCAAGGTTATTACCCTTCTGCTGTCATACCTGAATACAATATATATAGATCACTGGCTCAGATTCCAAGAAAACTTTAAACACGTGCTTAAAGCTATAAAATATACCTAGCACTGAAATGAATGTGTGCAAAGCATAAAATCAAGCATCTCCTCGTTGCTGGAGGCCAAACCAACTCATAAGCCCTCCAAGAGAGTTTCCAGCCCAGAAGTTTTCCAGCTGAATGGCAGATCATTATCTACTCATCTTTGAAAAGATACGGTGTTAGAGGAATCAAAAATATATTCAAATCTTCCACTGTAGACATCAAATTGCACACACTTCCCACCATCAATACACGATACAGTACATTGCTCCATGTATTAGGTGAGCAGTTAATATGTTAATTTTTGACTTGTGTATTATTTGATAGTGTCACAATGTATTTACTCAATGGTTTGTGATGGGAAGTATAGTTTTTGTAGAAAGACCATTTGTACTGTAACGAGGACTGTCTCTTATTTCTGTCTCAGTGTGGGTGTTTTAATCAGATAGCTATTGCTATTGAGGAGTGTCTGGGGAAGGTTCATCCTTGGTAGCTGATACTCCAGAAGTTCACCCAGGGAAGCATTTTTGGTTTTATATTTTTTTAATTATTTTTTTCCTTTAGCCTTGTTTATATAATCAATTCAATTGTCCTTTAGGTATATGTTGTTTGGGGTTGTTTTTCGGATTTTTTTGTTTGTTTGTGTTAGGTTTTGGTTTGGTGGGGTTTTTTTGGTGTGGTTGTGTGGTTTTTGTTTTTTGTTTGTTTTTTTAAAATCCATGAAGTAGGCAACTGGGAAGTTCTATGGTTTGGGTTTTCTCAGTCAGGTGCTGAGAGATGCTGATTACCCTAAACTTTGACTGAATGCAGTGGGAATAGTCTCGCTGCATATCAGGATCAAGCCATGAAATTATTATGCAAAACAGTTTAATTGAAAGTGTTGTCGGCTTCTCAAAGGAACCTAAACGCTATTAAAATTCAGGGGAATATAAGCATCTAACTTCTTTTTACTCTGTTGAAAATCTCAGCCAATATTCTCTAAATAAATTAGAATTTTACTTGCTTCTAACCAAAATAATAATTTTTCCATTTCTTGATGGTTATATAATAGTAATTTCTCTGCTTTTGTGTACTAGTGTGCCCAGGCCAATAATAGATTCTTTGATGCAGCTGTCTTGAATTGCATTTACTCTGTTTTTGGCAGTAGTTTCAGCTCTTTGTAGAGACAGTGTAGGGAACCTATTTTAACTTTTTATTCTGATAATTTACATTATTTTTGGAGAGAAGAGACACCTTTTTGTTTGCACATAGTTTGGCCTTCATTTTTCTTTCTAGTTTTCCAGTAAGTCTGAAGCAGACAAGGAAACACGATTTCATCCAATTGTTTTGCTGGTGTTGTATTGTCACCTACCAGAGAACATTCTGTTCTGTTATTTAATTAAAAAGCCCAACAAACAAAAAAAAAGCCTCTCAGTTTCATAGAAGCTCATAATGACTTATAAGAAGCCTTGTGGAAAACAACCAGGTAGATTTTATGAAGATATCCAGTGGGACTTTATTTTTCTGGAGGCTTAAAGTCTGCAGTGTGTGTATGAAATGTGTTTAAAATATACTCATAACAATGTTTGCTTCATCACTGATGAACTGTAGATATTTTTTCATGATAGACTTGCACAGGCTGAAATAAGGACTTTATGAGTAAATGTAACTTTGTATTACAATGCTAGTTAATTTAAATATAAATCTAAACATGAATTGTTCTGTCTTTTCTATTGAATGAAATTTCTTCCTCTACAGTATTGTAATTTATTGTTATTTCAGTCTTATTGAACCTTTTGAGCTACTCCCAAGTTTTGAAACCAGGTGAAATTCATGAACCCTTTTTCTTTGCATAGTTATTACTTTGTTTTGTATTACTTGTACAGTCAGTTCACATTTTTTTTGTCTGATATTCTTGTTAAGGTAAGACATGTGTAAGTATCATCTCTGTATAAAAACTGGATTGGCATGAGGGAGAAGAAATTAGATTCTCCCATTGATCTATTTTTCATGTATTCTCTCCGGTTTCCATTCTGCTTAGTCTCAAATGCATTTTACTTCCTGTTCCCTCATTTGAGTTTATCTTTTCTCATGTCTTTCTGCTCTTCTTTAAAAATCTTTGAATTCAAGAACAGCTTCCAAATCTACAGTTTGAGTGGGTTTGAAATCACTCATCTCTAGTGCATTGTAGGGAATTCAGGAACACAGCTGAACACTCTGTCAAACACAGATGCTGCTTCGACTACTACTAAATACAGAAGTCGCTGACAGTGGTTTCTGGTGGCAGCAAGTGAAACTAAGACACAAACAATGGTCCAGCGACCTCATTAGTTTCATGCCTACAGTCCGAGTGGCTTGATGAAGTAAAATGTACTTTCAAATACTTTAGGAGCTATAAGCTCAGGCATTAAAAAAAACCCCTAGCATTGTCCTTCATTAACATATGCTGTTTTTATAGGGACCACAGAAAAGGTGGGTGTGGTGGTGATGTTATTTGATTCAGTGCTTTATTGGGTGCAAAAGGTGAAGTCTTCAACTAGCATAAAACAGGTTTGTTCTTCCTAGTTTTAACCAGTCTCAGGAAAGGAACCAAAAATAACATGGTTTATTAACATTCCTACTGTGGAGGAGGTGGTGTAAATCAGTACGACTCTGCGGCTGGTTCCATGGAACCAATTTGCATCACTTTCATAGCAGCAGATCTAAAAATAGGAATGTATTGGAAGAAACCTTATCAAGCCAGGTGACAATCTGACTGTAGGTGTTGAGAAACTGGTTTTCTAGCTAAGTCGAACATTTAGCTGTCCATGTATGAGGTTTTTGTTTGGGGTTTTTTTTTTTTTCTTCCAAATGGTTTGACCAGGTCTGTGATGCTTGGGTAAGAAAAGGAACTAGAAGGTGAAATCCGCTTATTTCATAACGTTCTGGTAATGTTGTTAATTTATGTTTGAATTGGGAATTGTCACAACTAGTAAAGGGGGTTATAAAAGGACCACAGTGAGACAGATATGCAAAGTTTTCAGTTCCCATCGCTGTCTCTGTGAGGGGACTGTGAGTACAGCTGGCCATATTCACTTTCTTTTGCCAGATAACTGGGCAGGTCATAACATTTGCAGCCAGGAAACATGGCTTTATTCATAATTGTGCTATTGCATTTCTGTGGGTCTTTATCAAACTATTTCCTGCTTCCTTTTGACCACCTGTAAAATAGAGCTGAAATGCTTTCAGTGGTCAAGTACTCCAAAATTTACTGGTGAAAAGTTTTTATGATATGTAACTGTTATTAAACATAGTATCTACATGAATTCTTGAACCCAGTTCCATCATCCTAGCTCCTGAGTTGATGTGGGCTCTTTATCCCCAGGGCATCTGCAAATTAGCTCATTCTGAGTCAGCCGTTTACACACTAAAACTTTGGTCCTAAGATCACAATCAGCCTGCTACTCACAATAGCATGAGAACAAGTGTGCAAGAGCTTGTGAAGAGATAAGCAGTCACCACGTCCTAAGGATTATATCTTGGACAGAAAGGCTGAGATAAAGAAAGAAAACCTTGATAACACAGTATACTAGAAGGCTTAGTGTCCTTTTGTATAGTTCTATGGCTTTGAAGACCTGGATTGTAAATTGGCTGAAATATAATTATAAGGTATGTCCTTAGTAACTGTACACTGTAAAATATTTAGAGTAGCCCTTGGGACAATGTAGCTAAACTTTGATTTTTACAGTCAAAACATATCTTCTTGCTCTGCATTATGGAGCATAAAAAGATTTGTAACAATGGCTGGTGTTATTTGAGCATTTCTTAAGAAATCATTTGAGCTGTTCTTCCATTGATAGAGTCAAATCTGGCATGAAATTAAATCCAATTCAAGAACCTCATGAATAGCAAGAGAAGGTCTAGCCACTAAAGTCCTCGCAATTACATTGTGGTCTTTACAGGATGGGTGTCCTGAAAACTGAAGTGACAAATCTGTCTGTGTTTGAGTGGTCATCTATGCCTCAGTAAGCAGACTTTAAAGACAGGTTCTAAAAGCCAGAGGCACTCAGATATACTCCATTAGAAAACCATTCCATTTCCCTTCATGGTCTGAAGATTTAGTATCTTAGGGGCTTTTGCTCCCCAGTCAATAGTGATGTTTGATAAAGGGGAGAAGGGGAAAAAAAAAAGGGGGGGGGGGGGAGAAAGGGACTTGGATTCATAGTACAAAGACTCTGTATGTAATATATTTAACTGTCAAGTACCTTTTCTTGTGAGTAATGTGCAAGCTCTCAAATAAGAGAACTGAAGTTGTAAAGAATTCTCGTGGAGAACATGTTGTAAGGGATGCATCCATGACAGGAGGTATTGGCAGGGCCTCCAAACTACATTTTCTTTAAATTTGTGTATTTAATTTGTATGCTGCTTTTTATTTTGTTTCCTGGATTTCTGAAACACAAGAACAGAAGAACCCGTTCCAAGACCTGAACAAAATGTAATGTTTCTTTGCACAGATGGTAGGGTCCTACGGAAGTCTGGGGACCACCAGCTGAAATATGGTAGCCATTGCAAATAGATGCAAGGCAAAAGGAGTGAGGATCCCCACATTGTATTGTCACAAAATCCCCAAGATGCACCAGTGTAGTGGCCAAATTCAGTCCCTTTTTTCCCCCTCTTCTATTTATTCCTAAAATGCAGAACATCACACTACCAAAGTCCTCTGACCTTTCATTGACACTATGAGATTGGAATTTGGCAGATGAAGCATCACAAACCAAACAAACTTCATTCTACTATGCACGTTTTCTCTAAAAGCTGGGCTGGGCACAGCACATTGCAAACCTTTTCTGTACAGAAGATTTTTTTCCTTTAATACCCTGTATAACCACATCTCTTTCCAGACCTCTGTGTGTGTGTAATTGTAAGCCTGAAGGCTGGTGCTGAGGGCTATCCTCTTTGGTAATGCAGGAATATAAATGCTTCTAATACTTGAGATAAATGCATTGCTCCAAATTTCAGTATCTCAGAAAGAGCCTTGTATTCTGTATGTGGACACTCGTTGATGAACTCTGACTTTTGATCTTGCATTCTTCGCTGTGAATGATGCAGACAAAATAGTCTCCAGGTGCTTTGCTTGGCTGTTGCTCAGATTCAGTCTATGAAACAGTGTTTCAGTCTTGATGCAAACTGCATTATAAACACACTTTGCTTCTGCTGACAGCAGAGAAACCACTCTGGGATAAACACTGGCATTAGCTCAAAATGTCTCTAAAGAATTGCAAGTATTTCATCAAAAGATTTATTTTTTGGTTCCTGTGGTTGTTTAAGGCTGTGCAATGACCCATAGGCAGAAGCTATGTGATGGATAGTCCATCAGTATTTCATATCACCCCAGCAGCCACCCTCTAGAAAGAGAGACTGGAATTAAAAGGTTAATATTTGTTAAAAGCTGACATTTTTGTCTTCTCAAGGTTCCAGTTCCTGAGGGAGAAGAAAAAAATGTAATTTACAGGATATATTTTAGAGTTGTGACTTGGAAAGCATATTTTGTTTACTTTGCTCGCTTTCTGAAAAATCTCAGTCTAGGAGAGAGTCAGTGTCTCTCCAAGCCAACCAAGTTCCACTGAAGTCAAGGAAGAACTCTCTTAGCTTTTCAGTTAAGAGTCTGTCCCTTACATTCTTACTAAGTTAATGACTAGATTAGATGGGCTGGTAAATAATTGCAAGGGAGATGGAAACACAGTTTACATTTAAATTTCAGTCAATGTCTGTGTTAAGCTATTGTTGTTGGCCCTACAGCTATACCTGTGTGCAATATTATATAAGCACTAAATGAAATTGCTTGAGAGAAATTGGAACCAGAAAGTGGTCCGTAACCAGGCAATAACTCCACTTCCACACTTGAAGTTCTCATGAAGAACTAAGCCCTCACACTTCCCAACCAGTTAAACAAGGTCCTTCTGCAACACAGAACAAATTCCCAGCCAGCCTAATTCTATTGAAATCAATTGAATGCTACCAGCAGAATAATTCGCTCTATTCTAAAATTATATCTTATGTTCCAGACTTCTTTTTCATTTGATGTGGTAGAAAGGGCAATATAATTCCTTCAGCTGATTTAAGCATGAGTCTACTATTGCTTCTGCTTGTTAATTTCTTGGTAGCTTTTGTTCAGCCTAATACAATTCATTTTTTCCACTCCATTGATAGTTAATATTTATAACTGCATTTTAAAATATGGACATGCATCTTGATCATATTTTGTGAATCAAAGCCTATTAATGATGATATCATTATAGCTGTATCAAGATTACAATCATACCCTATGTGTGTCAGTAATGTTTCATTAGTGACCAGAGGATTGTCAAGTAGTAGTTTCAGTGTTAACTGGTGTGACCTAGCAGGATTACATTTTCTAGACTTCTTATCATGGACTCTGGATAGAATGATACCCCATATGAATATACTTCATTATTATGTTACTGCTTAAGACTGCTGGATATTGCTTCGTATTCCCAAATATACATGTTAAGGTTTTAGTATTGGCAAATTTATTGCAATATTACACTGAGGTTTTTTGCATTATATATAAAGCATAAAATTTAATCATGCTTAACTAATTAAATATAAGTTTTGCAAATAGAGAATTATGGGATTATGTTATTTAAAAACATAAATAGTGATAAAGTATACTTATTTTTATGAAAATATACCCAATGGATGAAAGAAAAGGATGAAAAATACTTATCATAGATGTTGTTAAATCAAACGATTTAGCAATGACAGACTGGCTTCTGCAATCCTTTTTCAAAATTCCTTTTTTCTTACTCCTTGAATAACCCTACTGATTTCAAGAAAGATCACTTGGTAGTTAAGTATGATAGTGTAAGAGAGGGTACCAGAATCTTTCTCAGTTGGAAGTGGTAACTACTCTTGGAAGAAATAATTCTGTTTCATGAGAGTCACTCCATATTCTTCATTTCTTCCTGTTCATAGTACCTTTCTCACCAATAGAAAGGTCACTGTCTCTAATTTTGATTTGATTTCAGGGAGGCTGAGAGGGTTGGCAGTCATGTTTTATGGCCAGGAAACACACAACACTTCTAGGGTGCCTCTTGAGTGTATCAAAACAAAATACACAATCATATCTATCACACAAGCTGCATGTGGCATCATGAAACACCAACATTATCATCACAGTACAACTGATAGCAGCTAAAGCTCACCTTAAAATCATAACTGCTTTTCATCTCAACTGGATTGTTACTCTCTTAAAATGTATTTTTCTCTTAAATTACTTCTTTGTCAGAGGGAAGATAAATGGAGGAAGAAAATGGAAAGAATTTGGCAAAAAAATATTGGAACTGAAAAGTTACTGAAGCTTGACTGTAAGGTCTCAGTTTTTCAGCATGAGGCTTTCTGGAGGTACAGGGGGTGCAAAGACCACTGCTGGCCTCTCCAGAGGAGCCAGATTGCCATGAATGTAAAGCTTCATGTTAACTCTGCTCTGTAGAGATTGTGTCCAAGCTGACATCCTTGCCAGAACCAGGACAATGGAAGATTCACAGTAGACTGTTTCAATCCATGTGGTTTTGGACTCTCTTTGGATGAGCATTTCATTGCTCTATTCTACTTAGTAGCGGGAGAGGAGTGAGGAAAAAAAAAACCACCACCCAACAACAAAGCCAACCACCCCAGAATGTTTTAAGGTTCAGTCCAGCCATTGTCCTTCTTTCCTGGAAAAAAAATCATAACTAGAAAATGGCTCTGAGGATGCTTATAAGCATTTTCTTTTCCCATCATTCCAGCCTCAAACTTGCCTTACCTTACCATAATAAAGTTCTATCTAAAATAAGACCTTCACAAACAGCTTCTAATTTTTCAGCATCTTGATTTATATATTCACAATGAAACTCAGGTTTTCATTTCTTTAAGACCATTTCCATACTGTTATCTACTCTGTAAAAGAACAACATCATCTTTCAGCTGAGTTTCAGGAACCTGAGTGAAAAGAAGATCTAGTTGTCCATAGCAATTGATCTGTAACCCATGGATCTTATAGTAAAATGCCTGGAAAGGGTTAAGGGCTGCCTGTTTGTCACCTGATAATGTTTTTAAATGGATGATATATCCTCTTTTTACTTTCTTTGGCAAAGAAAAGCAAGGGAAATAGATGGTGGGATGGGAAAAGATATAACTTACCACCCTTCTTGGAGGGGACAGATTTGTTCCACTGTTAATAGTTTTCTGTTACACTAATGATTTAGTTGCCAAGAGAAGAGCATAAAGGGGATTGGGACAGGACCTGGGCTGCTTTTTGGACAGGTGGGAAAGCCCCAGCATGCACCTACTCCACCCAGATTTGCTGGGATGGCTGAAATCTTAGTAGACCCTATAGGTTAATATAGGATAATCCCAGACTATGAACCTCATTGGAGGTGATACAGCAGTAATAATAATCAGATAGTCTCCAGAAGATATAATTAACAAATAGAAAGTATTTTGACATGTAGAAGACTTAAGGGTGGAGGTTGCAGAGAGTGGAAGGTTGTCCCTGGGAGAGAAAAGAAAAATGCAGGTTTTATTTCATAATACTCTCTGAACTTGAACTCCGACATAGAGCCCTGTAAAATCCAGTGGGAATAATTTGCTTCTTTGCACTTATCTGATATTTTTCTTTCAAAGGTTTTTTTTTTTTTTAAATTCCTTTCAGAGATACTGCAGCACCAACTTATGTCTCTCTACATCTGTGTGACACTGATTTGCTTCCTTAATGAAGTACATGGGATTTCTATCTGATTCATTCCTGTACTACCATTGTCCCTAGGTTTCCTCTTGAAATTTTGCAAGAGAAAGGCACAATCCACAGCTTGATTACAACTGGGGTTAATGCTAGAGACCTGTCACACGTATTTTAATTAGTAGCAAACACAAATTAAATTCCAGGATAAAATACTGCCATATTTTAACATAGGTCTTTAGGGGGTCAATAGTTTCATGCTTTGCCAGAGATAAGAGCTGTTAATGTTAACATTGATTAAAGCACTGAAGGTAATACTTTTCAGATTATGGTATATGTCATAGTCTTTCTTCTGGCGAGATGATGCATTTAGTTGCTGGCTGCAGAACATAGTGAGATAATTACCTTACTGGCAATTATGGAGAAAAACTGATTTCTACTGTAGGGATGTATATCTCTATACACAGAGCACTATATATCTGCTTATTAGTACAGAGGAAGAAACAGGAATTGTTATGTGTGCCCATATACATATATGTGAAGAGAGACAGAGGTAGATTGATTCTGGCATCCAAAAACATTTAGCTGTTGAGAGAGGCATGTTGCTTTTTCACCAACTGACCTACATGAAAGAAGCTAGCACCTAAGGGTATAAAATGAGAGAGCATGAAGGTGAAAATCAAGATGTCTAATTGTGGAGATATGTAACAGAGAATATCATGTAGTAAAACCTGAGAGTAATATTGAAGTCTGTTGTTCTTGAGACATATTCTGACAGGTTACAAAATACAGTGTGATAGTTTCCTTGAAACAGTTATGGTATGTGAATGTTTGTTTTAATGTGTGGCAAGCCTAGATATGATTTTAAATCTTTGATACATAATTTTTAAATGAAAATCTGTGTTTGATTCTAGGTTAAACTAAGAGCTATGGATTCCAATACTAGTTTTAGCTTGAAAATTGTACTTTTTTTGAAGTCTAATCTGGTTAGGGGACTGTGCAAACCAAATGTTAGTTCACTTTTCTCACCTGTAGCAAATCAAAGATATTGTCTCTCCCTATGGCTTTTATTTGGTTCTTTTATTGTCAAAGTATCTTGAGATACTACAACAAGATGTATATGATAATAATTTCCAGGGAAGACAAAAGTCTTCTGGTGGCTCCCCTTACCACATTTTATCCCTTCTTCTATTTGTAGCCCCAGGTCAGTTCCCATCATGGAGAGATGCTGCTATGTGTGTACCCCAGTGATCTCATCAGTGTAGTGCCTGAGCTCCAGTAGGGTCCCTGAGACATGGCCAGCTGAAAGAGATAGAGAGAGTGGATGTGCCTCATCCTCAAAACAGGCTAAAGTCTTGCCTGGGCATTGGAACAAATGGGAGTGCTGCCTGAAGGGTAGTGACCTTTAAAACACCACACAGATGTGTGAAGATGGATAGCGAATAGAGTGATAATTCTTCCTAGTAATTCCACGCTGGGGTTTATAGAGAAAAGTCTACGTGTTGAACACTTATTTAGGGGGTTTGGAGAATTGTCAGATAACTACAGACCTTCAGTGTCAGAGAATCTCCAAAGCAATTAGTGTAAAGCACATCTGTGTCAATTATCTCCTGAGATCATGTGGTATCATATGGGCATATGCGAAAGAAATAATTTTTTTCAGAGTTCCTATAAAACATAAGAAGTGTTCAGTAAAGGACATTCCTTTGACCTAGAAGAAAATTCTGCAGGTGACGTGAGACGTTATGTTCTTAGGTAATGCTTGCAACATGGCAATTACAGATGCTCAGGAGCTAATTTATTCAAACTAGTGGAAAAGGGGTCACTTCATTAGTCTTATAAGGAAAAGTCATTTAGGGGAAGAACTGGTGAAATTTTCAAATCATGTTTTGATATTTTACTTCCCTCCCCCCCAAAAAAGTTACACTTTTGAGACTGTGAGGGTGCAGTGAGGGATGGCTCCTCCGTGGGGACCAGGAGCTGTGGGGGGGATCCTTGGGCTGGCATGACCTGTCCTGCTGTCCCAGCAAAGGACCAGGCGGGTTGGGGGGCAGCACCCAGCCCAGACATCGGACACTTCCATGGGGATGGGATGAGGCCAGGCCAGGGTGTCAGTTCATGAGTGAGGGGTCGGGATCAGGCCTGGTGAGGGTAAGTAGGGTCAGACACAGCCCCAGGTAAAGGCAGGTCATGGCCAGGTAATGCAGAAAATAATATCAGATATGTTGTGCTTGCAACGATTTGTAAATGTTTTTAGCCACTCTAAAGGCTACTCAAGTAGGTTAATAATATCTCATCAGATCTATATGGTATGTATCTTTACTACAACTTTTTCCTGCTAGTACACTGTGTATTTGATAACATCTTATGTCCTTGATAAATATATTTGATCTACTGCTCTTCTACTTTCTTTTTACTACTCAAATTTTCTGGTGGTAGCATCTAGTGAGGCAAAACCGTCTCATTGCTTACTACCCCTCTTCTGTTCACGTATAAGAGGGGTAAAGGAAGGTTCGTTGTAATTCTGCAAGTTTATGAAGGTGAGAGGCAGCATATAGATTGCTCACAGTTTCAGATGTACTGTCCCAGTGATCAATACTGAAACATGCTATCTGGAGACAGAAATTTCCTGTGCATTTAAACCAAACATTCTTGGCTAGGGTTACAGATCTCCAGTAAGGCTTTAGAAAGATATCTACTTTAGAATTATTGCTGAAATGTCCCTAACAGTACAAAGAGAAAAACTGACAGTATTGGGGCAAGCATCAGTTGTCAGAGACATTTTTTCAAATGGGGATAAAAAGCTCAGAAGGAGTTGAAGTTTCAGGAACCTGCTTAGTTTAATATCAGTATATTCTTGGAGCTCTTTTTTGTTAATAGCTCTATGGGGAAAGGTTTTGGAGGCAAATTCCCTTTTCTTTAGGCACCATTTGTTGTTAAAAGCTCACATCAAATATTTTGATCCATTAAAAGCTATGCTATTTATCACACACGCGTATGCAGAAGACTTTGAAACAACTATTATACAGTGGCTGTGAAAACTGTTGCTTCCTGTAAAGAAAGGAAAGAAAATTTATGTTCCGGTGTCTGTCTGCTACCCTGAGTCTATGGTGATTCATCTAGTTATTATCAGACTACTAGAGACAGTGCTCTATTAGAGCCAATATCTTATCATAGTATTTACAATTGCCCTTTGTTCAGAGATTCTTTCATGGTAGATCATAGTATCCTTCTCAAGTAGAAATAATGACATGGGATGAGGTCCCTGTTTGTTTAGCAGTTGTTACTTCAATAGCTGTGGTACTGAGTGATGGTGTTTAGTAATCAAATAAAGTGTAGGAGCATATCTTTATTCTGCTCCCATAGAGCCCTCAATAAACTTCCTGCAAACAGCTGGACTATGAATAGGAGTAAAGACTAGGTTTAGTGTTGTAGCTTGAAGAATTAAACTCTGAGACAACATAATACTTTTTTTTTAACAAGGAATGATCAATATTTTTTTTTTGCCTCTGCCACTCACTCTCCATATCAAGTCCATTCTATTTTCTTATGTTTCTATTTTTCATTCCACAGCAAGTACAAATACTGATTTACGTGCCTCAAACATATCTTGATATATCAGTCTGAGCCTTCACTTTCCTTAAGAATACAGCAATTTATAATTAGGCTTGATTTATGTATGCTAATATGTCACAGGGGTCAGATAACCAAGGGAGCTCCAGTAAAATGAGATACAAAATGGCTAAGCCATAAAAGTTACCTGTTGGCATTTGTTTTGTCTTGTTTTCCCCTCCCTGTTTAATGTGAAGTTCTTTCATGCTAATTTGTAGGATATTAGACTTTTAGTAATTTCTTACCTAAATCAAGATTCTTGCCTGACATGTAGATTCCTTCAGGCTATAATAGTTAGTGGGAAATTTCATGCAGGTGTGTGATTATTCAGCTCATCTGCAGTGCTCTATAAAACTCAATGTCTGTTGCAAATTAAAAGTGGGGAATTTGTATTTTTTCTAGGCACTAGAATGAAAAGATGCTTCTCGTTATGAAATCACATACAGAAGAATTTATTGGAAGTGGCTGCTTTTGAGACTCTGGAAGACAGTAGAGAAGTTTGGAAATGAATGAAAAATCTATGCTATGCAGACATTAAAGTCATTCACTGAAAGTAACTCTTTCTCGATAGGATGAAAATATTTTTTGTGTTAAGCCATTTAATTTCTTTCAAATGTGAACTGTGCCTGAATTTGTTTCATAAAAGTGTGGCAGTTACACATCAATCGATATTGATGAGAAATAGCATCAGGAGAATTTTTAATTCCCAAAGGATATATGCCACACTTTGGGTATCATGGAAATACATGTTGCAGTGAAAAAGGGTGAAAATCCCAGCAGTCTAGGTATCCAGGTAGAGTCAGTGCCACCAAAACTTGCACATTCGAGTGAATTTTCCTAGGTAGAGATTTTTCTTTTTAATTTTTTACTTTTTTTTATTTTAAAAACAAAGTGAGCCTCAAAACTGGCGATGTTGGAAATGGCATTGGTTAGAGCTGCTGTTGTAGATGAGGGTCAGGAAATAATACTATCTGAACTGAATCCAGTACAGTTAATGAAGCTACTGTATAGTGCTTAAGAGCTCTACAAACTCCATGATTAAAACAAGTCACATGAAAACATGTAGCAAAAGGGAGAAAAAGGCACTGATTTATGAAAACCTCTCCATAAAAGGCAGATGAGGATAATTCCCCATTTTCTTCTAATAATTCTTTTTGTATGTTTGCTGCTGAAGTTTAGATTCTAAATATGTACATGACCCACCCAAATTGCTGCCTCAATACAGTAGATGGTATATTAGGATTTTGCTGTTTCAGTGTGCTCCATCTGAGAACTGATCAGAGTGACTTTTAAAAATGTCTTTATTAGTGGATCACTTACAAGAGTATTTCTTATGCAGTCTTCATACTATGCTTGCTTTCTCCTTTTCCTCCTTCAGTGTACGTGTATGTTTCCTGTAACTATCTTTTCAATTAGGGCCACTTAGATATCCTGAATTTGTCTTTGCTTCTCGTTAAAGGTCTACCTATATCTCTGCCAGAGGCAAATGAGCCAGAGCACAGGCTGCGGTATGGCACAGTTAGCTGAGATTTCTGCTGTTCTGCCTCCTATAATCAGCACTACTGAGTGGCGGTGTATAACAACCAGGCAAAGTTTATCCTGAGATGATATTTCTTCTGCCTATCCTTATTATTTGCATTAGGACTTTGGCATCTTTCTACAGTTTTTGTTTCCGTGCCTTCCCTGCTTAACCCTGAAAGTAGTTTGAGTTGAACTTCCTGGATGCTGTGGACTTGATCAGGATTATAGCCCTTTCTAGGGGTGGTGGCAATATTCCTTACACAGCAAAGGCACGAAGATTAAATGAAAGCAGCCTAATCCTCAAGGCTACTTAGTAGTTCAACTACTAGTCATCTATTAGACACAAGGCTTAACTCATACTTTCATACTTTTTCCTTTTTTCTGCACATATGTGTTCACACACTGGGGAAAATCAGAAAATTTAGAGAAAGTTTTAAGGCTGAGTCTATGCTGGTGTTGCACTTGACCAAGGAAAATTCCCTATCTATCATTACATTGACAATGAGAGTTATTTCTCATGTTTTCCTCATAAATTTCTGATTCCTTTGATTAGTACAGGCTTATGTTTCATATTCACCCTGGATTTCATATATCACATTTCTAATGTATCTTGAAAGACTATTAAGTGGCTTAAATATAAACACTCCAAAATGAGCAGGTTTTGGGAGTCTGGTGAAAAACATATTTCTTTTATTGTAGAATGACTGGTATAGCCATAGAATTGATGAGCACAGTTTTTCATAGACTAACTACATAATGCATTGGTGTTTGCGAACCTTCATTGAATGAGTGCATTAAGTGGCTTACCTTAAAACTTATGGGATGACAGCAGTGATTTTAATTCTATGTACTCTATACTCAATTAACAAATTATTATGAAGCTGCAGATGGTGTTTTCATTTATCAATGAGACACTATTGAAACTTTGGAATTAAATTATTCTTTAGGTAACTTGGTACATATTGTAATTTATACATAACCACTGGGAATCAACATCTCTAAATGATCCTGAATCCATAATCCAAAATATATTACAGTAGGTGATTGTCACTCTTCAGCTGCTGACTTGATTGCATAGTAGTTTGACAAGCAGATGTTACTAGGGAGGCATTAGCATCGTAGGTGGTTTTTTTATAAACCTTCTTTATGGGTAAATATTCTTCCCTTTGTTTCTGAAATATAATCTTATTAAAGAGAATTTCAAGGTTTTTTCCTTATGTTCCCATTATCTGTTTTTGTACAAAAGTGGGTTGTATTTATTATTGCTGTTATGCAAGATTTGCAGCAAATCTCCACATGGTGGTAATACATTCTTCTTTGATCAGATAAATTCTTTTTAGGCTTTATCATAACATTTCCATAGTGAAGTCAGGTTCTTTTGCAAATTAAAATACTATGAAAGAGTTTTGACAGTTATAGAAGTGAATGCTATCTACACTTAGTAACTAGGACATGCAAACCTTTTTCTGTCCAGATAATCTTACAGTATCACTTCATTACAAAATGTCACATCAGAAATAGCATTTTAGTTTTCTGCATGCTGCTTATTTCCTTTGTAGAGCAAAAATCTTCGTGTTTTCCCAACTTTCTTCATAATGAGATATTTGACATAAAGAACACATTGTATTTGTGCTGTGGACTGATTCTCTTATCAAGCACTTGCTATGTTACAGATAATTTTAACAAGTGTGCTAGTGTGTAACAGTTAGAGTTATGGCTGTGCAATTCCTTCAATCCATTTACTGAGTTCCCAATGACAATGACATGAGATCTATGTGTGGAGTGAAAGCCATATTGCAATTTGCACCTGCTGTTAGGGTCTCTGTTAATTCACAGTTTCCTAAGATGAATGAGAAGTGGAAGTGATTTTTTTTTTTTTTTTTAAGTGGCTTTCTTCTTGCTCTGCTACAGAGATGATGTTGGGGCAGGTTTACCGTCCATTTTTAGAATCTTAGTAATTTACATCTTAATTTTGTTCTTCAATTTGTATGGCATTCTCATCAAAACTATTACTTCTGTCTAAACTATTTCAAAATATATTTAATACTATTTGAAATTTACATAGGATAAATATATACTTAGGACTTGATTTAAAAATTATAATGCACATTTTTCTGTAGTAAT
This sequence comes from Grus americana, assembly GCF_028858705.1. Lineage (NCBI taxonomy): Eukaryota > Metazoa > Chordata > Aves > Gruiformes > Gruidae > Grus > Grus americana. The sequence goes on along the minus strand of NC_072864.1, from coordinate 17,165,771 downwards.
TTTATGTAGTCTGATCAGATACCTACATTTTATATTGAAGTTAAAAATAGACTCCTGAAATCCATCCTATCTGTTGTCAAATATCTCCATGTCCAGAGGTCTGCAAAACTCACAGTAGTTGAGTGCAGGTTTTAACAGAGAGGGTTAGAAATTGAATGAGGTTGTAAATGTGAATTTTGAAATAAATAGTATTGGTAATGGGAAAAGAAGATGCTCCCTAGACTGGGAAAGAAAGGGGGAGATGTATTTTGTTATTTGCTTGCATGGATGAGATTGCACCCACATATGTGTCTATAAATGCAGTTTGACCTACATTGCTCTAAGCTGTACTACAGAAGCAGTAGAAGGTGTATTAGGGGACGGTCCTTCACAAAACACTGCAGGGCTGTGCTGTGACCTGAGGGCAACGAAGCTGACCCTAGTGAAAAGAATGAAATGGGGCGCTTTTTGTGCTTGTAACTGTCAAACCTTGTCCCTTCTTTATAGCTTCAGCACCTGGTATTTGGACCTGCCATTTCTGGACCTGGTGAGGTGTTCCTCTTTGACAGCTATGCCCACTCCATGATCACAGCTGTGGTGTGGAAATGGCAGAGTTACTCTTGCTCATAAATAGATAATCCTATCTATGCTCACCCTGCCCACTGGTGTGTTCAGACCCAAGCTGTGAAACACCTCTTACATCATCCCTGTTGCCTTGTACTTCTGGGCAGTGATACCACAGTATGGGATCTGAGATTTGATGCTAAGATCTGTTCCTACTGATATATTTGTGTCTGCCTGCCAGTAGTTTGGTGACATTTCCAGTAGTCTTGTTTAGCTTTCAGTAATGGGGGTGGTGGTTTGGTTTTTTTGAGACACACTGATCCATAATCATAGATCATGAACAAAAAGGATGCAGAAGATAATGTGTCTGCTCTACCTGATCTCAAATACAGTGATTCCAGCATTTCCGAAGTTGTAGGTATATGCCCTATTTTTTCCCCTATCCTCTTAACTTTCGATATTCAAAAAAGCGAGATTAGAATATCCATGAGGGCACTGCGTGAGTGGTGTATGTCCATTCAGGGAACGTGATCTCTGCATTATTTTACCTGGAGTCTGTGCTTGTTTCAATCTGTAGTTTTTCCTTTGGAAGTCAGATGATGGGTTTTAGTAGTTTAGGGGTTTTTTTTCTACTACAAATTATTGTTTGTAAGTACAGAGTAGCCATCTTTTCTATGGAGTTAGCATAGCCAATTTTAGACCTTAACTTGAGTTCAAGGCTCTCAGTACTTTGAGAGGTGTACTGTGCCTGACCCTACTATCTGCCAGAATCCAATAGCAGTTGAAATGACAATTCTACCTTAAAACATTATCAAACCTGGAATCCAGTGGTTTTTTTCTTGAGCCTTTTCACTTAATGTCAGAGTCCTCTAACAAAAGCTATGCTCTCAAAGCTGTTGTAAAGAATAATGTCAAACCAAAGTAATTATTGTTCAAACATTTTCCATGTTCCATGCTGTATGATCTTTTTCATATTCATATGACGTTTCTGTTTTCATTGGACCAGGTACAATGAGTTTAATACTTTTTTTATTAAATTCCATTTCTAATAACTAGAAAGAATTCCATTCTTCTGTTCTCTACAGTACATGCTTTAGCCTACTGTTCGCCTTTAGTTTGCAGAAGAAATGCAGGGTGAATACTTACTGCTCAAATGAACAGGAAATAAAAGGTCCTTTTTTAATTTGATACATGACATGATGTCATGAATAAGGAGAGTCTGAGTATTAAGAAGTGAGTGGCATCCTGGGTCGTCTTACAGCTGCAGAGTCAATCAGTAAGTTGTCTGTGAGCCTTTATCACAATGGCATACACAGGAGAAAACCTCAGATGTAATGGTCTGTTATAATTGGTAAGGAGCCTGTTGTAAATGCAGTAACTATCCTCCAGAAGTTTGTATTTTGGATTCTAAAATGTGATGGTAGATGAGTTCCTGCCTTGAGCTGTAGTCATTCCTAAACTTGTTTTGGGGAATCTTGTACAGCTGCATAATCACTATACACTGATTTTTATAGTGCTCAGAATAGTGGGTGCAAATGCTGGTATAAAGTGTCATGGCCTTAAGTTTCTCACATCAGTGAGATTCACTGTGGTTACAGTGCAGTGCAAAACCTATTTTTCCACTATAGAACGTAAGTCCAAAAACTAACAAGATGCATAAATCACTAGTTATACATAAATCCTGGTAATAAACAAGAAAAAATATTAGGATTAACAACAAGCCATAGATTCAGGAGTTCATGAATTAGAAGATGTTAATCTACCTGCAGAGAAGCTGAGTATTTGTGTGGTTAATGCATTTCATTTGCTTGTTACCAATGTTTCAAATTATTTCAAGTACCTATTCAAGAAGCCAGCTGGGAAAGATGTTAGCCTAATTAAAGGTTCTTTCTTATTTCAGGGGAAACTGTACTTTTTAAAAATGTGATCTGTATTGGCAGGTGGCTCTGTCTCCATTGGAGACAAACATCGTTACAACTGAATGAGGTGCAAAAGCCAGTTGATTTGAATATCTGATTTGTAAATTGCTGATTTATTAAAATTTAAGAAATATGTCAGTTCCTTACAGACCCTAAAGCTAATGCAGGAAATAACTGGTTTAGACATGTATTTTTTGAAATACTATTCTAAGTACATGCTGGACTGGGCTTCTTTTAACTGTGTATTCTGATCTTGTTTATAGCAGTCTTAAGGAAAAGTTCCTGACTATATGGAAGTTCCTTTTTCAAAGTCATTATTATTTGCATTTTTCTGCTCCCTAGAAGCCACCACCTATACAACATTGAGGTGTTGTGTGGACACAGGCAGGGAGAGCATCTATAGCCCCACAGGGCTTAGAGAGCTAATGGGCATATCAGGCGAGGGCAACAGTCTATGTATGGAGGAACTGAGACAAAGCAACATTAAGCGATTTACAGTCTGTCAGAGCCAAAAGCTGAAAAAGCCTATGCTGCTTCCTCATATTTATCTAATACAACTTCTAAATGTATCTACTAGATTCAGATCACTGAGTTCTCATTATTCTCCTGTAGCATAAACAACTCTTTCTTAACTACACATAATGAAGTCTTTTCTCATCCTTCTATTTTTCAAGGCTGAATGATTCAAGTCTCAAAGCTTTTTCTCACAATAAAGAATTTTTTAATCCTTAAATACACCTTGTAGACTTTCTGGCATAATTTCAATTTTGTTTTGAAAGAGCTTTTAGTAGCTGTATTTTAAAGGAAAACATTTAAAGATTTAAACATTTATACTGGAGATGAAAGGAATTATTGTGTTTCTATGGAGAAGGATTTTCTGTTTTGCCAGTGTTTCTTTTCTGAAACAAACTTGTGTCACAACCATCTAGTCCAGAGGAAATAATATACTGAAACAGTAATTGCACAGCCCTGGATGAAATCCTGGCTCAGTTAAAGTCAATGGAAAAGCTTTCACAGATGACAACGAGACCTAAATTCTACCCATTGATTTCATTGCCATTGGAAAATTCATGCTGAAACACATGGCAGCTGTCCTGTGTGCTGACTGGCTTCTTCAGCAGTAGAGGAAAGTCAGAATGAGAATGTATGGGCTTCATCTGCTTCCCAAGAGTTGCTTTCCCAGTGAGTTGGGTCAGAGTCATAAATACATTTTTGATATTTAGGCTAAAATCAGAAGAAAGGGTAGATTTTTCAGTTAATTACTTAGGAATTTATGATTATATTATACCAGTTTTATTTACAGAAGGCTCAGATGGCCTAAGAAACCGCTAAGTTCACCTATTACAACATTCTTTTTAGATACATATATATCCTTCAAAGTAGCAGTTCTTTAATTACAATTTTGTCCTTTTTTTTTGCTTTAAATATCTAGATTCTGCTGAAATCAACCCAGATAAAATATTTCTTGTCAGATCTGTGAAGCAAATTTGAGTTTCATCATTGACTTTAGGCAGATAATGTATCTTCTAGAAAGAGTAATAACCTAACATAGATCCTCAAAAATGTCCTATTTAATGCAGTTTTGGGTTCTGTACTACATCTTAAATACTATCTTTCTTATATCTAAAAGATGCCTAATCATGATTAGATAAGGAACATAAAACTGGTTGGAGAATTTCAAATCACTTGTCCACAGCAGGAAAATCCTACTTCCAGCTACGTTTGACTAATAATATTACCTGATAATCTAGTAATAAATGCATGATTTGGGAAAAAAAATTATGACCTTTGAGTTAATAGTGCAATTTCAAACTTTGAAAAGTGTTTTCAGCTTCATTTGGAGTTATAATTGACCCACCAATGAAGCAAGATCATCACACTATGCAAGTTGCTGTAGCTTCATTGACATCAAAATGTGAATTTAGATGGGATACAAACCCAACTTGTAGACTTTATAAAATACGAAATAAAAGTCACTGCCAGACCAAATAATTTCAAAACTGAAAAGCAAGGATTGCTCAAAGTAATGTCAACCATCTGGAAGAGAGACTGTGTAGAAATAAAAAATGTCTCTGTCCAAGTTAACAACTTTTCCAAAGCTTGTAACAAAATATGAACCAGTCATTTTGGCAGTAGTTCAAACAACAAAGCTGTGAAATGAACTGATAACTAGTCAAGGCCACACACACCATGGCAATGAAATACAGTAAGATACCGCTACTGGTAATAAATGGAAAGAGAGTTGTAGGCAGATGGTCAAGACAATGGGAAGAAAAGAGACTGGCAAAGAAATCTGCCTGATAAAGCAAGTAGTATAAGCAAAATAATATATTTTTAAAAAAATTTTTTTTAGAGTAGTCAGTACTGACTTGGTCAGTTTTGCTTGTGGATTAACTGCAGCTGAGAAACTGTTTGTGGATGTTCAACGGGGGGCAAGAGTAAAAATAAAAGGAGCTTGGTTCTTGACTCTCTTTTCCTCAGGACATCTTCCAACTCATACACCCTTAGAACATCAGAAGTGATCTCCTGCTCCAGGAGACGGGTCATAATCTGATCTAATACCAGGTTAGAAATTAGATTTTTTGGCCTATTCTACTTGTTGCCAGACTGTGTATTGTGCTGTTTAGTAAAGCTGTGTGTTCTGGCAGGGTGCCTGTAAGTTACCAGGTTGTGGCTATGTGTAGGTGGCTGGCTGTGTGACTCTGAGGAAATAACCTTTTTTTCTCAAAGGTAACACTAAAACAGCTGTTGCCAAACATAATTTAAATCATATGAGGCATTTTAATGCAGGTCCAGGTAAATAAAGAAATTATTTAAATATAGATAGATTATTGGCAGTAGCACTGTCCCCGAAATAGTTTGATTTTATTTTATTTTTCTTATGCTTGCACGTGCTCTCTCTCACTTGCTTCCACCCCCACTCCTCCCCACCAATAGAGTCAGAGGGGTAGGAGCTCTTGCCTTTTACTTGTGCACTTGCAATCCGCAGGACTTTGTTCTTACAAAGTGCAAATATCTGGGCATTGCTGTTATAACTTCTTTCTCTGTTTTTTGCACTCCATCCTGTTACTAAAGGAGATGATTTTAAAGCTTGTCTTGATTTTTGTGTCAGTATGCGTGTGTGGGATTGTTGATAGTTATATGCTCTGTTTTGAAACAAACATGGCCATAGTGGTAGTTTTAACATTATTTCCACTTTCTTTATTGAAACTTCTTATACCATGGCCTACAGAAAATAATTTCTGCCTGCAGCAATCTTAAAAGCTGCTCATGCAATCAGTGCAAAATCCTGTAACAACTTTGTGAAAGCAGAGACATAAGGCATTCAGTGTTAATTTTGGTATACTCATAGTATGACAATACTTAGTCTCTGTTAACTGGAGTAATATTACTTGGATAGCTGTGTGATGTCTTTCACAGCTTATAAGCAATGTTTCTTCTTCAAGAGATATTTCTGAAACGGCAAGAAACTCAACATTGACAGAAAATGCAATGAGTCAGTCATGACAGTTACTCATAAATGATGTGACCTACATCTAAAGTGAAATTCTGTATAAAATTTTCTGTCTGAAATAATAACTCTAAAAGTGACATTTGCCCTTTAGATATACAGATACAAATAAAGGGTAAATTAATCATAGTGAGTCATTTTAAAGATTACAAGCTTCCATGGTATTGTTATTATGAAAGTTTTGTTCCCTGAAGATGCTCTACACCTGATAAGGTTTTAGAAATTTAATTGAAAAAGTTTAATAAAGAATTAAAATTATCATGTGCCCTTTTGCTGAGATACAAATGAACTAAGAGATTCTTTGTAAAAGAAGCTAAGGTGAATAGCATGCTAGTATTCCTTTGAATACTGTATCAACTTCTTGCTATTGTTAATAAAATTATGGTTGGTTTACTGGGTGAAATGATTTTAAAATAAATAGCTTCTGTGCAGATATTACAAAGATTTCAGTATCACTATTTCACAGTGTTGAGATAATGGGAAAGAAGATACACTTAAAGGTCATTGCTTATGCTGTAGTTATATGTCTTACAATGCCCGAATTATGTTTTTAAAAAGAGTAACTGAAAACTTGTACCATGCAGGATTGATACTTTCAGATGCTGACAAACATACATCTATCTAGATAATGGAAATTATTCTTTTTTTTTTTAATATGTGTTTATTCATATAAATACAACATATAGTGCATTCAGCTGTGACTCATGAATAAATCTTGAAGATGCATAAGGAATCGGAGCATTCAAATCTAATTTTCAACTGAAGGTAAAAAGTTAGAATTGAATTTCGTTAATCTATTGCGAAAAGGTGATTTCATTTAACCCCTTCTCTGTTAAAAATACTTGCCAAGCTAGAAGTCTAAAGAATTTTGGTAGAGATTTTTAAAGGCGCCCAAGAGAATTAGCATTTAACTCCCACTGAAATAAGACAGTAAAGCCCGTTGAATTGCTAACAGAACTATGCACTGAATTATTTGGTCTTAAAGGTACAGGACAGCTGCATTCCACATACTTCACTGGGCTTTTTTTCATATATCTATTCCACATTTTTGTATGAAGATGGTAAGAGATTTGTACTGATGTTATACTCCAATACTGTGACACTTTGACAATATACCTTTTATTTAATTTCATTTTACTTCATTTATTATTCATTGCATTTTACCTATGTATTCTGAGCACCATTCACATCTATTTCTTCTTGATAAGATACCTGCCTTTACTGTAGAACAACTCAAGTTGTTTTCTGTGTGATATTTTTTTTTATAGCAAATTCTTATAGTTTTCTATAATGTTCTTCCATGTCTCAAAGACTTAGTGTGCAAGAGAAGGTTTTAGTCTGCTTACAGGTGTGATAGGTCTGCAAGAGGTTGTATTTTTTTCCTATAGCATGATGTGGATTTAAAAGGTTTATTAAATCTGTGTAAGATTTCCTTCTTTTCTGAGAACAAGAACAACTCATAGTTTCCCCAGCCTCCTTTCTTAGGGAACAGGTAGCAATCTTCCAAAATTTGCATTTCATAACAAAATCATAATTTCCAAGATGAATGCTTCAATTTTATTTTTTTTTTTTATTTTTGGTCATTTTCCTACTCACTTATTCATTCCTTTTATCACATTATGATCCCTTAAGATTTTTTTTCCCTTTCTTATACACAGTTTACTTTCATTCTGTTTCCCATAGGTGCATCTTTTTATCTTTCGCTGGATCTGAAAACTGAATTCTTGTGCCATTGTATGACAAAGGCAGCTTGACATCACTTCAAACTTCTATATTTACAGATTTAGGCCAAACTCTGCATCTTTTTTATTAAGTCAACATGGGATATGCTATGCTATTAGCAATCTACTTTCTCTCTCTATTCTTTTCTTACAGTAAAATTGCTAACAAGTCAAAATACTTCAAAACAAGTAATTTAAAAATATATTAAATGACATTATTGCAGAATGTGGTTTTGATTTATATGAAATGTTAACGGTAAGTGTTTTCACTCATGTCGTTAGGAAACTAACTAGGAATTCTCCCACAAAGGGATGGGATGAAATGAAGAGGCTATTTGTAACATCTTTAACCCACAGCCTCACAGGAAAAGATATTTCCTGTACTTGCACGTGAACAGTGATCAAAATCTGCTCCTTTGTTTGGGTTTGTGTCCTGGGTATTTGTCGTTCATAGCACTAGGGGGAATAAGTGAACTGTGGCCTTAATTTTAAGGTTTAACATTCCTAGAGGGTCTGAAATTAAGGACTAGACTCAAGCTTTAAGTGTTTATGTATGGATGTAAGTTGAATTAAGGCACCTGGGGAATTTGAATGTGAATATATGCAAACATAGACTTTTCATGTGATTAATTGGGACAAGTAGATTAAAAATAAAAAGAACAAGGGAAAAATTGAAAGGTGAGGAAACATTTACAGGGCGAAGCCTCATTAATTTAACAGCAGGAAGACACCAGTACCTTCTCTCCCCAACCCTGATGTTAAACCCGTGTGCAGTGTCGGGGCTAACACAGCGTCCTCCAAACAACTAGCTGTTTGTGATAGGTCTTATATTGCCTGGATTCTGCAGACTTCTGAGTCTTCATATAACCTAAAAGGTACAAGGTTCCATGTCAAAATGCAGAGATTTCATAAAAATCCTTTTAAGCTTAAGCACCTCTGGGCATCTGCCAGTACTCTAGAAAAAGGCCCTTTCAGCCTCCAGTGGCTGCAGACACAATCAACTAATGGACATATCTATATTACATCTTAATATTAAGATACTATTTTTAATCATTTTATCTCTCTCTAGGCTTTGTAGCCTTTCACTAAAGGAAGAGAAAAGAATCCTGTATCGCCAGCAGATTGTTCCAATTTGAAAAAATTCTCTCATGACCCGAAATGGGAAGTCAACTAAACTCAGACAATGTAGGACCACAGAATGAAGTGTAGGAAGATGGGTCTGGGTACTTTAGAATACTGTTAAACAATACTGTTAGAGCTGTTCAATCTTCTTAATTTACTAGGATTTGTAAAACAGGCTTAGCCTTTCTTAATGTACATTAATTTAAAGGTGTAAGATGATAGGCTCAAATATTTAAGCTCTCCTTTTCTTCTTCTGTATCACTGTTGATTTAGCCAACAAATGTTGAGTTTTGAAAGATTTAATAGCAACTTTTAGTCAATAAAATGTATCCTTTTAGTTTGCATTATGCCTTTATACTTGTCCTTCTTTGGTATGGTGCATAGTTCTGATGTATGTTGAATCCTTCCACCTTTCTATTGGCAGATGACTGATGTTAAATGTCATAAGTCCTATTATGCTAACATTCAGTCTGCTAAATATTCATCTAGAATTCTTTTTTTTAACCTAGAGGATGAAAGGATACATTTTCTTTACTTGTATTGAGAAGCTTGAGATGCTTTTGCAGTACAGTAATGAATCATTATCATTTATGTCAGCACGTGATTTGATAGAAGTAAGAGAAAGGGAATAGTAAAATAAAAAAAAAAAAAGATTTTTTTGGGGGGGACAATTAATCTGATTATTTAGTCATGGTTCAGTATATCCAATGAATACAAAGACAACACATTTTAGAACTTAAGTGATATTTTCATCATATATAGAATATATTTGTCAGAGTAGTTGAAAGCTCTTTAACTGTGACATTTAATAACAATATAATGGCTTTATTTAAAAAGGATATAATCACTTTATCCTTATGCTAGAATGGTTATCTGGGTGACCTCTGTCCCTTGGTAGTTTACAAAACAGTTATTATTAAAGTGTACAGTGAAATTTCTGTCTTGGTAGGAAAGGGGAAAAAAAAATCTCCAAACATATATTACCTGTAATGGGAGAATTTATTTATGTATTTTTCAGATGAGGAAATCATAAGAAACCAAAAATTGTGATCTTCTAAGTTTCCAGTTACTAATTTTCTTTAAAGTAGTTCTGAAATTCTTTCAAGCATTTTGTATGCTTAGCTACTAAAAATCGTAACTCAGTAATCATGGGGTTATGTGTGAGCAATATATGTATAAATTACAGTAGTGTACATCTAAATGTACCATTTATATGCCTAGATACGGCTCAGAAATCTGTGCCTACTCCTTTACGATGAATAGGTGTTCAGGCAGTAAAGATTAAAACCTCATTATACACACATTGTCAGTACTAATATTTGTACTTAATTTGATTTACAGTACACCAAATAATAAACCTGACTAAAATTCTAAAGTTATATGTACAGCCATTAATATGCTCTTTTTATAGTACCTTATTCATTTTTTAAAAGCATATTAAATGAGTTTTAATGTTTGTAAAGCAGATGAAAGGCATGTAAAGCTAAGATAAAAACTGGTGAATATTATTATTTAGCAGTAATATAGATTGCTTTTACACTATTCTGTTTGAGCCGATTGTGATATTATGTATTTCAAGAGATGAAAAGAAGTCTAGCTACAATTAATTACTATGAATTGAAAGCATCAATTAGAAAGTATCCAGTCCTTGGTAATGGAAAACAGTGATGGAAAAGTAGTGAAAAGAGGTTTGAATATTAGTTATCCTTTGATTTCAGCCTCTCTTCATGGTTGAAGAGGAATATATGCTGTAGTGTCACACACAGATTTAGCTCTGCAGTTTCAGACTGATGGCTTGATATCGGCACGTTGCCGAGGGGGACCTACTTGGAATAAGTCTACATACAGCTCATACTACATAACATCACGCTCTCATCAGGATAGATGTGCCTGAGCTGAGACCGTGCTGCCATGGCTAGGTTTCTGCCAATACTGGTATTAAGATGTCTGGTTTAGGCACACTCGTTTCTTGTGAAGCATGCTACTTTGCATGTCTTCTTCAAATCGTGGCACTTGCACTGTTAAAATCAATGGATTGATTTGGCAGGCCACCAAGTGTAAAGGCAGGTGGCAGTCTGGGGGAGTGGGAGCAGAACTTCCCAAACCGAAGTCATAAATTATTACATGGGAAAAGGTGGGTGTTATCCTGACCTCATGTGACTGCAGAACAGCCCTCTGCACCCTTTCTACGTGAGATGCAATAGGGAGGGAATTGTTTCTGTGGACCAAGGACACTTTCCTGTCACAAGAGCGCTCACAGTCCATCCCAGTCCCTAGGAATTTAATGTACCTACAGAAAGCACCTTAGAGATCCTGGCAGAAGCTCCCAGTACAATAGTAAATTTGCTAGGGCGGAATGCTCAACAAAGAGAAGGAGAAAACAAATTTATCATTTCATATCCATTAGTGGCTATCTATGGTGCTGTACACACATTAATAATAAAAAATATTAGGCTTATAAAATAAGGCATCTGCACATTTCTGAAATATATTCTTTCTGTTATCAGTACCCAAACTTTATGATAGACCATCGTGTAATTTCCTGAGTATGCTGTTCCTTAGCTGGAGCACATATAATACATCTGCCATTAACAGGAAATAAATATGTGCCATTTTGGCATTAAGATTCATGTCCCAACATGATATCAGATATTTTTTAATTTTTTTTAACCGATACCTTCAGTAAACCAGAATGCCTAAGGACTTGGATGATCAGATAACGTTAGAAGCACATGGAACAAAAATGCTTTTCCTTTCAGTGTCTTACCACCATCTGCTACATTCTTTAGAGTGGTATTATTTCTACAGACTATTAATAAGAGCTACACAGCAGCTTGAGCTGTTTCTAAATAATTAACTCCAAAAGTCATATTCTTGGCCATATATTTGATACTTTTTTTTTTACCTCCTCAGACTGAAACTGTTCTATCTCTATATTTTTTTTTCCCTGATATTTTCTTATCTATATAGTGGTACTTTCAAGCTGTTGTGTTGCAGTACCTAAAAAAACAAAACAGAACCAAAAAACCTCAAACCCCAACAGAGCAAACAAACAAAACTTCTTATTGTATTACAGAGTAATATAGTTTTTAAATGATGATGAATTTTCCTGTTTTCTATTCATATTATTTGATTGTGTGTGATTAACATGTTATTAATGTGAAATATGTTTACTCTTTCAATAGTTTACTTTTCTTCATCAAAAAACTACCCATGTACATGTGAGGATTCCATTAGGAATTCCTAACAGTGCTTCATCAAAATTTCAACTTTGCATATATACATGCGCGTGTGTGTGTATATATATATACACACACGCTTTGCAATGTCTTGCAGAAGGCATTGTTCAGTACCTTGAATATTTTTTTAAATATATATACAGATAAAAAGAAAAGATCTTTGGAACTCTTGTTCGAGGTACTGAACAATGTCTTTTTACTCTTCATATTTTGTGCCCTTATCCTGAATAATTTAGTGGCTTAGTCATGTGGTGGGAGATTGGCTTGTTTTATTGCAGAGGAGGCAGTTCCCCATGAGACAGATTAGAAGAAAAAAAATTTTGTTTACTTTTCAGAACTCTATATCTGCTTGTGTCAGTTGAAAAATGTATGCCTCAGATTGTATACATGAATCTATTTTCCTAAGCTTTCAGTTCTTCAAAGATTAATTTAATTAAGCTAGACAATAATATTATAGTTTATAAATATTTTATAAATGTTTATATTTTATCCTGCTGTAAAATATGGATAGATTCAAAGGTACATGGTAGACCTTTGTAAAATAAGTCCTAAATGTGTAGGGCTCTTTATTTTTAAGGCATTAGTGGGCACATAATCCAAATACTCTATTGCATCTTTGAAGTGATTCTATCTCAGTTAAGGTTTAATAATTCATAGTCTTTATTGCCCTTGTCTAATAAATACAAGTATTATTACTATTATTAAAAAATAATAAACTAGAAATTCACAACAGCATCAAACTTGAGATTTAAATTAACCAATAAAGACCACTTTCTGCTCTTACAGGAGTATTATTTTTTAATCATCTTTGTGTATTACAGTCAGTGCTCCCATTGACGTCAAGTATTACACTCCATAGTAATGATCTGAATCCTCTATTACTCATATTAAAAAAAAAAAAAATATATATCAGTGTCCAAGCTGTTGAAACAATTATCCCACTACAGAAGCTTCCTATGTTCCCAGAGAATCTTCTAAGAGATGGTTGTTAGGAAAGCAAACAAAGACAGTTTCACATGCTCGTGGAACGCCATAGAACTGGCAGGGATATTAACAGCTCAGCATGATTCATTTGTCCTTCTTGAGTGCTCAAAATCCATCACTCCACATGACATAATTCACATTTTTATTGGATTTCCGCTTCTTGGAGAAAAGCTACATTTCCATTTTTAATAGATTTTCAGCTTCCAGAATAAGACTGAATTTTTTTGTTATTGCCAATCTCCTAGCAATTCTGCACAGACAATGTAAAGCTTATTAGTTTATTTTTGTAACAGTCTGTATATACACATGAATGCAGGTTGCTGAGCAGAGGGAAAGAGGTCTAATTAACCAGACAGTTAATTACTAGGACAACACCAGTCTTTTGTTTGGAGCAATAACATTTACATAATACAGCAGTTCCAGTTTTTGGTCTGAAAGAAATAGTGCAGGCTCTCTATTAAGTGGTGGAGCTGGAGGGGTACATCCTAAGCTCATTTTCATCAAGGTAGATAGGAGTTTCATAAATAGCTGAGTAAAATCTGAACCAGATACGAACACTTACGGTTACTGTTGGGATGTATTTACCAGGTAGACAGAGCTCTATTGCTAAAGCTGTCAAAACCAGCTATACTAATGAATATGTAGTTATGTCAGTGTAGTAAAATTTTCTGTTCCTTTGGCACTTTCCAAACAGAGATTCTTAGTCTTTAAACCAATGGGCAATACAGTTAAGATAGTAAAAATCTATAATTTAGACCTGTTCTGATTCAGTAGAACTCAACCCTGAAGAACATCTATACAACCCAAGGGGTACTTGCCTCGGAAAATTATTGACTCTTAATTTTGCTTCTCTTTTGGCTGGAAGGAGGTGGAGGAAGACAGACACACATTCAGCTGTCTAAATTGAGGTGTCTAATCTAGGGTACTTCCATAATCAATAAAGAGTGGGGGCACGTTGCTAAAGCAAATACGTGCCACCATGAGGAAGAAATGGAAGAGAAATGCAGTAACAGATTATGCTTGCTTAGGATAGTACAAATTACCTTTTTTTTTTTTTAAAAAAACCCTCTGTCTATACAGATTATTAAGAGAGTCTAGATAACTAATCAAGATTAGTTGTCTAGATTATCAGTCCTTGGAGTGAACTAATTTAGGACATCTTTTTAGGAGCCACAGGTTGTCATTGCCACCTAACTGCTTAGGCAATTGAGTTTGGTGGAAGAGCTACAATTCCTCCGGTTGTCCTCCTGCTCTATAGTGATCATGATAGGATCACACAGACAGGAAATATTCACTTCTACTGGTATGGTGAAACAGGAGCTGGAGCTGTCCTTGATGGCTTTATTTCCTCTGTCCAGCCAGGTAAGGATGAGGAAAAACTTGCATTTAGGAGCATGACTATTAAGTGGGTTTGCAACCCACGTTCCTAAGGAGGGTATTAACTCATGTTTTCAGTTTCAAAGGAAGAATTGCTCCTTTCTCCCTCTGTTTCCGTAAGAAACGTGTCCAAGTGCTTACAGGTTCACTTGAAATCTCTAATCTTCAGCCCCTCCTTTTTGTGTTTTTTGGTTTTCTCCACATTGACCAGATCTTAGCCTGAAGCTGACATTCTGATCCCAGATCCCATAGTCTCCAAAAGAGATTGGTTCAGGTAGTCTAGTTTGTATCCTTCTTTAGTAGGAGGTACATTATAATTCCCCTAAAATATTATTTCTAGTCGCATGTTGCTTCTCACAGTTAGGTAGAGCAAATTCTAGTGGGCATACCAGTCAGCCGAAGCTGCTCATGCTGAACATGCTGTTGTCCCTGTTTTACAAGACACTTCTGACTCTAAGCAGGTTTGATTCCATATATTTCTAACCTCATTTACATCTCAATAGTATCACACCCCATGTGTTTGCACATTTCTTTTGTTGAGGCTTGTCATCTGAATGCTACCTTTTATCCCACCTCAAGCTTTTACATAGGAATATTTGTTGTCATCTTGTGATCTACTGAGCATTAATATTCTGCAAGGCAATATGGGGGTTGTGGTTCACTGAGCACGTTTTCACCTGAAAGTAGTTTTTTAATACAAACATTTGCTTAATATTCTGTACATTTAGAGTATTATATCTGCATCAGTGCTTTACTGAAAGTAATTCAAATTCAATGGGAACTGATTGTGCATAAAGAATCAACCTCTTCCATAGTAGTTTTAATAATATACATATAGATTATAAAGCTTATATGCCTGATTGGAAGAACATTTTGTGTGGATAAATCCATGTCCAAGCATTTAATCTATTTCTACGTGGACACTGGACTGTATATTTAAGGGACTCTTCTGCACAGCATTGTGTTGTGTAGCTTTTAAAAGTTTGATTATGAGGCTTCCTTTGCATAATTATTCTTTTTATTGTAATAGTAAGCTATTAAAATAAATAGTGTCTCACAGAGGAACTATTTAGCTCTTTACAGCTGGAGTAAACAAGCAGTTTGGAGAGAAAGACATAACCCTTGTACAGTCCTTGAATTGTTTTGTTCTGATGGCAGTCTGATCTTGCAGGTCTTTCGGAACATAGTAGCCCTTGCTCATTTTGAATTCATGCAGCGTGCAAGGACTTGTTGATGGCTTGCACGTTTGGGTTGCATTTGCCTCATGTGGCTTATAGATGACCACTGTAAACTGTTCATCTATTTTTTCCTCCATCCCACTTAGATTAAATGCAGCTCCTAAGATAGAATGACCTAAATACTGAAGGCTACTTTCAGTTCCTGTTCTCTACAGATATATCCTGCACCTGTAGTGTCTACAGGGCTGAAATTAAGCAACATGAATTACAAATCTGTACTTGTCCTCCCTTGTGTGGCCATGGGCTGCTGTCCTAAACCTGGGCTGCTGTCTGGGATTCCTAAATCTTGATCTTCAGCTGTGGTGAGACCTCCAGAACCTCTAAATTTCAAGTTATATTTTTGGTTCTCAGAGCTTTTGAAAATAACGTAAGGGTAATACAGTTTTTCTACCTAAATTTAAGCATTTGTAGTTTGAAACTTGAGATTCTATTTGTCTTAGTTTCCATGCCTGTGAAGTAGAGTTAATAAATACTTAAATACTTTAGACAGAGGTGTATTATTAATGTTCATTTATAATTAATGTTCACACAGTTTTTGAAGATTTAAAGTGACATACAACTGTTAAATATTACAATCATGGTAGCTCTACTAATGAAAACGGATTACTTTAAAAATAGTTTTTTCTATTGTTCCCCTTTCATTGTATAGTTTCATCACTGCAAACTTTGAGTTTGTTTTAATGTTGTCCCAGTTGCATAGTATCTTTGGTCTCACGTGTTAAATTACAGTGGTTGATTTCATAGCATTTTGAACACATAATTATTTAGAAATAGACTGATGGCCTACTCATAACTGATAGAAAACTTGTAAGATGTGTCTGTGTTGTGCGCTTTTGAGGTACATATCTGGTACTGACAACCTTATGATAAATTGTCGCACCATGTGATAAACCACAAAGCTGTTGCAAAACATTATTTTGCAATTCACATTCACTATCTCCATATCTTTTTCCTGTAGATTCGAAGTTTAATCTCCAAGCAACCTCTAAAAATGGTCAGCCTAACAGTTCCTTCATATTCTCAAAACGTGAAATCTCTTCTTGCAGCTAGATGTGCAGGAAAGTCAATGTTTATTTCAATGACCATGACAGTGTAAAAGAGACCGTGCACCACACTTTCCACTGCTGCTTTCTTTAACAGTAGATGGAGCAGACCAATAATGGGCTCCTGCAGAGTAATAAAATAAGTGTTCAACTTACACTGAATTTTAATTTTTATCTTCAAATTTTGCTAGTACTCTCTATAGAATATAATTAGTCAGCTATTATATTTAGTGCATTATCAAAGCTGGTAAAACATGTTAATGTATTTTTTCCCCTGTATACCTTGTAACTACTTCATAATTGTATTAGATGCATATTATACTTCTAGGTAGACCTATTTGCTAATAGTGTCAATAGAAAATTCTGAAGTTCTTAAATGATAATATTTAGGTAGGAATGAAGGAATCTTTGAAAATACCAGACTGTATTCCTTAGATCGTGGACTATTCTGCTCTCGTTTCAAGCAACCCAAGTGAATGTCAGGGATAGAAGAGTAATGGAGTGCAAAATTCAGCACTTGGCGTACATCTCAGAAAAAGGAAGTTTTATAATGACTTACTAAACATCAGGTTTTGGTACTATGTTCTCATTTTCTATCCAACTGTGATGGTTAGCAAATAAGCATATCATGTTGTTGGTTTTTTATGATTGCCACAAATTTCAGGTTAAATAACTTGCAAAGGTATAGCATATGTCAATGTCCCAAACAGGCCAAAACAGACTGTTTCAATAAGGCTTGAATGAACAACTGTCACTTTATTCTGTTACTGCCTATTGGTCAGTAACTACCTTATTTTTCAGTTTGCCTCTCCTTCAGTATGACTTCCATTTCAATAGATAGGACTTAAAAGCATATTAATGTACTCAACTTTAAAAAACAGTTTAAATTTGTTAGCCATTGAAGGGGATCAGCTATGAGTCTTTATATCTTAATGTTAGTCCAAGCACTTCTGGATACTCATTTTTCTTTCCTTCTCCCCCTTCTTTTGCAAAGGAAACAAGTTGGTCAATAGTTATGTAAACTGAACTATATGTTTTGATCAAGTAATAATCTATTGCTTCAAACTACAGTCTCAGTTTGGCTTTGGCATTCTTCTTCCTTTGGCATATTTTTATCCTGTCATAAATAATTACCTTATTGTCTTATCTAGATAGAAACTGTTCAACTGTAGTGGAGAATAGAAAAGATGTATTTTCTGTCCAAATGAACATTAAAGGTGCTTTTCTAAACAGAGTTACAAAAGAAACTGTGGCGAGGACAAGGGCAGTGCATGGTTTCTTTTGCACCACTAGTAGTTCTTGGTGAGTTGCTGAAATAAGAGGATTACGCCAAGAAAGTGCTTTTAGTTTTACATTTAGGTTTGAAAAGCAAGCAAATTCCAGGCTCTGTATGTAGGAGCTTTGAGTTGAACAGCACTGGACTTTCTGAGGATTCATTTGCATGTGTTTTCCTCATGCTGAGTTCAAGAGACTTTCTTCTCCTCTGAACAAGAAGTCAGAGGAGGAATTGAAAATGTATTTGCATGAGTCTAATCCAGAATCATATTAGAAATTTGGGAATTTTGCTCATCTTTTGAGACTCACCAGGTTCAGATATGCTCTTTGTGTATTAAGAGAGATCTTTTTTATTTGTTTGCTCTCTAAGCCAATCCTGACACACAGCACTGACTAGACTAAAAGCTGTAGCTAGAGTTGTTATGCAAATAGTGATAAATAACTGCAAAAATGTGAAACTGCTCATCCCTGGGGGGGAGGGGATCAGATTTGTTGAGAACCTCTTATTATCTCCTCTTTACTGTTATTTATACTACAGCCATTAACTATTTTTGTTTCATACAATAGTGTTGGCTGAAAATGAATTTAACATTAGTCTTTATTACACTGGGGACAAATGGCATAGTATTCAAAAATGTGAGAAAGCATCACATGAAGTGTAAATAAAAGACACCCTTTATGCTGCAGCAAAGAAAGAATGTAATTGTGTAAATGGAATGACACGTTTATTTTCTTGCCTGTAACAAGGTCCCACATGTTTCAGATATTGATATACATACAATAATTTTCTGATCAAAAAAAGAAATACGTAGAGCTGTGACAGGATTAATGCAAACATTTATGTGAATCCATAGCTTCAGTCCTGGATGAAAAGTTTTTCCATAAAGCTTTCTTTAATCAGGATTGTTATGCTATTGATTACAAAAACTATTGCAACTCACCAGTGTGTAGGAGAATGCTATTTATTGAGATTATTGGTCTTTTTGCACTAACTACTTGTTTTGTTAATTAATTCGCATAACTTCCTTCAATATTTCCATGACAATTGCAAGCCTAATTATTGCATTTCACCAAGATTAAATGTGGGGTCTGTTTCTTATAAAGTACCTTGTGCAGTTTTGAGGGAAGAATTTAGTTCAATATAATCCAACTGTCTTCTCAAAACGATGGCTTAAGAGTTGTTGAATGTCTGCAGTTGTGTATATCAGGTCCATTAATGCAAACACTTGATATAATTTGGTGGTCTAAGTGGTTATTTGTATAGCGTTGCTAAAAAAAATAGCTTTGAACTAAGCACCACTTGATGGACTAACCTTTCTATTTAGTTTAAAGATATGGCTTTCTGTAGAGAAAATATTTAGTTCTTTCCTTTTCATCCTGAGACACAGCTAGTTGGAAGTGACTATTTTTCTAAACGAAATGCAACTAAACTGCATTCTCAGGGCTTACAGCCACTTTTTATGACAAGAAGCAAATGCTATTCTCAATATAAATCTGGAGTAGTATTACTGACGAGACAAACTAATGACCACAAAAGGTTGTTTTGTGAACTGATGGTGAGAAGCAAAACCCGACTATTGGACATTAGGTAACATGCAGGTGCATGCCTATATTTCGTTAATATTGTTTCCATGTATGAGCAGGGAATTCATGGATGGACAATGCCAAATAGCTCATTATTCATGTGTATGCACACATGAATTACCTTGGCCTCCACACACACTTGTTTGTACGAATTTAATGCACGTTCACAGTTGCTTGTGACCTGATTACTAAGCTAAACCCATGACCATAATGCGCTTATAGACTATCATGACTAAACTGTAGTATCATTCTAATAGTAAAAACTGCTTAATTTCTTCCTTTTGCTACAGGGAAGCAATGGTGTTTTAATTCAAGTTCAGCTTTAGTTACAATATAAGCTTTGCACAAGGAGCTGATGAGGTTGGCTTATTTTTAATAGTGTTTTGGGTGTTTATTGTTTTAGGCTCAATGTAACAAAATGATGCCAGTTTGGGTGGCTTTTTTTCCTTTTTAGCAAGCAAGTGGTTAATTGTTTTGAGTTTGTTTACAGTAGCAGAGTTTGCATTTCTTTTAAACCCTCTACGTTACAGCACAGCTGAGAATGCTGATACCTACAATAATGTTTTAAAAGAGGAGAAGGAAAAATAAGATATTGATGTGTAGAACAATGAACAAGTTCCAGTATAATAAGTGAAAGGTAGATATTGCAATATATACTCAGAAACCTGAATATTGTTTTATGAAAATTATATAGAAGGTGTGACCACACAAAGGGCTGTTTTCCTTGCATTAGCTGGGAAAAGTACTTTTTATTGCTTAATATCTTGTGTTTACGTATAAGAATTTGATAAGATGAAATATTAAACCATAAAAGTGTCTTTAAGACTACTATATGTCTACCACAAATAATTTAAAGGATGAATACAAACTTCATCCTAAAAATCAAGTCTATCTTTGTCAATCCTAAAATAATCAGATAATATATACTGTTTTGGTATTTTGGGGGGACTTTCAAAATCAGTTTGGTTTAGTAGCAAAATGGCTAGAGATAGGAAGAAAAATGCTTGCATGCAGGAACTCCCACTAGAATGCACCACAGAGGCAACACTTGTCAAACCCAGAAAAGAAAAAAAGTAGTGAATATTTCAAAACAAAACAGGGAAGAATGGTTTTTACAAGAATTAGGGAAATGAGATACAGGATGAAAGAAAATTTGTGGAGCAAATTTTCTACTGCTGTGGGGAAGAAAAAAAAAAAACCCCAACCTTTTTACAACTAAAACAAAGGCCATGTATGCATGCGCTACTGTATCTTTTAAGTGTATCTGTTTTCCATTAGAATTCATGCATTTGTGTCCCTCCACGTTGTTGGACAGAAAACTGCCATCTGACTTTTAACTGACTGAGACCACCATGTGCTAGTGACTCAGAGGAAAATTGGAAGTTGAAAAATTGTTATGCTGTATTTAGTACAGATGAGGACTTGGTAAAAGGATATTATTTAAAATCAACCAGAGTCAAACCTAGGTACAACTTTACCAGAGGAATTTGGAGAATTGGCTTACGGACTGATGAGGCTGGTATGGGGAGCAGGGCTTCTCCACCTCAGCTGTTCCATCCCTGCTGACAGGGGCCCTGGAGCACAGCAGAAAAAATCGTTCGATAGGAAACTTGGATGAGGGGGTCTTTAGGTACAAAAGATTTTTCTGATGGCGTGACCAGTGCACCTGCTGTATTTCAGAGAAAAACAGATGAGATACAGCAAGAGGTAGATGGTGTTGCCTGCTATTTGGATGATATACAAAACACTTGGAAGAATTCAGAGGAGTGTGGAGAAAGTTCTAAAGATACAGTTACAGTTAACAGCAAAATTCTGCTACTTTTCAAAACAAGACTTCTTGCTTATGGCACTGTATAACCCAGCTAAAGAGCAGACAAACACCATTAAACATGCAGTAATATCCCAGTGTGTCTGAGATTAAGTTACTCATTTGCTATGGAAATTTCCTCTGAATGTATCAACGTGAGTCAGTCTGGTACCTGCCCTGTACTGAAAAACAGAAAACCAGCTTGCACAGGAAAGGAAAGACTGAAGTTTTTGAGAAAGCACTCAAAGCATTGAGTATTCCCAGGCTGTTTATACTTTTTTTTTTTTTTTTTTTTTTTTTGGTCTGGCCTTACTCGTAGGGTGCAGGTGAATAGTGCTGCTTTGTTCAGAGCTGAGGCTGTTGATTCATACACTTTAATGAGAGTGAAGTTCCATAGTGCTGGTGTTCACAATTCCACTGGAGGTTGGGAGGCTTTGGGTATAATTTCAGGGTTTTTTTTAAAAACACTGCAGAGAGTACTAGACTTAAAGGAAGGTTTACATAGGACCTAGACAGGAAGGAGGACCAAGCAGGATGCAGTTAAAATTTGGTTCTTTGATGTATCACTCTAAAATTAGTTATCAAGCATCATCAAAATCATACTGAGGTAAATATATTATCATGACTTTCCAGTATACAGGAAAGGAAGGAAAAATATATATATGAAGGAAAATTCTCTCTATATAATCTTTTTCCTAGATGACTTCTTTATTGCAGCTATTGAAGTTACTCTGTGATAAATTCCATTTTCTGCTTACAAGTAATGTTCTATGTATACAATTGAACAGCAACTTCAGAACTCATAGTTTCAAGAATCTGGAGTTGATAATGATATATGTTGTCAGATAACGTAACCAACACCAAGGATTTGTAAAAATGAAAGTGATGGGCTGCTTCTCAATTCTTAGGTTCAAACTAAGATGTAGAAGTTTGAGTGTGACTCTGAGATGACAGTTATGTTTTTGTTTTCGTAGGGGAAAAAACCTCAGAACTATGTATATCAATGCTTAATGTCTATTCTTGGTGGCTAGAAGAGGGGCAGCCTGTGCTGAAAACATAACTCATGTGGTTTATAGCATATCTGTCTCTTACCTGTTGCCCAGCGAGTTCATTGCAAGTAACAATCATTACAATTCATACGTCTAATATTTTCATTTGCAAAATGCAAGCTGTGGTGGGTTGACCCTGGCTGGGGGCCAGGTGCCCACCAGAGCCACTCTATCACTCCCCTCTTCACTAAGGCAGGGAGGGGAGAAAGGAGCTCATTGCTGCTTGGCATTGGATAGCATAAGAGCAGCTGTGTGGTGCCAGACTAACATCACCGTAGCCCAGTGTCCCTGATGTTAAGAGTGCCAAGGAAAGGATGTAAGAACTGGAGAAGTCCAGTGTCCTTCACCAGCTTCCAGTGATTTGGTATCAAGGGCATCCGGAAGAAAAGAGGTGGTCTCTCTCTCTTTCTGTATGCATCAGCTCTCTATGGGTTTTTCTTTCGAACTGCTCCTTGAGCCTAGGTAGACTTTTAGCCTCTACAGCATCCTGTGAGAGACTTTTACAGCTGAACGGTGGACAACTTCAAGAAATACTTTTTTGAATGTTTGTTTTGAATATATCTGCTAATCTCTTTTGATGCTGTCTGGTTGGTGGATGGGGAGAGAGCAGAAACAGTTGTTCTCTGTTCATCTTTCCATGCTACAGGATTGTATAGACTTTATTTCTGTTAGTCTGGGCTGGGGATTTGGGGGAAGTCGCGAACTAGACTTAAACTAAACTTGGCCACTTTGGCTTTGTTGTAGTCATAAATGGGAATGAAAGCAGACAGAGTTTAAGTGGCCTTAAAATGAATAGAATAGTTTTTAGCTGTTATTCTAGATTCTAAATTAATACAGGAACATTTTGTTGCTGCATTTTCTGTGCAGTAGTACTTATTTTTAAATTCAGTATAAAATGAAAGCATGACTTATTGCGCTATTATTCAACCTACACTTTGAATACCATGAACATATTTATTTCAGATGAAATCCAAACCTGTTAAGTTAGATGCTTCTCTAAGACCTAAAAAGATTTTCTGCAGTGGATGCAGTATCTGTTTATACAAAATCTCCCCCCTTGATTTCTCTGAGCTTTTTTCCACTGAGGTACACTGTGGTGATCTCCAGATCACCACAATAAAAGCTCTTAATGGTACTTCTGAGAATTAGAATCTTTTGGAATGTCTAGAAAAATCAATCAATACTTCTTCCTGAATTTGACTCCCTGTGACTTTGATATCATCTCTAAATCGCTGTTTCAAATAGGGATTTGATTAGAGTTGTATTTTATCCCTGCTTGCATATTCTAGGATGTTAGCGGTGGCATTTGGGGGGCTTTTAGAGTAAAAATATTTGTATAGTTTCAGAAAAAAATATTTATAATGCATGAAAGATCCTTTTTTCTATTTCTTTGCAAATGTCAACCTCTGTGTAAAGTACAGTTTAATTGAAAATATTTTTGTAAAGTTGCATTCCCACTAACCCAAAGGTTTGTGACTACTGCAAAACTTGAACTAGATAAGCTACTGCCTTGCACCTTGCAGTGACAGTTAATAGCAGTATAAGTGGGTATGAAATAGTATTTGAATAATGATTTGCACCCATTTTGCACGGGCAAAAATGACTAAGTGAAATAAGGCTCAGAGCAACAGAGAACCAGGCTGTGATTAAAATGTTCAGTAGTTTTACTGTTGTGAGTGACCTTTTCCAACTCCTGTTGTTCCATTCCACTGCTTCGAGGCATCTTTTCTATTCATCTTGTGCTTTGTGCAGCTTTTCCTAAACTTTTGACCATCTGCCAAATGGGTTTTTTAATCCATTGCGAGACACGAAAATATTTCACCCTTCCATAAAAATTCTTGCAGTATGGAACCTAGCTTGACTTTTAAAGTCTTTAAAAAGAGGAAAAAAGTTTAACTGGAAGGTTTGCTAGAATCTAAATGCATTCTCTGGCTTTTACTTTCTTTACATGCACAGTTTGAAAATCAGTATGTAATGCAGTATGATTCCTCTATCAACTTTATTCTTTACTTGTTTGCATTTTCAGAAGATTGAATCCAAGAGGATTTAATCTGGGAATTTACCCATGCAATCATGACCATCTCTGTTCTTTACAATCATATAAGCTGCAGTTTCCAGCCCAAGGCACATGTTTCATATGCTCTAAATATATATGAAATAAATCATTCTTGTCTGTTTAAAAGAAAAAGCCCCAAACCTCCACTCTTCACTGCAACTGCTAAGTAGGGCTCTTTCTGAGGTCCTGACATGTTTTCGCTCTCACTGAGGTCAGTGGTACAATATTGAAATACACATGGGGCTCTTCCTAAAGGGCTACGGATGTGCTTTAGAACTCTATGGTGCAGGATGATAGCCAGAGCTAATCACTAATTCATCTCATATAAAAATGCTAATGTCTATGCAGAGCTGTAATTCACCAACGTTATTTTTAAGAACTCATTTCTCCCTTTTGTCCCCTCTGTCTGCAAATTGTAGCTATGGCATTTGTGTTCTGTAGACAATTCCATTACTTACTCTTATTCATTTCCATTTCTTGAATTACCTTGCTATCTTTTCAAAGGCTGGCAAAAGCTGTTCAGATCCATAATTACATGCATTTGGATTTTCATAATTCAAGAAATGCATACCTCCCTGAACCTCCCCCCATCCTCCCCTTCACTGGTGGGAGCCCTTCTGTCCTCTTTCCTTTGCATTTCTTCTACACAGTTACAGAATGATTCTAGGAGTGATGAAGAAATTTGGCTTTTTTGATTCTTGCTACTATTTTGTTTTCTAAGTTACATATGCTTTATATATATACATGTATCAGTTTCCCTTCAGGAGACTTAATTTACATAAGTTCAAAGCCTTGTGAGACTGGAATATAGATAAAATTACTAAGATAAGATTGACAACATTATTAAATTTCAGCCTTCCTTGTAAGCTCAGGACTTCTGCTGCCGTTGTTTTAGCTGATTTCATCCTCCCCTTCTAGATTTATTTTTGATACAGTTGATTTGTTTCTGTTAGATTAGTAACAATGAGCTGAAACATTTCAGCATGCTGGAAGATCGTGACTTAAACAGTCCTTCAAAAATCTGAAGATTGTAAAAATCTGACTTCATCTGTTTAATGTATTGATTGATAGCGAATATACTGGTCTTCAAAGCCACATGGGGAATATATACGAACAGCCTTGACAAAGTTTTAAGTTCTCCTTTTTATGCTTGGTCAAATTGTCTTGCATTTCATTTACTTTGAAAAATGTTTTGCATACTAAAATCTGGTGTAAAGCAATATTTATACTTTTTTTTGAACAGAAACTAGCCATGTGGTACATCTTTCAATGCAGATTCTGAAGCAGGTAACCTCAGCCTCCTTGTGTCCTGTAGGGGCTGGCATGCCTTGAGTTCCAAAATGTCCAGTCCTATCTTTTGAATATGACTTTGAGGATGAATTTAGCAACTTAAGTTTTGGAAAAGGACACTAATAAGATAATTATTTTAATATTCCTGCAATAGTGTCTTTAAAAAAGTTTCCTAACATATATAGATAGTCTCATTTCTTTGAAATTAATAACTTTCATGTAACAGCCCTTTCTACGTCTTAATAGCATCTTCTCATCATACAATGAGCCATTAGTCTTTTCAAAAATTGTATGCAAATCTATTTGAAGCATTTAAAGCCTAAGCAGCCACTGAAAGGCTTTTTTTGGACTAGACCTTTTGTGCACTATTCCTCCAAGTTAAAATGTATCAAATGTATCTAAGGTTTTTCCATCATTCAAGAGATCTAAGGTTTTTCCATCATTCAAGAGGTACATTTTGCTGGCTTAAGAGCTTTTCTGACTCAGGGGCATGTATCTGTGATCTTACGGAACTGAAGGACTACATGGGGGGAAGACCCAGAAAGCCAAAAATAGGCTTTTCTAAGCTACCAGAAATATCTTGGGAACTCCATAGGAGACTCTCTATTCAGCCTCAACTTGATACTTTTTTTTTTTTTTTTAGCCATTCATGGACTTAGTGGAAAAACTTCCTATGAATTTTACTTATTAATACTTCAGTTGAGCTTGGATTAGACGGTACACAATATGTTTATGTAAGATGTCTGCTCAGGTACTTAGTAATGGCAAACAAATGTGGAAGTTTGTGAACCTGACTTAACAGCAAACAGGCAGTGCTAGTTGGCTCAAAACATCAGGTGAATGTTAGGTCTCAGTTGTCTCAGCCACTGCAGCAGTGCTTGGTATTGATACATCAGTCACTCTTTCCTGGTACAACCTCATTTTCGAAAGAAAATGGAAGTTTGATGCACTCACAAAATTGCAGGCCTGATGGCAAGTGCGAATAAGAAGGAAAATTTCTAAACCTTTTAGTGCACCTAGCCATCAGGTAATGAGGCACCAAAGCCTGCCTTTTTGCCCATTGTTATTTGTGGATAGAAAACTGCTCACAAAAATAGAGGTTAGGTTGTAACCCTTTGAAAATTTGTCTCTGTATAGCTTCTGGTATCTTTAGTTAATATCTTTAACCTAAAATTTAGCAAGTGGACTTTATTTTGTTATTTAATTTTTAATGACCTTTCTTTGTTTAAATCCTTATTATGTTTAGGAGGATAATATCTAGTAGATTGGGTAAAACTCGGGCAACTTTACAGTAATTAAAATGCAGATTTAGTTCTTCTGGTGTGTAATAGCTTTGAAGCATACCAAGATCTGCTGAGGGAATCTGTTTTGTTTGTGTATCCTAATAGAACATAATGACTGCTTTCAAGCCATTATAGTCCATCATGTTAGTGACTCCATATGCTGGATATCCTTATCAGTGATATTTCCTCTAAGAAAATGTACCATAGTTATGTGGTAGACAGAATGTGTGTGTGTGTATATATATATTTTACTTTTAAATCCAAACCCCACTTCACTTTCAAAATAGCAGTCATCTCTTTATAGACCTTTGAACTTGAATTGTTCGTTGTTTTAATTTTCACTAAAAATTCCAGCTTAGTGGAAACAAAACTTGTTTGAGAAATAGGTCAACCAGATCATAGGTAATGGTGAGGTAAACTTCCCCAGGTGTCCTGCCAGCAGTTTACCTGTTGGCTGTATGGTACCCTTTTGCAGTCAGATCCGTGTGTCCAGCCCATGGGAGGCCGGTTGAAGTACACTGTGTCCTGTATTGTGCTTTAAACTGTACCAGTAGACAACTGTTAACTAGACAGCACCTACGTGACTTGAAAACAGAAAAGTGTGATCTGGTGCCTTCAAAGCTCCCATAGCTTATTGTGCCCTAAAGAAGGCACAATGGTTGCCTTCCTGAACTAAGCCCTTTACCCAATGGCTTCTCTACTCTTGATTTTTGACTAGTGATGCAAAGA
The DNA here is from genome assembly GCF_028858705.1 of Grus americana. Classification (NCBI taxonomy): domain Eukaryota; kingdom Metazoa; phylum Chordata; class Aves; order Gruiformes; family Gruidae; genus Grus; species Grus americana. The sequence goes on along the minus strand of NC_072864.1, from coordinate 17,138,001 downwards.
GCTTAGGATGGAGGCAGGCAAAAAGACAGAGAAACTAAAGGACCAGGAATGTGATTAAGTGTTGAGGTTGAGTTTTTTAAGTAAAAATCAAGGTCTGGGATTACTTTGGCTGTTTGTTTTCTACTTTCAAGAGTTTCATTTTAAAAAAAAATAAATCTATCAATAGATTTCAGGTAACTGTGACTCATGTTACTTTGTACTGAGGCTGAGTAGGAGAGAAGATCATACTTGAATTATAAATAGCTAGTTCATATAGCATTCTTTTCCTGTGAGCCTCATGTAGTGTATATGCCAGCAGAGAAAGCCTCTGCTACAGGTCCACAACAGGAGACAGAGGTGTGCAAGCAGGCAAAAGCCCTGTACTCACAACAGAGTATGGGTCCTCTGCCTGCATGCCCAGATGGGAGCAATCTGGACTGCATTTTCAGCTGCTTATTGGTCTCAGTCTTACATGAATAGTATCTTTTCTATTATTATACAATGAGGAAACTATCGCCAGCCACAGTTGCAGCTTTACACTGCTCTGTTGAAGACCCCCTCTGTTGTGAACGCCAGCCCTAGGCTGTCCATGTGCAGCTGTAATATTGACCAGAAATCAACAGTTATGTAGTTACAGGCTTAAACATAATATGAGAAGAACATTACACCTGATTGTTTGTAAGGTCATTCCCAGCTCCACATTAACACCAAGCTGGTGGCATCCCAATCCCTGATGAGGGAAGAACTGAAAGATTGACTTTTCCTAGAGACACCAATGTATTGGGGAAAAAAAAACATGCTGAAGAGTACCTATTAAGATATTAAGGCCAGATCTGGACTGTAGGGCAGGAAAGGTTTGCTCTGCTTCCCCATCTATCTGAACTAGGGGACTAGATAAGAGGTCCCCCTTTCTGCCCCACTTGCCTGTTAAGTTCCCATTGGAAACACTGAGTGGGAAAAGTAGGGTTTATCTCATCTGCGTCTGGAGTCAGGACATCACCCAAGCCTTGAGTCACATCCCAGGTCCCCATAGTGTGATATTGTAAATGGCCAAAACCTAGTGAGAGTATCTTCTGGTGAAGGAAATGGGTGGCAGAGTGAGGTGGTCCTGGCCTTGGGAATCTCCCTACCAAATTCAGTCCTAAGGCTGAGTTGCAATGTCTTGGAAATACTCTGGGGTTATGATTAAAATGCTGACAGATCCTTTAACTTCAGCGGTGGGAGTGGGGCTGCTGTAATACGCAGATCCTGTAAATTAGAGATATAAAGTATGTTTAAGTAGAACCAATATGTGTGTAGATATTCTATTGCTTTTAATGCCCTTTCTGTCCTGTTAATTTTGCTTTACAGTGTGACAGTGATGAATTAAAGTCTACTATTTCCAACTGTCAGGTAGACTGTGTACACATTTATTAAGATTAATTAAAAAGTAACAAAATGTAAAGTAATAACATTAACAACTAGTGGAAAAAGTGTAGGCATTTTGACAGTCTTTTTGAATTTCATTAAAAGATGGTAGTGACAAAAACCCAAGAGACTATTTCTACTTTACTAAAGAAATAGGTCACAGATTCAATTACAGTCACTGAAGCATGGACTCAATCTATCATGGCAAATTAAGTACATTTTAGCAACCTACTTTCCTTTAAAAATTTTATAGACACTTTCACTGGAAGAAGAAAGACTATAGAAGAAGAAATTGCAAACTGAAGGTTTTGGGTTCCCCTCCTCCCCCCCCGCTATTGCTACTGACTGCTTGGCTTATTTACCATAGGTGTAAGACACAGAAAAAATCATTATGGAACGTCAAGATATGTAATCATCATTTCTCTTCCCATTTTTCCTCTTTAATTAATGATATATCGTTTGTTCTTTGACTAGGAAGCATGGCTCAGATTGAATCCACAGTGCATCAGTTAGAGGCTTTGTTCTCTCATTGAAATCAAAGGGCCCATTTACTTAGAAAAATTCACTGCACAACCTTTATGCAATTTTGCCACAGATCCATAGTGCCGGGCTGAAAATGTGTTGTACTCCCAGTTCCAAATAAATAAATAAATGAAGACACATACAGCCTGTGGATATGGTTTAGCTGAGTGCAAATATTGGAATGATGAAACACTCTTTTGCCCATAGCAGAATTGATTTCATGTTGACAACTGGAATTTATAAAGATCCTCTTTCAAGAGAGTAGCAGTGGCCATATTTGCTGCATTACCACAGCTGCAACAAAACAACAGCAAACATAAGAACTGAGAGAGATGTAATCTATTTCCTCTTTAAGCATAACCCCCAGATTTACTGTGGTACCCCTAGGATATTTGTGCACTTTCATATATTAAGGTATTCATTTGACCTTTAGATAGTAGAAGCATATTAGATATATATATTTTTAAATATATAACATTTGATCATGCAAAGAAATCTATGTCTATCATACAAATGAAACCAGTGATGTTGGTTAAAAGTAACACAATGCTTTCCGAGGCAATGTTGATTAAATATGTGATCTCCTCAAAGTACACTGGGGATAAGATGCTTCTGTTTCCAGATACACCTCTTCCCAACAATGCTTTTTCACTTACTGCTCAACAATTTTTGCTGATTAAATATTCAGGGCCAGATTCACCATTGCAGTACTTCACTGTAACACCAGAAAAGCAAACAGCACAATAAGGGTAGCACAAAGCTGGACCTATGAATCAAGCTTTCATTATACTGAATTGCACAAAAATACAGTCCACATATGTGTCTCATAGCTATTAAGAGTTACAGTCTAGCCACAAGCATAAGCTCAGGAAGGATGCTTCCAATGACAGGCATAACTGCATCAGCACAAATTGTGGAAGGTTGAAAAACACCCACCACTCCTATTAGTCATCAAATTCTGCTGTATTGCAGGTACCTCAACAATCATGGGAATATTAGATGACAAAAAGCAGACCTGCTTTACCCTGTCAACCTTAATATACTTATTTTCTTGTCAAAATTACATTTCCCTTTCAAACGATTCCACTTGATTTCTATATTAAGGGTACAACATTTAAGTAACTCCTGTCCTGGGTTTTCACGTACTCTCGCTACAATCCATTATCTAGAGAGGAGAAGTGATTGTGATGCCAGCTAAAACAATGATAAATGCTTTGCAGAAGATCCAAACCTACACAAAATTCTCCTTCTTTTGGTAATGTTCTAGACTTGGTAATCAACTCCGTTTTTCAGGAAGCTTCTTAATTTCTTTTTTATTTAATAAGCATAATATTTGCTTGTTAGCTGCATTAGAAGAAAAAATATGTCGGCCAATATTAATGATATTTAATAAAATTGAATGGACATATAAATCTTTGAAAACAGAGCAAAATAATAAAATGGCAAAATGTTAGGAATTATGAAAAGCAGGGTTAGATATGAGAGTTGTGTCACAGGAAGAGTCTGGGAAGAAGGAAGGAATACTTTTTGAGAAGAGATTGGAAAAGAACTGTTGACTTAATTTGGGTGCAGTGTGACTGTCCCCTTGTGAATTGGAGTATGGAAGATGAAGCAGCATCTCTGATAATGAGAGGGGACACGATAGGACACAGAAGGGACAGGAGCTTAGTCATTGTACCAGCATGGAGAAGGAGAAAATGAGAGCAGAAAAACCACATGAGAAAACGAGGTCATTTATATACCAGAGCTGTGCAATGAATGAATATTGAAATAGCAATTCAGAAATTCTTGCACCCAAAGAGTTATTTATGCATTAAAACTATTCCAAATGGGTCCCAAAGTTTAGCATTATTCTAAAATAAAAATTAAAAAAATCTCCTTTTATTACAAAAGAGAAAGTTTTAAACTTCTTTATTGGTTTTAAACGCATCTGTCTTTCCGTTGAAATGACTGAACATGAATTATGTTCATTTTAGCATATTTCACTAACCACATTAATAAATGCTATAGGTACTTTAGTCTAATCACCGGTGCTTGTTAATTAAATAGATAGCTCTTATGAAAAATGGAGGATTCCCTCCAACTTTAATATACTGTGTATATTTCTGTGACAGAGTGTTAGTAACTGTAAATGGCAAGCAAGAAGGCATGAGCAGGACTGGTTCTGCTCACCGTTATACCAGCATATCAGGGGAAGAAGTGACTCTCAAAACTTTCTTGAGCTTTACTAGAGTATCAGGTGACTGAAAGACAACTGGGCTTGATGTTCTAGGCAGGCAGTTTCTGACAAATTTGTGCTGGGTCTGCAGGACATAATGGAGGGCAGCAGAGCTGACTGAGCACTGCTGTCTTCCTCATTCTTGCTAGGGCTCTGGAGATGTTTCTACCACATGAAGAACAACTTGTACGATTGGAAAATATTCCTTTCTCATTAGTGTGTTTAGGGGTGTTAATATGACTAAGCAGCAGTGTTGTCTGAATGCTGCTGCTGTTAAGAAGTGGTTGTTGATACGTTGCTTTGTGTTCAGCAGGCATGAAAGCTTAAACCCAGGTATGCGTAAAGGTGGCATTAAGTGAAGGAATCAACTGAAGATAGAAAAAGCATAATATTTACTCCTTATGCCCTTGTCTGTCCATTGCCATTGGACATTGCAACTGATGTCATGGCTGAAATCCACTATTGTATGTAGAGTGACGATAACAGTATGGTAATTTTGCCACTTGATCTCACTGGAGAGCTGATCCTTGCTTTTGCACCCTATGAAACAGATGATGAAATTCTCTGCAAGGGGTACACTTGGGAAATGAAGCTGCTTGTAGGAGTCTCTGTGAGCAGATAATATTAATGTCCTGGGACATGTAAAGGCTTTTAATTATTAGAATTATTTAACTTCACTTTGTGAAGTCCTAAATGATTGTACCTGCCTGTTAAAAGAATTTCTCTTTGTGCAGTTCTGCAGGTGTTATCAGGACACTTCAGCTTAAACTGGGAACTGAGAGGAGGGTGGTGATGTTGGGATGGAGCATGCTGAGCTCTGACTTTCAGAATTAGAGCTGATTTGGGGTTTTTCCATTACAGTGTTGCTGGGAAGTCCAGTTTTTCAAGGTCTGGCTCTTTAACAGCCAATCTAGTAAACTAGGAAGGAGCCAGCTTTATCAGAAGTTCCAGTAAAGTCACTCTTTAATTTTTGTAGTCTATCTACTTTTATTATTGTTAAAAGGTATCTGGAACTGGGAATAGGGGATTGTGATGCTTTTGTTTTAAGTGGGGAAAAAAAAGAATAAATTTATTCATAGATTATGCAGAACACCTCTAAAAATATTCTCTTTTCTAAACTGTCTTCTCTCTCTGTTTTGCATGTCATTTAAATAAGCACCTTTCACTGCAATATAGAAGCATCCAAATGTACTGCTTTAAGTTTTTCTGTTCTCATATAGTAAGTTTTGTTAGTTTTAACATGTAATTGTAAAGAACATGTCAGATTTGGAAAAACAGCTTGACAAAAACCATGGCTGTAGGCTTGACTAATAACAAATAAGACTTGCACATTTTTAGTCATAGTTAATAGTCTTCAGGTTATTTACATTCTTGTACTGTGTCTGAATCATAGGAACTGAAAGAGGTCTGTCGTTGTCACCACACCCCAATTGACATCCAAACTTCTATAAAAGTCTTTACTGCTACCTCTGAGGAATTATTGAAAATGTTAGAAAAGAGGGAGAAAAGCTACAGCCTTTGGGAAACCAATAGTAAGAGCTGGAGCCCATGACAGCAAAAATGGTTTTATAGTATCTCACACATCAGAAAAATCTATGGGCACTGCTTTTTACTAACGCCTCCGTCTGGGTTGCAATTTTATATTGGTACAGTAGGTTAAATTGTTAACATCTAAAATACCATCTGGTAAGAGGCTCACTGAAGTTGAAACTTATATCATGAGTACTTTGTTGTTTCTGTGTTCACATTTGGCACAACTGAAGGAGAGGAATATATTTGATGTTAAACAAGTCATTAGGAGAACATCCGAAAGTCACTTGTGTGTAACAGTGATTGAGAGGCCTGACTGAGATGTACATAACATGAAAATGCTATTTAATGACTGGGGAAAATCCATTTAGTTTGTTTTAAACCAGATTTGGGAAGTCACATGTGGAATAATAAGGAGGAGGGAGAACCTCCTTACGACAATCAAGATTCCCTTTAATCCCGGATTGTAATAATGGACAGGCTGGTTGTAGGGGAAGAATTCCTCCCTGAATGGTGCGACTCATCTGGAATGTGGTCTCAAAGTGCTGGAAGTAACGGCCATCATTTGGTGTGATTTCATGGCTGTTGCATCAGGGCCTTTAGGACATTCTGCATCAAGTGTCATGCTCTAGGTTTATGGTGAAATAGGAGCTCATGAAAGAGGGCTACTCAGCCTTCTCTATATTACACAGTATTTTTGGGCTGTCATCTATCTAGCATTTGGAATGTTTTTGCGGGAATTGGATAGATGCCCTTCCCCAAAAGTCCCATTTCTTTTCTTCATTCTTGTTTCTTACTCTGTATATTTTTTAGGATTTTAGCAGTGGGTAAGGAAATTGTACTCAGTGAATTTTAGTAATAATGACTGCTGCTGTGCGTGAAACCCTGGTGCACCAAGAGACATAAGCATGTACCTTATCCCAGGGAACAGAAAGATGCTTTAACCCTGATACAAGTACATGCCCAGTGCTGCTACTAGGATGGGGAGTAAACACCTTTCACTCTCTGTGCTTTAGTGAAACAGAGACTCTTCCAAATGCGACTCTCTTCAGTTCCCGACTTTTTTTTAATTCTAGGCTTGACAAATCTTATTTCAAAGGGGAAAGAAGGTTTAATGTATTACAAAAGATTATTATTATTTTTAAATGAGCCAATATCATAAGTAAATAACAGATATATATTCTTAATCAATGAAACCATAAATAAAGTTTTCATGTCACACAGGAATAATTGACTCATTCCTTGCTTCTGGAAGTCTGAGAATGAATTAGGTTCCAATAACATCAGTTTGCTGTCTCAGCTAAGTTAGCTCTCTGAGCCATAAATAACTACATGGTTTAGCATAAATTTATTTATTTTACAATTTATAAAGTGCACTCATCACTAGGATTCTTGGCATGTATACAAAGATAACAACGAAATAAGAACATATTGACTAGTTTCAACTAAGTGAACTCCTTCAACATGTCCTCAATAAATGTATATAAATCACCACCAACATCTCCAAGTGAAGGCATCAATAAACATATAAGCCTTGGACATCATCCTGAAAGTCGATGAACTAAGGAGTCTATCAGATCACCAGGGAGTATTTTCCAGAGTTAAAAATGCTCTAACAAAAGCTGTCTGACTCAGCCTCAGAATTTAGATCCATCAGGTGACATATTTAAATCAGCCATTAGTGTTATTCTGGTCGACTCAATGCCTGTGATGATATACAGGGAGAGTCTCACTCTAGCACAACTCTGACCCAATGCTGCAGTGGTGTGCAGCCCAACCTACACTGCACCTGCAAACAAATGAAGAAAATGCTTTGCAGAAGTCACCATGTGGGAGGGCACACTCTGCAGTAGCTGATGCTTCTGAACTAGAGGGAAGTTCTAAGAGAAATGAAGACAGCAGTCTGGCTTAGGACTTGGTTGGGGAAGTGAAGGCAAGAGCTAGTTGAGTCTATCTCCAAAAGACTCGGGAAGCTTTCTCAGTTTTATGTGTGTGTGGTTTCTACCTGACAGCAAATAGAGCTGAGCCAAATACTGGGTAATTTGCAGTAAGTGAAATTTGGAAGGGAGTTGAGAGTTTCTGTAACCATTTCTCACTTAGCTTTCCTCCTAAAGGAAAAGTTTGAGATTATTTTTTCACTCAAAGAGTTTCCAACGTTAGGAAGGAAATTCTTGGCAGATGAAGATTTTTGTTGTCCCAGGCAGAGCTCAGATCAATGCAGTGATAGAGTGCTGACAGCTGACAAGAGGTTACAGCCCTTCTCCAGAGGACCTTGCTCCGTGCTGCCCCAATGACCTGGGCGTGGACACCACTGGGGCCTAAATCCTGCAGGGCATTGGTGTTACTGGCTCCTCATCCAATACCTCTGAGGACCTGGTCTGTAGTTTCTTTGTGCCTTCCATCCCCATCCATTTTGCTGTGCTGGTGTGAAGATATTCTACTGAAAAGCTCTAGGACCTGCCTTGAGAGGTGCAATGAGCGGAGGGGCCCTGCCACCGCAGAGCAAAGGGCTGGTGCCACAGCAGGGACCGAGCCGAGCACGCAGCTCCCTCCGTTCCCCTGCACCACCGTTATCATAGAAAAATAGGAGTGTCCCAAGGTGCCCCTGCAAAGTTCATGATGTCAGAGTAAGGGATTATTGTTAAATTGTTAGACACAATTATTATCAACAGGCGATCCACAAACTTAGGAGATACTTGCAGAAGATCTTTTTTCTGTGACTTTGCAATAACATTTGTAGTGATTTTATTTAGTAATGGAAGCTGAGAATAATACTGATGCATGGCAGGATTGTGAATCAGCATAAAAAACCCCCAGGCAGTCCGTGTCTCCAGTTGCACACTCCAGGCCTTAGCACATTCTCTGAGGCGGAAGAGCTGAATGAAGTTTAAGACTGTTACGTTTGCTGCTTCTAGACTACCTGCTGCCAAGGAAGTGGCTAATCCATCTTAATTCCAATTACTTTTATTCACAAAGCACGTGGAAAATTCATGGCAGTGTAAAAATAGTCCAGGAGACAGGGGAAAAAATGCAGTCTAAATTTGCCAACCTGTTAAGATTTCACAGGTGCTACTAAAGGGAAGGAATAATGTGTAATTTGTGACATAACCTAGGAATTTAAAACTGTCCAGAGACCAATTCTAGAGATTTGGGCACTTAGACTGTTAGCAGCCTTCCAAGTTCCACCTGCGATGCTCCTTCTTTCAAAAGTCCTTCTGTACATATCTAATTATTTTCCATAGGATAATTGACACAGTTCCTGTGCCTCGTTCATGCAATCAATGGGTTATTCTAATGATAACCTCAAGATTAGCACTGTATTATGCTTGAGAAATATCCCTAAAGCCTTGGGATTACCTTTTCCCTGTTAAATCTACTGATTTGATAACTCTTAAAAGCCCTTTCGTAATGCTCTTCACATGTAACATCTGCAAAAATAGCCACTGGGTCTCTATTGAGGTCAGTTCTGTTTGTGGTTTGCTTTATGGTACTTTTTGTAACTTGGCACATAAAGGTCTTACTGATACTTTTTTTTGTGTCAAAAATATGACCACCAAAATATGGCCAGCTGATAACAGGTGCGTAGATAATTCACTTTTATGACAGGCAGACTTCTGTAAAAGCTAGGTCTAAGCATTCCTTAGTTAACTGCCCACAATAGAACAGAACAACTCACAGCAGAAATAACATGCCTAAGTATGCAAACTGTGTTCACCTCCAAGAAAAAATATTCACCTCTAAGTAGTAGGAGTCATGATAACTTAAAGTAGGTGGACACTTAGTATAGAGGGCATGTCCTAAAAATCTTGCCTGTCTCCACAGCTTGATTTCATCAAATATAAAAGGAAATGTAAATCTTTGTTGGATTTATTCTGCATTTGAAGAGGTAAGGTTGATAAATGGTTACTTTTATTTCTACCAAAACTCTTGAGAGAGATCTACTTGCTTGCTCCCAGGAAGATGTTTGTGTGTATGGGAGAGAAACATAATTAGGCTTTGAGTTCTGTACAACATAATCCGTGGCGAGTATGAATGACATGAAAGGCAGCAGAAATTGCCTGGGAGGAGGCTGTTTTTGTTTGTTTTGAAAAAAAGAGGTTGAAAAGATTCTTTCTGCGGCTGATGCAATCTGGCTGTGTTTGCTCTGAGCTAGAGACACTTGTGCATCACAGCGAAGGCAATGGAAGGGGTGGGAAGAGGAGAGAGTCAAGGGGTAAACTCCACTTGCTGTAATACCTGCTTTTGATCTAAGCTTTAATTGGATGTGATTTAGAAAACTGCTGGTATCACAGGGGATATTAATACTCTTCTCTCATTCTCTGCACTGCCTGTCCCTGAGGGAGCTGTTATATTTCTGTCTGTGTTAAGACTTTTCTTGCCCCTTCCTTTTTCAGTGAAAAAAGTATTGGATGGTAGGAGAGAAAACGTTGAAGACACCTCGTTTTGCTTCCCAAGTGGTATGATAACTCCTAAGGCTGTTTCTCACACACTTGTTTCATGCACAGCTCACGCAATACTCATCCACATGCCCCCAAATGATTACAATGTGTTATATAATGAAGTCTGTTGTTACTCCCTTTTTTCCCCTTTTTTCCTTGTTTTACCAAATATTGAACAACAAGTGTTGTCTTTTTTTTTTTTTTTTTTGCCTTGTTGAGTCACCTGTTAGGTGACTTTGACTGGAACGATTTGAATATGCTACCATCCTTTACAGATATTAAAACTGGATATTGCTTTTGACTGAATTGCATGATGCATCTGTGGAAAATGCAGTCCATGGTCAGTATCTTCGTCAATCTTTGTCAGTTTGGTGGATAATATCTCCTTATGTAAGAAAATTCAAAGAAAGTTCTGTTATATCAGTTTATACTTTTGAATCAGATCTAATCACTACAGAAATAAATTTAGTTAGTAAATCAACGAGCCTTTCCGGCAGTTCAAATCTTATTACTCCATCTTGTGGAAGAAGCCAAAACTACACAAATGACGTTAATCCAACATGTGTCGTGCTGTGTGTGGTTACCTAATATCCCCAAAACACCAAAACTTCATAGATATTCTGTAGACAACGTTGGTTAATGTGCATTTTATTCTGAAACCTCGATTCAAAAAATATTTCAACGTTTGTGTAACATGAACATTGATTTCTGTGTGTATTTAAGTTCATATTGAATTGGGTTTTTAATAGAAGCTAACAGGGAGATCTGGGGTTTTTCCCTCATTTGAGAAAATAGTGTGAAAGTTCAAATGACATAAGATTGGGATCTTGTATAAAAGACAGGTCATAAAGTATTGCTCTCAAGCTATAAAATTAAAACATGTATTGTGTGGCTCATGACATACTATTTCCATTTTCCTTCTGTCAGGGTTTTGTGGCTTCAGTAGGCATGGACTGAGATATCATCTGTTCAACGGGCTGACACGGTTTCGTTCAAGTTTTCTGCAGTTCTGCTGAGAATTTTTTTCACAACAGAGACCTCTACTGAAAGGAGAGCAGCTCTGCAGAGCTGGATCAGATCTGTGGAGCAAATCCACTCTGATGAGACCAGTTGTAAATCAGTTGTATCGCACAGGAGTCTAACAAGTGTGAGAATAATCCATTGCTTGCCTCTTCTCATGGAAATAGAGGAAAATAATCATAAAGTAGTTAAAAGTCTTACTTTATTATTTTCAAAGAAGTGGGATATGCGTTTGATTCATATCACACTAAAGCCCTAATGCTTCTGCTGAAATTGATGTGCCAATTGCTCCAGCAGGGCTAGTCCTTTTTTAAAGACAGAATTATGTGATATATTATGTGACATAGTGTAGTTAAAAGATTCTAAAATCTTTTGGTTTAGTCATACAATTTTCATAGGGGGGAAGAACAAGACATCTGCCAAACCAAGTTATGTGTAACATAAGCACAACACTGACATCTGGTGTTTAAATCTGATTTAATCCTGGGCAGGGTTAGGTTTATATTTAGTTAGTACTAATATTCAGGGCTGTCGGGTGTTCAGCAGAGGCCAGAGTACAGAGATACCTAGAGAGACGGATTAACGCCTAAGTGGTCTTGATGACGTTAGCATAGTGTCCTCAAGGGCTGGTACCTTTAGTCACTGGAAAGGGAGCTCCTGGTATTTTGAAAATCTGGCCTGCAAAACTTGTGCTACCTAATAAAGGGAATGAAAAGCTTGTGGTGAGATCTGAAGGTTCTTGGACCGATTCTGATGGATACTTGGGGTAAGGAGGTCAGGAAGAGTTATTTCCAAAAGCAAGGCTCTCAGCCAAGTAATTAAAATTCCAAATTTCCTTTAAAATCTCGTTAAGGACATTTTTCCAATGAAAGATTCAGCTGAGCAGGTTTTTTCTATGTGCCAATTTATCATTTTGCAGTAAGATGTGTTTAAGACTGTATAAAAGTCTCTTTATTAAAGTGCCAGTTTGATACAAGCAATGATAGTTTCTGTTTGACCCTTGCATCTTAGGTAATCTCTGCTATGTATTCACTATATATTTTAAAAGCGGTAAGTGAGCATGGTCAGTAATCGATACTTACCTTTTGTGGCATGCAATGTTAACATTTGTTTCAGGGATGTCAAAACTTTTTCCCCTTCTTTGCAGCTATCTCTGGTTCTTGGCTGATTTTTGGTTTTGTTTTTCCTGCCACGCCTGAAAGAGAAAATAAAAGAGAGTGGAAAATATAGTAGAAGAAGAGGTAATGTGGGATCAGGCTTGCTCAGATAGCTTTGAGTAGCCCATTTTGTACTTTAAAATATATAATTAGTTCTCAGGTACAGATGAACTCTTCATCCTTAACCCTGTTGCTTATAAGGATCCAGGAGAAGGAGCAGATGCCATTTCCCTGTGACTTGGCTTCCAGGGATGGTGCGACTCAGAAAAGGTACAAGCCTGTTTCTAAAAAGAGATGTCGCTCCAAGTCTGGACTGAGGTTCAATGGGGGTCTGTTTGCTCTGTGATCAAAACAGACTAGGAAATACCTGAGAAGCTGCTGTTTATTTCTTGCTTTCTCCAAAAGTTTGTTCTCCAGTTCAGCCTCACCCCACTTAAAGGAAGGGATTAGCCATTCTTGTCTTCCCTGTCCTGCATAGGACTAGCATTTCTGTAATTGGCATTGAATTATAAGGCAGACCTCAACAGAAGAGAGGCTCCTGTATGTCTGACTTCAGTAATGACATTAAGCATCTGCCAATGAATGAATGGAAAAGGTGCTGGAGGCATGCACTGGTGAGCAGCACACCTTTAACAAGAGTACTTGTGTAATTATTTCTTTGCTCTGTAAAGTGGCACTTGCAGAGAAATGTCCGAAGTGTCATACGGTCATTCAGCTCATGGGAATGAGAAAACCTGGGGGTCATTACTCTATCACAAGCCCTTAAAAAGTAGAGATTTTAATTTGAATGTTCAGTCTTATTATATCTCCAGCCACAAGCTTTTTTCTAGTAACAAAGGCCTCATGGACTCACCTCCTCTGCTCCCTGCCATGATGTACTTGATTATACTCTATATATAAAAGCTAGAAAACAAGAGAAGTAACAGCATTAAAGAAAATAAAGCTTCTATGAGAAAGCATTTGAAAGTCTTCATGACTCACCTTCAAAGCTCAGAACAAAGTGTTTATTGTTCTATTTCTGAAAATTACTAATGAATATAAAAGTCTGGCAAAAAAGGAAATGATATATCCCTCCAAAGGGACTGATGAGGCAGCTGTGTGCATGGCTAGTTCTAACATACTTTTGCCTATTTTTCTGAATCTTCATTCATTTAGTATTGAGTCAGAAGTCTTTATTTCTTATCTTACATTCGTAATAACCACTAACATTATTAAGTTTTTAGCTTAACTGCTGTAAACAGAGTTGGTTTCATTCTTTTCCTTGATTCCCTGAGAACTTGCTTCGGGTTTTGGTGGTGTTTGCTTTTGCACTGGAAGCTCACCTAGAAAAGAAAGATGTTATTAATTTCAAAATGTATTCCTGAGAGCAAAACCAGGTGGGACAGGTGGGAGTGGTGGTACTTATATGGAGAATAGGTAGGATCACTGTACTCCTGGTCTCAAACAAGAGTTCACGTTCAGTGTATTCCATAGTAATCCTAACCCTTGCAAGACAAAGCCTTTCATAGCTCCTCAGTCTGCGTCTCTGTGGAAAAAAAGTCCCAGTTCCTGATCTCACAGGAACTGGGGGGCTAGGGGTGGGGGGGGAAGAACCCCTATGGGTTTCTTTTACCAAAATAAATCCTAGGCATGTGGTAAAGGACAGAAAAAGATGCTATCTCTGCAGAAGACACACAATAAACCTATACAAAGTTGGCACACAGATTTGTGTCACCTTTAATTTGCTTAAAATTTGGAGTATTTTTTCACCTCTTCCGTGGCTGGCCAACAGAGAGGCTAAAATCCATGTAATAAGACTTAACAAAAGATTGAGACTTCATATCTCAAACTAAATGCTTTACGTAAAAGATATTTAATGAGCAACAGGTACAAGAGAATTCATACACTAGCACCAAAATATCAAAGATGGATTGCAGGAGTTACAGAACAATATATTCACACCGAAGAACTGCTTGCAGCGTGGTTGGTGAGGATGGAAACACCTTATCACTTTCTTCTGTACAATCTGAAACAAATAAAAGAGCTGAAGTCATGGCTACAAAACTCTCAAAATCATGCAAGATGTAGCTACTACTTTAGTGGTACTTTTGTGTGTGTGTGATGGGGGCAGGGGGAAGACATCATGTAAGAAAGGAGGATATTTGTGTAGGTACTAGTGTGTATCTACTGTTTATAAATGTAGGAATTCCTCCTCAAACTCTATCAGTCACTTTATATCTGGAGCCAGGGTATAAATTTTTTCTAATCAATATCTCATCCTATTACTTCAGTAGAAGTTAAAATACTTCTATAAGAAGTATTAAAGGAAATTAATCTTCTGAATTCCATTCCAAATGCCCTATCTGCATAATCTAAATCCATCTACTGATTCCATGTGGGTGCCAAGATACCCCAGGAGGATTTCTACCTATGTCCAAACCTGCAGGGACCTGTGCACGCTTAATATCCAAGTCATCAGAGAGGCTCATGCAGTGAAATGACTGCTGGGAGATCCTTTATTCCAGCTCAGAAGGATTCTGAGTTTAATCCACTGAGGTATCAGTATCTTTAAGCATCTGAATTTCCCTGGTGCAGCTGGAAGCTTTTGTCACTTCATATGCAAATGGTATGGAGGAAGGAGAAGAGATCATTGTTTATTTTCTTTTGTTTTTAATCTACCAGTATCTTCTCCTTTGATTGCAACAAAGTGTTCTGGGATCTGAGATGAAAACATTATGATACATAATTTTAAACACTCAAGAAAAATATTTTTCATCCATTTTTACACTAGGAACGTAAAGTTGCATTTGAAGTAATGGATTGCAATCTTACAGTGTTATACAGATGCATTACAAAAAGCATCACTTTCTTTGTTTCTCATCAGCGTGACAAGAAAAGGTGATAACAATAGGATTTGGGTTTTGTATAATTCAAAGGCAAGAAGTACTGTCTCTCTTTTCCCATCTGTGTACTCTAGAGTTGAAAATTAGATGTTCTGGGACCAAAAATGATGTCAAAGGCAATGAAAGCTCTGCAGGCAAACACAGAGTTTGTGTTAAAGGATGAGTCAGTAATCTGCATAGGAATAGCAGAAGGAGGGGGCTGGGATATTGATGACTCTATTATCTTTCTGAAAAGCAGCTTCCAGTCTACTTTCAATGTCTGAAAAGAAACATTTTTGAATGCACACAAATAAATTCACAAATTCTCCAGATTCTTTTGTCTAGGAGAGATGACAGAGCATATTTTATTTTCTTCTGTTTTCCCCTCTAAGGAAAAGTTGAAGAAGGAATTTAAAAACACATTAACACAAGAGGGACTTGATGTTACAGTAGTACAAACAAGGACTGCTAGTGCAGTTAAACAAAAAAGAAGCCAGAAATAGACAAGTATTCATTATCAACATATTTTTTATTGATATAGAAAGTTGCAACAGGATACTGATAGGAATTGAAAAGGCTAGGAAGGTCTATGGATCTGTGGTTCTGATGGAGTGTTGCTATGGAAAATTGATGTTAAGTTTTTGCAAGACACTAAAAGTAATATTGGGATTGAAAAAAGTCTCCACATCAGAATCCAGGCGTGGAATGGATAGCCACTGTAAAAGCATGAATTCTTCTTTATTATTGTTTAATTTTTTTTTAAAATCATTCTTATTATCTAGTATTCTACTAGTAGTATAATTCACAATGGGAAATGGCATCAACATTCTGTGTATGTGTATGTCCTACTAGAAGACCTGCTTTCCAGGTCCTTTCACTCTGATAAAACACTTTTGCAGAGACTCTTAGGCTACTATGCAATCTTGTATCCTCAACACTAATACTGCTGTAGGAAGGAATTCTCTCTGCTTAGTAAAACAAAAGCTGTGGACCTAGTCCTTAATTCACTACATAGGGAAGATACTGCTGATCAGTTTAGGGTTCACATGGAAGAACTGTTGAGCTATGGGAAAATGAGTATTTGTTCAATGTTTTAAAAGAATTGGTTTGCTGAACATCTGCTTCTTATAAATATTCTAGCAAATTCATTTATTGTCAGAAACATTTGGCTAAACCGTGACCCTTAAGCAACTACTAAAACATGTCTATGGACAGGTAGAATTCAAATTTACTGTATTATTTATGCTAGAAATATAACTCTAGGATTTATGTTCATCCAACTGGGAAAACAGTGTGCTTAATCTAAACAGATCAAATATTGAGCACTCATTCACAGGTTAAAACAACATAAAAAGTGCCTTTTTTGCAGATGTCACTCATCAGATCTACTGTGTCTCGCTCTATGGCAGGGGAGCGGAGGGATCACGGGGCACTAAGATGCATATGACAGCTTTGTGTATCTATATACGTATTGCTTCGTATGCACAAATGCAGAACACATGTATGCATATTGCAATGCATTTATGTTCCCTGTGGATATATTCAACAGTAAAAGCGAACCTGTATTCTCTTGTAATAATGATAATAACCGAAAGACTTATGTTAATATTGTGCAACTATATTTAAAGGATTTTTTTTATATTTTTAAGGCTGGGGATTGAAAAGAACCAATGAACCAGCTGAATTGATTCCTGTGCTGTATGCAGTCTAGTTTGAGATATCTCCCTTGATACTATGTCTGCTCCTCCCTTTAAGGTGAAAGGCCTATTTCACATTCAAATACTTCTCAGCTTACTATTTATACGCCTTTTCCTTATTTTTCACCATAGCAGTACTCCGAGCAGTAGTTCATTCATTTTAATTCAATCCTGGTCTATTCCTTGTATCCCTCTGTTTGTCACTTATTCAAGCTGTATTTTGTGCTGCTCGTGTTCTGGCAACTATTACGGTCATCCTGCAAAGATTGAACTGGTATAGCGCTTGGTCTATAGCTCTGCACACTGGTTTAAATCACTTCCATAGTTCTTCCAGCTACAATTAGTAGCAGCACTACTAAGACCTCTGGCAGGCAGCAGTCATTGCAAGATTTTATTGGGGCTCAGAGCAAAAAATGAGAAACCATGAGAAATGATAGTATCAAGGATGTAAAAATTAGGTGGTGTCAAATTTGAATTTGCAATTTTTTTCTGTGATGAAGTTGAAAACTATTCAGGTTTTTCTTAGTCTTTTTCAGAATTCATGTGCAACTGTGCAGGCACTGTTCACAAGTATTTTCAAAACTAATTTTATTAAACTATCCTGCAAAACTAGTTTCTTCATTAATCTGCTTCCTCCATTGTTCCTCTGTATTTTTAATGTAGAAATGCTAAATTCTATTCCACTGTATGTAAATTATTTCCAGCTGCAGTTTCTTTATTCTTGTTTGTTGAATTTTTAGTTTCTATGTAGTTTACCTCAAGTTAGTGACTATTACGTGTTGATCTACTTCCTTACTTCAAAGTTTTTAATATTTTATAATACACAATGGAGTCTTTTTTTGGTTAAGTACATAAGGTACCTTTCCATAAAGTAGAAGATCAATAAAAAAGGAATCTGCAGACTATTCTCAGCTTATATTTCACAAATAAAACATTGATGCTCCCTTTTAAGTTGGCCATCACTCATCCAGCAGGTTTCACAGACAGTAACAGTTCGTTAGTAATTTCGGGAGGGGAAGATGTATGATGTTGTAAATATTTAAAATCAAATTTGAAAAAAAGGACAGAGATGAATGTGATCAGAGTAACACAATGCTGAAGGCAACATTTTCAAAGCAACTCGGTAGATATTGTTTTCCCTTGTAGGTGGCAGTAGTGAAAAGGAAGTTAAACTGGATCTGGTGTGGGGAACCAAAACTCCCTACCTGAATCTCACAAAAAGTTGGAATATGAAGAACAGGATAACTGCTGCCAGATCCAGACAGGGTGATTAAAACTGTGCTAGAGATTAGCACTTGCTAATTTTAGACAAAGGTGGATTTTCACTTTAAAAAACTGGTGTTGAATATATCACCTCAAATGTGACCCCGTGCACAGTGATGTTACAGGAAATATCTGCATTAGGGTGTGTAAAAGAGTTGTCAGTTTAATTTTTGCTTCAGAATCATGGAAGTGAAAGAGTATTTCCAAAAAATCCATCACTTCTGGTCTCTGCAAAGAAAGTGTTTAGTATCCTTAATCATATGTTTCCATGATACACAGCATAGAGGATCTCATTTACAAAAAGCTTGTTAGACTTTTATTCTATGTTCTGCTCTAATTGCAAAGAAACTGCCCTGTGGCCAGGTTGGGGGGTTACACCGTTTATTTCTGAATTCTGGAAAATGCTCAGAGGAACTGAGTGTTTTTAAAGCCAAACAGCAACTGCTGATAGGGCTATGGATTTGTTTTTGTCTTGGTAGGGCAGTCTTGGATAGTGAGCACGAACATCAAAGAGTAAATAGCAAACTTATGTCTTTTAGCTACCAAGTTACTTTGAATTGCTTCCCAGCATTCAGTTGGTGCCCTTCATTTACTGCTGGGAAATGCCATACGTGGAGGTCTTTGCTATTATAAGTTGGTGTTAAATTAATAAATGAAGAAGCACAAACTTTAACACGATATATCAACTCGGAAAGTGTGTTTAGTCAATTACTTTAAAAATGGGTTGTAGGATGCAATGGTGTCTGAAGCTTGTTTAGTCACACTTTGCAGTAACATACTGCAAGAATTGGCATGGCAATGGCTTAAACATTTGCATTGTGCACTGTGCCTAACTAGCAGTAAAAAAATATTCAGATCATTTGTGATGCACCCTGACCTTAGAAATATTCTAAGAAATATGAAGAACCGAGGTAACACTGAAATATCAATAAAGTAAATAATCAACTTACAGGGTATCACTTTCAGTACTTGCATCAGTTGTGTCATTTCAGACTGTACATTTTTCAAAATTAAAAATAGCTTGTGTACAGAATGTCCTCTACAATATTGCTGTTCAAAGACACAAACATGGTGTGTTTTTTTTTTTTTTTTTTAAAGGTTGGGGTTTTTTTAAAGAGATGGGGTTTGGTTGCTTTTTTTTTTAAGCAATGGTAGTTATAACAATCACACAGGGCTTGTTTCTTGCTTTCCATTTGCTGCATTTCTGTGCTATAGGAATAGGCTCATGGGATAATTCAGGTTGGAAGCGACCTCAGGAAGTCTTTAGTTCAGCATTTGGGTCAGGGCAGAATCAGGTGTGGGCTTAGACCTGGTTCCTCAGGGCTCTATCCAGATGGGGCTTGAAAACCCCCAAGGATGGAGACTGCACAGCCTCTCCATGCAACCCGTGCCCCTGCTTGGCTGTGCTCAGTTCCCTCGATCTAGTGTCTGGGTCCTGCTCATAGAGGCCAGGATGCTGTTGGCCACCTTTGCTGCCAGGGCCTTGGCTGGCTTGTGCTCAGCCTGCTGTCCTGTGGGAGCCCACTGCCTCTTCAGCAGAGCTGCTCCCAGCTGGTCAGTCCCCAGCCCAAATTGCTTTTTAATATTCTTCTGGAATTTAGAGTGTCAAAATTGTTTAGATGCTAAACAGGTATTTGCCAAGTACCAGTTTTAATAGATATATATTTAATTTTCTATTTCTACAAAATAAAATTCAAAGTGTAAATTTTAGAATCTCAGGTTTCATGTTAGGTGGAATGCAACATAATCAAAATATTTTTAGACTGACCCATCCTTTACAGCTGCATTATTTTAAAATAAAGTAAGAAATCCAAATAAGGTGTGTTCATCACTACTCTTTTGCTTTATTATTTGTCATATATTTTTAATACGTAAGTGACATCTGATGTATTACTTAATCACGAGAGAAAGAATTATACCTTGCACATAATCAGTTATTTTTGCCATATCAAAAAAATTAGACTAACAGATGAGGAAAATAAATAAGATGAACTTTAAAAATGAAAATGCTTAGCCTTTGGAATTTTAGTTGACAGCTTTTGAAAATTAAATTATAAGTCAAGTACTGATAGGTTTGATATCTTCTTTGCAGCTTTGCAGATGATGTATTGCAGCTTTAATGGAATATCATTTATCATCTGATAATAACAAATGTAGTATTTCTGAGCTTGTCATCTCTTCTGTGATGACAAATAGTCCAACTTGTAGCAGTGATAATGGGATTTTATAATGATCTCTCCAAACCGACTCTGCTCTAGTGCGAGCTATTTTACTTTAAATCTCAAAATACCTATTAAAGGTAGATTACAATAGTCAAGCTTTTGAGACCTGTTTATGTATATAAGCTTCTGTGCTACAAAAGTTGCATTTACCTCATTGGTTTTAAAATTTGGTCCATTGCATTTTGTTGGGTTTATAGTAAAAGTTGCCTAGATTTACTAAGCAGTATGTTTATCACAATTTTCTTTGTAACAAGACTCGTATGTAATAATCGAGCAACAGCCCTTTAAACCGATATAACTTGCTTTACAACAATGTATGAGAAGAACCAATGCAGCTCAATGTTATTCCGAAAAAAAGGTGCCAGTTACCTTTTCAAATTCTATCAAATTATTTTTATTCACATCAATTAATACCTTAAAAGGAAAGTCTTTTTTACTTGGTTTTATTGCTTTTATTTTAAACCATAAGCGATTTTCATTAGTGATGTTGATTATTGCAATACAGCTACATTGGTGTGTCTGTCCAAACCACTGGGTTATTTGAAAGCATCCTTGTTTTTTCAGAGACTAATAGACAGAGTTTTAATTTACTTGAGCTTGTGCAGTTAGAGCATTTGAACTGTTCTGCAGGAGAATGACTGAAAAAGGAGGAATGGTGAAATAAATTGGGTTTTGTTATTAAAAAAAAAAAAAAAGAGAGAATTTACTTCTTGTAGACAAGTATCTACGAGGATACTGAAGTACCCTAGTATTCAGCCATGAAATATAACCTTCATGCAAGTAATTTTAACAGAATTTGATCAGGTTGACCAGATGTTTTGCCATTAAATACTTAAATAGGGCAATTTGAAACGTGATCATAAAGAGATTCTTCGAATGATTCTTCCAATCTGAAGATATTAAAAACTCCATCGGAATTTCTCAGATTTAGTTCTGTATACTCCCTTGTTTTCCATGAACATTTATTCATACAAAGCTTATTTCAAATGAACATTCATAAGAAGTTTAGGGAACTTTATTAAAAAATGAAAATTTGACTTCCTCTTTCTCCAATGTCATTCACTAAAATCAGGGAGCTGCTTCCAAGGTTACTTTAATTCTCTGGCATCTCTCATCAGAGATAGTGTTCACCGAAACCATATGCTGCTCTGTTACCACTTTTCCTGCTTTTTGTGTGAGAATGTCCCATTAAGACAGGTCCCAAAAACCTCTGTTCTGAGAACAGGAGAGACCTGTTGAAAAGCTCTGCCAGACCCTGGCCAAAGCCCTGACCCCAGCAGCCTTCTCAGAGCAGTGGTGAGCAGGTCCAAGCAGGAACCTTAACCATGTTTTGCTTGAAGAGAGGGACAGACTGATAAATTCAAGAACTGTGCTGTGTGGACAGGTGAAAAATTACTTTGGAGACCTCCAGAGCATCACATGCACTCTGTGCATCCCAACGCCTGGCTGGAGCTCTGTTGAGGATTCACAGTTCAGGACCTTTCTCCATGGCAGCTACTGTAATATTAATGACTGTAATGCTGTCATTGAAGCATCTAAATAAAACACTACTTAGTGTGCAGCAGTTTGGATTTTGCCTCCACACACTGCTCACAATCATGAAACAATATGTGTTTTATACAAGTCTAATTCAAGACCTAAACTAACCTACAGCCACATCAAAACATATCCATATTGTGCTTTATAATCTACAGTGTTTTGCAGTCAGTATTTCCAGATAACGTTAAATCTTAAATAAAATTAATCCCTATTACTCCTTTTTATTATTACTATTATTTATGAATAGTTGTTGAAGTTTCCAAAGGGATGCTATGTAATCAAGAATTTGCAGAAAACAGTCTGCTGAAATATGGCCAGTAGCTTTTTTTAAATTCTCAGATTACAATGAGTCAAGAGATTTAAGCATCTTTAATCTAGTGGTTTCTTGTTTTCTTTCAAGTCTCTTACACACTGTTCTTGTGAAAATGATGACCAAGTAATTCTATATTCTGTGTCTCAGCGACCACGTGTATGAATAATATACATAATATCAAATATCCAATACTTTCAGTTGAACACAACTCATGCTCGGAAACTTCATCCATTTTTTAATGTAAACTGAAATAATTTCAAATGATGAACCAAACTATATGATGAAATAGATATCTGCTTATGAACAATTCATAAAGAGAAAAAATATCATTTACAAATACACTTTGAATATTTTGACCAGACTTTATAAAGGCAAAATAAGAGCATGCTTAGAGATGGAGAATTAAGCAAACAAATACCCTTCCGCTGTTTCCTTCAAGAATACCAAAATTTAGCACATTGGATTTTCCCTTTAGTATCTAAGTGCTGACATAAAACCTGAAGACAAGGGGAATTGACTTGAAGATGAAAGATAAAAAAAGCTGAAAGTGTAGAGCTTGCCTAAGCAGTGATAAAGTGAGGGTATGATAACCATCTACAAGTATATGAAAAGTGTTAACACCAAGGCAGGAGAGGAATTGCTCAGTAAGCAGGGGTATAGCTAGAAGTTACAGGAAGATATTAAAAAAGGTAAAGTTTTGGTTGATTATCAGCAAGAAGCTTCTGACAGTGTTATACATCAGTTGTGGGAAAGTGTCTGAAGTGATCTCCCTTGGGATACTGTTAGCTAGAGTGGACAATCCACAAGATGATTTAGGAGTAATCCTGCACTTGTAGTCAGGCACTGGTCCAAAAACAGATACAGGGTTTTTGACACTTTTCAAATTTTCTGACTTTTGTTTCTGAATGTAATTCTTGCTGTTGAAAAAAGTCATATGGTTTTATATCAACATAAACACTTCTATTATCTAAGAACAGATCTATCGACCAGTGTGAAATCCTGCAGATGAATACAGTGCCCAGAGTTTCCTACCATGTTACAGCCTTGAAACAAATGACTGATGGCCAGCGCTAATCATTCGACTTCTGTCAGTTCAATTGCACATTCCTCTTTTAATGTGATCTAACCCCTGCAGCAACCGAGATAGTGTACATCACTGCTGTAGTCAGACTTCCATTCATCACTAGAGGAAAAAAGCCACCACCTCCTTCTCCTCTCCCTACCTCTGTACTCCAGTGTTGCAGATACTTCAGCCAACCTACAAGGACAAGATAGAAATTAATAAAAGGAATTTAAAGGGGTTTTTTGTGGGTTTTTTTTGTTGGTTTTTTATTAATATTTTTGAGATTTTACTTCTAGTGCAACTCATGGAAAAAATATAGTCTCTGGCATTGAGTCTTTGGGAAGTTTTTGTGTTAAATTAAATAAACATTGATTGGAGTATTACAGCACAGTGTAAATGCACTTCTAATGCTGTTGACTCCAGTGGCAGTCTGATGTGTGCCAGCTAGGAACCTGGCTCAAAAACCTGGTCTTCATTTATCCATCCAAATAGGTGACAATTTGTAAACATGCAAATCTGGATTTTATAGGAACTAGCATATAGGAATAAAAAAAAAAAGGAAGCAGACAAAAGCAAAACAAAAAACTGGTAAAAGAGCACATGGTGTTAACATACTTAGTTCTTCACGTACACAGTCACTACTGCATCCTTATTTATCAGAGTATTTTCTGAAAATATTTGACAAAATCTGTTGACCTCAAAATCTAAATACTGCAAAATCTAAAGTCCTGCTTTCAAGTAAATCCAGCTGAGCACTGCAGGAAAACTGAACTGAAATCTTAACTAATTTCTGCATCCTTTTCTAGCAACGTCACAGGTAGGAGGTGATTGCTCAACTTCCTTTAAAGCAGCTCTTCCCTGAGCTGTTCCTTGCAACATTGCCTCTATACGTGCTATGTCTTGTTTTATTCCATCATGCCTTCAGCTGGTAGGACCTCTGCAGTGGATAAATTTGAAATCTGTGAGCTGTATTTTCTTACGATATTGTGTTCATTATAATTGTTGGGGTTAATGAAAAAATACATTAAAACTATTGAAGTTACGAGGCTGAATGTGATAGATAGATATGTGATAGAGCAGATAATGTTTTTACACCTTTGAGGGTAAATATTTCTACAATTTAATATTCATGACCGCAAAATCATCATGTTCCAGGCTGTAGATTTGTTTTTCGCCTGCTGGAGTGAGGTCTTCTGAATGTACACTCTGACCAATGCCGACTCACCTTTGCTCCTGTGATTTTGTGAGATCTTTTCTAGAGCTTAACTGTCTGTTAAGAAATTATTGGATAACTTAATAAAAATGAAATGGCAGATTTGTGTATGTGACAGGCCCTATGAAGGATTATGTCTTAAACTGCAATTTTCAATTTGACAAGCTCTATTAAACATAGAATTGAATGTCATATGTAATGGACATATGATTATATTTTACTATTAAAATTATCTTTGTAAGACAAAATTAAATTTCTTCTAACTGAAATGTATACAAAATTAAATACCAGCTGGCTTGATTAAAATAAGTATATGTGATAGTCTTTCCTTATCAAAGAGGTGATTTTCTATGCATACAGATGCTTAGAGCTGGTGAACGATGACAGGAATCATTAATAAATTATAACATGACTTAAAACACTACTGTGTTAATGCCCATTTTATCAGGTTTTTTATTAAAAATATTGATAAAGTTTTGCTTATGAGTTGATTGTAAATACAACTTTGCTCTTTCTACCAGATATGGATTTATATTTAAGTTGCTTCCCCACAAAACAATATTTATCTAGAGGGGAAGTAGAACAGCTTTATAATATCAGTTAATCCAACCAGGAATCAAATTATACTACATGATTGATTATGCAGTTTAAGAATCAAATATGCAAAAAGTGTTTGTCTGCTGACAGTTCACAAGTCATCCATAGACAGGAAATAATTTTAAACATAACTGGGAAAACTTTAATTAAAGAATAATACATTACAACTGTTGAAGAAATTATGCGTAGGAAATTATGGTGCTGATTTTCCAACAGGGTTGTTACAAACTGCTTGTGTTATCTGAGGACTGTAGAGTGGTTGTCTCTCTCCTGACTCACTCTGGGGGTCTTCCAAGTTAAATAAACTCATCTCTACAGAGTCTGTGGAAAGGCTTCTGTGCTTAGGAGTTGGAACAAATCTCATCTATTTGGGGCTAGAGGGCTACTTAAAAGTTACTGACTACCTGGTGCTGTAGTCCGAGTGTAGATTCTGGGTAAGAGTTTGCCTGTCACAGGTGAAGGACATTCAGTAAGACCATTTGGTTGTCTGCATCTGCACTGTTAATCCAACTTGCACAAAGCATAAATCTTGGGGCAATATGGGGGGTTTTGGTAGTATATCACCATCTGGTATGAAATCAGAGATGTTTCCTTATGCAAGATCTGCACAGTTGGTTTGCTGCGTCAGGGCTGGATGAGACCCATGTAGGGCTGGGACTCAGGAAGCAGAAATGTGTGTCAGATCTTTTTGTACCTGCAGGTGCTGCTTTCCCTGGGTTCACACTTCCTATTCTAACAAATATTCTAGTACACTTGAAAAAGAGAGAGGTATGGCATATTTCTACAAACTTGGGTGTTGGGGTCCAGATTTGTGTCCTGAAAGCTGCTTTTCCCTCTTACCCTCTCTCAGCTAGTTGCTGAATGGAGTTTCGGTACTACTGTGGGAGCGAGATGGGTGAGTCATCTAAGGAATTTTGGATGCTTTCCAACCATACTTCAAAATTCCGCTGGGAATTTGCCTTGTTCATGTGTTGATTTTTTCATTTATTTGTGAATTTTGTGAGTCTCTATAGTCAACATAAAAAAATTGCTATAGTTTTCTGAATTAACAAGAGATAATCAGGCAACAAACAATGATTCTTGCAGGGGTTATTTTTTGTGTGTGTGTGTATTGTTTGTTTTTTTTAAAGGTAATTTAAAAAAAAACAAACCACAAAAAAAACCACCCCAAAACTATGTAGAAGAGAGTGGCAAATTAAAGGGATCCTTGTGTGGGGCATAAGGGGGAACTTTACCACTCCTCATTAAAAAAGTAATAATGAATAGAGAAGGAACTATGGATTCATTTAGCTGTTCATACTGTTTACTCATCATACTGTAAAAAGCTGTAAGATAGACTCTATATTAAATACCATTAAGTCTCTGATTTATATTCATGTACACTTGAAATAAAGTCACGCAGTCCAAAGGTCCTGCTTGTATACATTCTAGAGCAGAACTTTCCAGGTAGATGATGCTGGTACTATGTCAAGCATACAATATTTTTATTATTTGCATGAATCATACCTATGACTCCTGATACCTCTGGGCTATATATTCCTAGAGGATCTTTTCATTCAAAGGATTCATAAAGTACATTTGAGCAAACAAGCTACCTACTGTTCCTCTTCATCATGTCCCTTATCTTAATAAATAATGAAGGTGCCATGGGCTGACAATGAAATATTTTGAAAATAGTTTTAATGTATAGCTGGCAGAGGACCTGTTGGGCATTGATAAATTACACAAACGGAGAGGATGAGAAATCTGTAAAATATTAATGGTCTGCTTCTGTAGGCAGTAAAGGAGAATATACCTGTCTTACGTAAAGTCTTAGGCTGCCTGTGTAAGGCTAAGGGGAATGTTCCCTACTGACCTGCAGGGTTAATGTATTGCAAGCAGAGCTCATTGCCTTTGGTGCTGCTCAAAACACTGATGAAGTGAATGGTCCAAGGGACATGAAACAGATCCTGAAGATTCATCTGCAATTATTGTAGGGCGCGGTCCGCAATACAAAGCTGTCCCTGGGGAGAAGAGGTGTAGAAGTGTCTCTTGGCTTGTAAGGAGAGGAGTGAATTTATAAGGAAGCCCTTCTGCCCCAGTGCTTGGGGTCCCTGTTACACCCTGAGCACTCAGGTTGCTCTCTGCTAACGGCTCTTGGATTGCACTGCCAGGAGGGACTAGTGTACAAGGGGGATATATGAAGTATGGGGAGATATATAAGGCACACTTTATCCTGAGGAAACAGAGTCCTGTGATGGTAATGCCATGAATGAAGTGAGGAAGGATGGGGTCAGCCCTTCTTCCTCGTCTCCCTCTGAGGCCAGTAGCTCTGTCATTTTCCTTTACCCTAGTAATAGGCATATTCTTATTGGGTGAAAACAACTTCTCTCACACCCTTGTGTTTACTTGGAGCAATACCTAAATACTGCATTTTTACCCTAAGGGATGCTTTTTATAAAACTATTGTCCAGTGTTACTGTAAAACTATTAGGCATCTAGTTACTTAGTGCCAGGAAGTATGCATTTTATGCAGTGATTTGACAATGTGATTGCTCTTTTAGAAACACTAGGTTTGAGGAGAACTCTCTCTCAAGCTGGTGGATGTTTTGATCCAGATATTTTATTATACCTCAAATGTAACTGTCTACAGCAAAGTGCTATTTGAATTCAGCAAATCAGAATTTCTGTGATGTCTGTGTTGCACAAAAAATAAATTCCTTTGAGATTTGAAAATTATTGACTAGAACATATTATGACTGGGAAATGGGTAAAGGAGCAGTGAATTAAAATGGCAATAGATCAACATGATTTCGGCTCACTTATAACAATGATTTTACTTCATTTCTGGATAATTCTGAAGCTGAATTAAAGCTACAAATGTTAGTTTCAGTGAGAAAGATAAGCACATGTATAAATAAGAGAAGTACAAATCACTGAAGAGTTTAATTTTTGTAGTAACTATACCATAGAAGTCAAAATACTGTCTCAGCAGGGCTACATATGCAAAGGAGAGATTTCGGTTGGTGCTCAAGACAACCCGAGCCGCAGCTGCTGGCGGGTTGGCTGGCATACTGCGCACCTCTGCAGTCCTCTCGCCACCTGAGAGCCACCCGTCACAAAGCATCTGCCCCGAGTGACAAGATAGGAAGTGTCAGATGTCTGTCCATTATGTGTAGTTCATCGAACTAAGCACTTTGTTAGAGTTTTGCGTTTTGGGTTATGTCACAGTGTAGTTTCTGTTTAGAGGACATTGTTGCATTTAGGCATAAGCTGTGAGTAACTGAGAGTTGAAGTACAAGTACGATTTCTGGTTTTTTTTCTGATGCGTGTTCTATATCCCAAATTCTGTTCAAATTGCTTACCGATATCTGAAATGAACATATTCTTAATTAAAATTTTCTGTTTAAAAATAAAATCTCTGTAGTTATCTTAGCTCTGAAGCTCAGCTAATAGTTTTATCCACTTCCAACTATTCTTATTACACAGCCTGAATTTAATTTTGATAAGAAACACAAAGATGTGTAATCCATAAGACGATCTAATATTCTGTATGCAAGTATACCCTGCATTATCTCTGATATTGAATTATTTCACTATGGAGCATAATTATCTGCGCAGGCAAATTCTTATTTAATTTCATTGAAAATTATGTAAAGATTTTTCCGTACATCGTGCACTAACCTTGCAGCTGGATTAACATGATGGACTATCAAGACTTCTTTAGGGACATAACGCACTGTTGGGTCAATAGTCCATGAACAAAGAAGGATTTACACAATAATCTATAATGGCTCTTTAGGAGCTGTTATGGTCTATCAGGATAAAAATCAGGTAGATAATACGCATAAAGTGCATACTTGCTTGTGGAAAGCAAGCATTTGACTGCTTAAATTCTAGCCCTTTAAAGGTCAGATTAGATTCTTTTAACATTTTGAATGCAAGTTTACCTGTGAGAAGATTTAACTCTACTTGCTTAATTGCATGCTATGTAATGAAAATGAAATTCATTAAAATACACAGCAGGTTTACGAAAAAAAAAATCTTTTAAAGCTATCAATACTGCCTTTTTAAAAATAATTTGCAATGGTTAATTTCTACCATCCTCTCTACCTCGGTGGCCAATAAATTTCAGAAAGGGGGCACAGCGACCCTGACCCAACAGCCCCAAAGGGTACGGGGGCTCCCGGGAGGCAGTGTCTCTGCTCTGCAGCCGGCTTTGGTGTTTCAAGCTGCTTCTGGCTACGCTGCCACCACTTTCCTCTGACGTCATCCTGGGTGCAGGTGTCTCTACAAAACAGTTTATATCCCTGGCAGACAGTACGACTGGCCAGAAAAATACTTTATTCAACTTTTCTCAATGAAATTATATTCCCTAGTCTTATATGTTAAAAAAAAAAAAAATTCTTGGCAGATTTGGTTTTTTAAGCTCACGCAGTGTGGGATGATGACACCACACAGGAAAGAAAAATGGAGGATTTCATTTCTTTTAAGTATTTCCCTGTGAACAGAACAGCATCTTCTTATTGCTCTTGCACACGACGCTTCTTTTTGTTGATCGGACTTAACGCAGGCGTTAGGCAAGTCGACTTGAATCGAACCCGTCAGAGGTCCCCCTGAAGTGGCGGCGAGCAGCAGGGCCCGGCGGGCTCGGCCAGCAGCAGCGCCGCCGCCCTCCCGCAGCAGGGGGCAGTAGAGCCGCGCCGCGCCGCGGGGCTGCCCGGGGACCGCGCACCGCACCGGCGGGGGGGGCTCGCAGTGTCCCGACACATAAACACCTACGGTCGGGTTTTCAAAGGTTATTTGCACACTAAAAGAGGAATTAGCAAAATTAACTTAGATGCCAAAAGTCATTTTGAATATTCTAACAATACGAGAAGATGGGGTTTAGGCACAGGACAAAAAAGCTCTTGCTGTCAGTAAGGTGTGAAGAGAAATTAAAACACGTTCAAAGTAAATGAGTTGAAATGATTTCTGGGAAAGTGCATGCATCAAAATATAAAATTACGTAATTACAAGAAAGTCCAGCACTGTGTGCAAGCATCGGGCCCCATTACTTCAGCCACAAACCCTCCAAATGTTTACATTTAATATTTGCTCGCAGCATAATACCTAAAATACTGATGTTACTATGAAGAGCAACTGCAGTGCATAATATATTGTTGTTTGTTATTGTGCAATTTACTTTTAAGTCATTACTCTACCTTGTACGTAAAAAGTCAGCAAATTATCAGAGTTTATTCCATTGACTTTCTCACACCTTGAGAAATAGCCCATTTGTATTATCACAGTTTGATATATTTCCCATTTACTGAGCTTCTTTGGCAAGCTGGCATTTTAATTTAATTATACTTTTTTGCTAATGGTCTTTATTTTTCAGTGTCTCTGTGGTAAAATGCCTTTAAGGTCTGGGATTTTTTAATTTCGGTTTTTTCCCTGATTGGTATGCTCTAGTGTAAATTTATAAACTGACAAAATTCAGTGTAAAATTCAAAGAGGTGAAATTAAGGAATCTGTTAAGAAATCCTGTGCTTAAACGATTAAGCATTTCTTCACTTTGAGAATGTGATTCCTGAATATATTTAGTCATACACCACTAATTAGGACCTGCAATACAAAGAGAATATAGCATAACACAGACGTTTAGGAGGATTCATGCAGTTCCATGCGTGTTCTCTAAAGAAAAAAAACACTGTTATGGGACTCAGTCTCAGACCACTGAAATCAATAGGACCTTTCCCCTGTATTTTGTTCGTAGGCAGATCCTTAGTCCTTAATGTAAATTAAAAATTCTGTTAAGAATAAAATAAATATAGTTGTAATAATACTAGCAATATGTGATTGGTATCACGTTTTAATACATGAATCCACTGGTTTTCAGTCTGTAGTCCCTTTTTCAACCTCTGTTAGCTCCTTGCCTCCAGAAAGGTGGTACATACACATCCTGCTAATCCTTTTAGCATCCTCATGTTTGCACCGTCACCTTCCTAATAGCCTGCAGGAACTGCTGGATCTCTTTTCCTGGAACATTAACAGAAGTTTGTGGTGTGATTGCTAACTGTTTGCTTTGGCACCTCCTAGGAGCCAGAGAGAAGAGGGTAGGAATTTTTCAGTGGCGGGGACATTGCACACTGGGGTGTGCATTAGGAGATCAAAACACAGCTAAACAAATGGGACCCATGCTGTAGGGACGATGGAAAACCAGGAGTGGACATAGCACACCTAACCTCACCGCAATTACAGCTTAACTAAAGCACTAAAAACATTCCAGAGAGGGGAAAGCTGTGGTATGGGGAAAACCTACTGAAAGCATGTGACTTTTTTTTGAATTAGCGTCTTATGTAAATAAAAGTTAGTGACACTAGGCCTGCCTCTGTCTTCTGCGTACCAGATAAATCAGTGTGGCTAGGATTAAAATTCCACCTTTGGTATGAGAAGACAAAATAAGAAATCACATTTTCAGTCCTGACAGCAAAGCTCTCCAATTTCTCACAAAGTAGCTGCTTTGCAAGAGTGTGCTTGCGTCCACGCTTTAGTATCAATTGCCTTAACTAGAGTGCAAGTTTAGGGAAAACCGATTACCTCCTCTGCTAAATTCCCAGTAAGATCTTCCTGGTTTTCCTTCTGCCGTTATATCTCTGTCCTCAACAGCTGCAGTTTTTGCTTTGCACTTTACCCTTCTAAATGTTGAGATTTTCTTTCTTTGGTTTATATTCATATATGCTGTTGTACTTTTCATGGGTCATCATTATAACCACACCTACAAACACAACATCATGTACTGAGGCACGTGTTGGATACAAGCAGTCCTCTTAACCGTATACCTGCAGATTCTGCTTGTGCTGAGTTTCTGTTCGCTGAAGAAAGGGTTGGTTTTGTCACACAAACTTTGGGGTCTGCTTACCTAAATTCAATCTTGGCATGTGTTAATTCCCCTTCGTGAGCTTAGCTTAGCGTTTCTGCGTTTACTGCAGTTGATCATAGCTAGCCAGATTATGTACCAAATACATTGTATGTCTTAATGATAACAAATGATAAGGAAATTATTTGCAGTAACAGTGCACTGGGACTCTGTACAAGCTGGGCGGTGTACAAGAGTCAGAGCTGTCTTGGCCATAGCTGCTGTGACAACTGCTGTTCTCTGTGCACAGCAGCTCGGCAAGATGCAGCATCACAATACACCTTCCTGACTGCAGAAATCAAACAATGAAAATAAGTACTAGCTGGGCTATTTAAAGGGTCTTGGAAAAGAATTGATTGTAAACATCCAGGAGAGTATGAAAATGAAACCAGTTCTTGGTATATAAGAAAGAAATGCTATTATCCATATAGGAAGTATTAATAAAACATTTACTTAATGTTAATATTTAATTTTTCTAAAATAGAAACAAAACTCAGAAAAAGCCATAAAAATTAGTTCAAGGTCTTGAAAACGAATCCATAGTGAGACTTAAGGAATTCAGTGTATTTAAATCCCCTAAGAGAGTCCTTAAAATGGACAATTTAATCCTAGGAGGGAAAAGGAAACAAATGATAAAAAACTCCTTTAGCCAAGTGACACTGCATAAAGAAGTTTGAGTGTTAAAGAAACTTGAATTAAAAAAATATATACAACCCCAATATTAAGATTAATTGACCACTAGACAATTTAAAGTGATGTTTTCAAATGCTGATTCTCCATCATTTGAAATCAAGAGTGGATATCTTTCCAGCTAGATGAAGTGCAGGCTGCGGAGCCTCTGTTGTGCTTGTCCATCGTATGCTCTTTTTCATACTAGCTCTTTAATCTGTTTGTACTTGCCACCATCCACAAAGATGTATGAAGCTTTTAATAGAAATCTATTCTTTGTGGCCTTTTTCTATCATCAGAGCAAGGGCAGTAGATAATAACCTCTCATTTTACAACTTCCTCTGTAAATGTTGGCTTGACAATTAGCATTTTCAAAGACTAAGAGCAACCTTCAAAGACAACCATCACCAAACAGAAGGTTGATTGTCGAACCAGTCATCGGGATTAATTAACAACGTGACAAAGTCTACCTCGAGTGTTTGTTTGGCACCATTTTCTGTCCTTGCTAATACCAATGCAATAAGAGGACGTCAGCTCGAATACTTCCAAAGTTAGCTTTGAAGAATATATTTACAAATTCCACGTTTGTGTAATATTGACCTAGAGCGCTGGGAACCTGTTGGTGCTCCCTGAACTAGGAGGGACTGAAATGTAAATGCTACCATGAAGCTCTGCCCAAGGCAGAGTGCAGCTGCCTACTCAGCCAAAGCTCGAGGCGGCATTGACGTGATCTGACAGATCTTGGGCTTCGGTGCATTCAGTGTGGCTTTGCCTTGGCCTCTTGCTGACAGCTGTCTCTGTTTACAAGTGGTGAGAAAAAAATAAAGAATGGGTTTTGTGACATTTTTTCAAAGTTTTTATTATACTTCTTTTGTCAAAATTCAGTGTACATAGTTGGTTGAAAGTTGAAATTTTGACTAGACTGCTGCTTTTTCTGCTGATCTCGGTAGGTATGACTGCTTGGTGGTTGAGCCTTGAGCTTCAGGCTTTTAGTTTGTGTCTGTTCCTGGGGCTCTGGAGGTTACCATAGCAGTGGCGGTGTACTGGCTTGGCTTGTTTAAAACTGAGCAGTGTAAACCAGGTTAACATATCCCATCATGACAACTGTTCATAAGGACAGGAATACATCAATTAACTAAATGGATCATCTGGTCTATACAGAGCACCTTGCCGTGCTCTTCTCTCATGCCTTAAACTGTGATGGCAAGAACAGAAGACAGTTGAAAAGGACTATCCAGAACTGGTGGTATATATGCTTTAAACAATTCTTTTCCTCATGCAAAACTGAGAAGTGGAAGTTATATACAATAGAAGGAGAACAATGGGAGGGAGGTCTTGACTGCATATTTCAGAATAAAGTTGGAGCAGAGCAAAACCAGAAGACAGCCTTTACTCACACTGTGCCCTAAAGGCCTGGCATATGGTCATAGCTTTAAAAGCAAAATCAATTTTATTCTTCTATAGAAAATAAACAAGATTTTTTTTTTAAATCCACAAGTATCTTTCCCTTTTCTTTCTGTTCCGTAGTGTTCTGCATCAATTTTTTGATTTTTTTTTTTTTTGCTTGGAAATTAACATAGTACTGGATATTAAATAATTTGGTATACAAATGTTGCTATTCCCAGTCCTTTACAATGAGCGTGGACAGATGCAACTGTTGCCAGATGGAATCTTTTCTCAATGTAATTCTTGCATTCAATTCAGATTCCCTACAACATCTCACACTAATGCAGTCTAGTTTAGAAAGCTGTTAACCATTAATTAAATTCTACTTTATTAGATGGTATCTCCATAAGTCATCAAAAGTGAGGCAAAAGAAATTAAAAAAAAATGTTTTCAATCAATTTTACATCTGAAAGTAAACAGCCTTAGTCGTTTGTAGCATTGACAGAATTAAAACTTGTGAGCAAAGTTTGTCCAGCTGCAATTCCAAAGGAGGACTGTTCCGTAATGCAGCAGCATGAAAGCAGGAACTCGTGCCACTTACACTGGGTAGTTTAATTTTGGAAACAGTCTATTGGTCCTGGGAAAGTCATCAAAGTGTGCTAAAGCAGACTGATAGCTTTCAATTTAAATCTCTTAAGCATTCTGATGGAATAGCCTAACTCCAAGATTTTTTTTTTTTTTTCAAATTAATGCAAATGAAGAGCTATTTGAATTCATGTAAAGGAGGACTTTAAAAACTTTTTTAAAAAGCTGTCTAAGGACAGAGTAGCTGTAATTTTATATGAGCTGAAGGCAAGAAAGGAATGACTGCAGCAGCTGAGCATGGGCTGAACTTCACTGCTTCAAAGCTGACAAAAAGATACTACAAAATTCTCTGAGAAGAATATAGTAAAATTGGAGGGGCTTAAGAAAAGAGAAGATTTCACATTCAGAAAGGCTCTTTTAGTAAAAAGAAGGGGTAACAAGATAAAACAACTAGCAGTTGAAGCTAGTTAAAATCAATGGAAAAACTGGACACACATTTTAATATGAATGTTAATAATCATTGGAATATCATTGCATGTTGCAATTTTCCATTGCCATTAAATCAGGATAAAACAAAGCCGAACAGTTTTAGAGGGATGCAAACTTTGGTAGTAGAATAATGCAAAATTCTGGGAATTGAAGTGTCTAATCAAAATAGCTTTAAAATTTTAAAACCAAACAGTTCTGCAAATTTAAAATTGCAAACCAGAGCTACTGGATCTCTCTTTCTTGCCTCCCTTTGGTTCAAGCACATTCCTAGCAAGCCAGTGCATATTCACTGACACCTTGGTATATTATGTAGCAAAAAGCAAGTCTTAGGAAATAATTGGAGAAGAGGGCCTCCAGAAATGAGATTGTCCCCAAAGCCGCTTTTGTGAGGAATGGGAAGAAAAAGAAAGCACATATTTACTCCCCTATGAAAAGGCCAGTGTCCATCCCCTCAGCACCTCCCTCTTCCCTCTGCCTGTGTGAATCTTGAACTTCTTAAGAAGCGGAGGTTCAATCAGTGTAACAACTGTGGGTTTTGGTGGATCCTGTTGGGATCTCTCAGTCTCTTCGAAAGTATGAATCTGCCCCTTCTCTATCTTTTCCAGGTATAAAAATCAACTATGTGACCAGGCTGTAAGAGAATGATAGCTACACATATAGACAGTACAGGTGGTTGCTGCCAAAGAGAGTGGTCCAGCTTTTACCTCCTTCTGTCTCCCTTCTCCCAGTATTACAGTTCCCTGCTTTCCTTTTACTCATTCTGCTAGCTTTGCTGAGCTGGCTTGTCTGACTGGGCTTAAAACTAAATTATTCCCCCCCCCCCCCTTACAGTTTAGTTTAGAAAGTTTATCAGTAGAATCTGTTTAGAAGGGCAGTAAGACAGGCCAGCACAAGAGAAGAGGCAGGAGCACGCAGTTGAGAGTGGGAGAGAGGACATGCAAAGGGAAAGGTGAATGGAAGAGACCATCGTGCAGCACTGAGCCACAAATCAACTCAGAAATTGCCTGTGATTGTGCTGCAGCTGTAGTCACATGGAGCGTGCACGCTGCTTGGTGATAGATTATGTTTTCAGTACTTATGAAACTCAAGCTACCCAAAGACTTTTTTTGCTACTGCTGCAGCTTTCTATAACTGTGGCCATTACTGTTTCTTTTGTCTTTGTTCTCTGGAATGTTTAAGAGAGTTGTGCACATGCTGTTTAATGAGATTTATTTGGCCTGCAAGCTGCAGATGGGCAGAAATCAAAGGAGGTGGAAGTGGACATTGACATGACCTCCAGCATGTTGTTTATGGAGAACATCCTTCTAGTGATGTATGACAAGTCTGAGGTCAATGATTAGTATCTATTAGCTCTTTGAAAAATGGAGAAAGCAATAGTTCCTGATGGTGCATGTTTTAGATCTGGTTAAAATGGAGAAGCCTGATGTGAGAAGGAAAAAAATGCTTCAGTGTCTATGTATACAATTACCACACATCACCAGGGCATCTTAACACTCAAAATACTTACACACCAAGTTATGTTAGCAGGAAGAACTGTGGTCTAGCTTCCTTCTCCCCTGTCTCCCCTCTGAAACAACTGGATTTGATTATTTATTATTATTCACTTCCTCCTTTTTCCTCTAAATTCTCTTTATTTCTTTTTGTTTTTGTTGGAAAGCTAAATCAAAGAGGAACTTATATTCAGTTCTGAATACAGTGAACGATGTGGTAACTTGCTCTTCTGCAAAAAAGAATTGTAAGGTCTTGTGCAAGCCACCTCGTGCAAGCTCTCCTCCAGTTCAGCCACATGGTCCAGAAATGGACAGGCTTTCCGAGAATTTGAGTAAATTCCAATGTAATATTAGCATGAAAAATCCCTGCAATTGTCTAGAGTAGCTGGTAAAGTGATTTCTAACTTTCTAAGCACTAATGTTAAGTGGTGCTGCAACAATATTTGCAAGGTTCAGCAGTCTTTTCATAGACCTTTTTTTTCTTGTAATTGCATAGAGAATTGAAGTAAAACAGTTTGATTATATACACCTAAGGAATTGTGACCAAATCCACGCGTGCTTGAAATGGGCCAGTCAGAATTGTCAAAAGAAAAAGATCTTTTTTACAATTTTATTTGCAGGACAAAAACGCGTTTCTCACTTAAAAAGGGTTGCCTGTTCTTCAGAACAAAAAAAGATTAAAAAATTAAAATTTAGAAGAAATAATACCACAAAATATTTCTTTGCTTCTATTATTTATACCAATGAGTACTTGTACAGAAAAAGTTGATACAGAGTCCAAAAGGACTGTTGTCTTTAAAATGAGACCAGTGATTCTGAATATCAGCAGTATATCTTCAAAGTTAAGTTTTCTTCAGAAGCTGCCCCTCTTCCCCACCATACTGTACTTGTTTGAGGAGGTCAGTCCCTAGTGACAGCTGCCCTTCATCTTTGCGGTGTGCAGGCAAAAAACCTTTTAGGAAAAGTTATGATGTGGACTTTGAATAAAAGATAGGAGAGGCTGCAAGAGCTGATCAGATGTGAGCCTGCGATGCCTCTGTGTCTCTCCGACAGGCTGTGCTAGAGGACGTGGTCTAGCAGAGCAGCTCTTGTAAATTCTTTTGAAACTATTTGAATGCACTTTCAGTAACGGAGGAGGGAGAGCTCTATTGTCTGTGAAACTGAGTCTCACACGGAGCCAACCGTGTTTGTTTATGGCTGGACTGAGACATAAAATGATCCAGGGGCTCCAAAGCACCTAGTTGCCAATAATTCCTCATGCTGCTTTAGAGATGCAGCTTGATAAACAGAGTACCCAAAGTTTTATGTAACTTTCCAGGAATCGTTTTCCTGTTACAGAAAGGATTTTAGTTCATTCCCCAGTGGCTCCGCTGCAACGGAGCAGTGACGTTTACTCTGGGGAATACTGTGTGTGGGTGTCTTTGTGGGAATGCGTTCGTATGTGGAGAGATAATAATACCTATATTTGTATGCTGTCATTCAGGTGTTGGCATTTGCATTGCCAGCTCACAGCAGTGAGATTGTCTAGGATTAGCCCCTAAATCTTAATGAAGACCTCCTGTCTTCGGAAATCCTCTTCCACAATGGTTTTCAGTGCTTTAGGCGGGCATACAACTTTCCTTTCCCATTCATAACTTGGAGTCTTATCCTTTTTTTTTTCTCCTCCCCCCCACCCCCCTTTCGCAGAAATTAAATGGCAGTGGCTGGCTCCAATCACCACATTCTCTCTCTGCTTAATTTCTGCTACAAAGTTCTCCAGTTCTTTTATCTGCACAGCTGTTTTTAATGGGCTGTTCAGAGAAGGAACTGATAATGGGCACTTTGTGCTGTTTGGATTATCACTAGTTCTAAGGTTGGCAGCCAGCATTGGCAATATGCTCTTCTTTAGGCAGCATTTTTTTTTAGCTGGACAGCAACCCACTGACACTAGACAAAGCTGCAGCAGGCTGACTAGCAGCAGCGTGCTATCTACTCACTCTGCTTTAGCTAATACCCCAGTGGCTGTGACTATCAACTTGGGAATTGTTTTCCTTCCTTCCTTCCTTTCTTGAGTTTTTTCCTTATCTTTTATCCTTGGACTTGTCTTCCAGGGAAGCTAAGGGTAAAGTTGAGATTCATCAAGATATGTAACACATACGTGGAAGGGAAGTATGAAGTATTTTTTTGCAATAAGGCTGGTTAATAGATGAGCAAAGTAGGGGAGTGTCTAAAGATACTTTTGAAAATGCCCCAGCTTTTCCCACAAATACATCTAAGCCTTGTAATTTGTAACAAAACATTTGGGAAAATAGAAAGAGGTGGATAGAGTGTGATCAGAGTCAGTGTGAAGTGGAAGGAGCGTTTGTATCCCGCTGTCATTTCATGTAGCCTTCTGCACTCACAGTTAAGGTGACAAACAGTTGAAAACAGCCTGTCCATTTTTTATATCCTCTCTTGACCTCTACTTAGTTTGGATATCTCTACAATTCTCTAGAGGAGAAAAGTGAGAATCTATGAAGGAAAAAAATATGAAGCAGAACTTTCTTAATTCTCCTCGTTGTTAATGTTGGCCACCAGCTTAAAACAAGGACACGTGATGAAGAGTTCAGGCTTCTTATTTCAGCTCTGCACGGATACTATCATCCTTTAAAAAATCACTATGCTCTTAAGGTCAGCCCAGATGTAGTGTTGCTGTTCAGTCTGCTTTGTGGCAACATAAAGCAGTTTATTCATCTCACTGAGTAGTTTAAAATACTAAACCCATTAATTTAGTTACATTAAAAAAAAAGTTAGATACTAGTTTTGGAGCAGTTTCACAGGGTCAGCCACTATACAGTGTGTC
The DNA here is from genome assembly GCF_028858705.1 of Grus americana. Taxonomy (NCBI): domain Eukaryota; kingdom Metazoa; phylum Chordata; class Aves; order Gruiformes; family Gruidae; genus Grus; species Grus americana. The sequence continues at coordinate 17,098,641 of NC_072864.1, read as the reverse complement.
TTCAGTTGCCAGAGATTTCTAAGAGCTGTTTCTTCTCTGTAGTGTGTACTCTAGTTCAAGTACCAAGGAATTTTACTCACACAAACAGAGTTAGTATCTTGTTGGTTTCTGAAAGTCCACTATGTTTTATCTGAGATGGCATCATTTTTTGATTTCTGTATGTGTATGTATGTATCTGGATTTCTCTAGTGCATAGTAATTTTATTCTGATTTTTATTATTTTAGAAATAGAATATGTATGTCCATGCAAAAAGTCCACAGTCAGTTTGTCAAATCTGCAGCTGTAAGAAATATTATGTGGTATTTATTCTTAGTACTAAATACAGAGTTGCAAAAGTTTCTCTTTAATTTCTAAGAAAAAATTACACCCTCTTGAAAAACAGAAAAACAAAGTTCAATTTGTTCAAAAAATTACTAAAATTTATTCCCAAAAGGGAGAAACCCTCTCTAATAACTGATACTGCTGCTAGCGAAGTCATTGTTCTCTTCCTGGATTACTGAAAAATTGCAAAATTTTTTCAGTATTTTCCCCAACACTGCTTGAGAAGCTACCTTTTTCATAATGGGGAAATAGGGAAATACAAAGTGCAAGTACCTAAACGAGATTAAATAAACCTAAAATAACACAAAAGAAGTTGGGGGAAAAGAGAAAATTATATTAAAACTGTTGTAATATAGCCATCTAGTACAGAGCAAACATTTTAGAGAATCTTGTTATCAGTATACCTAGCATATTGCTTTTTACTTAAAGCCACAAGACAGTATGCTTATTTTTCCAGAAGAAAAAGGTCTATGAACCCAATGTAATCTGACAGTTCTCAAAGCCAGTGTGAAATTACCATGAACCTCAATTTCTGAAAAATTGTCTGCATGTCTTTTTTTGCATATGTATGAAAAAACAGTTTTTGAATATAACAATAATATTTAGTATTTTCATCACACGTTCCATCTCTTGAATTGCTTTGTACGTATAAATTGTCATGATGCCTCTGTAAGTTAGGTAAGGACGTTAGGGTGAATTGAATAATTCACAACAAATAATTTATTTGAAGAAGCTAGTCCCTTGGTTTGCTCCCAGAATATCCATTGGAATCTTACCACTGCTAAGACTTTAAGCATTTTTTGGCATTCTAGCAATGTTTATTAATTACAGATACTTCTGTTCAACTTAAAGCTATTTCAGCTATTTTTTTGTGTGCTTGATGTGATAAAGTAAAACATTAAAATAATGGTAAGATAGTAGGAGGATGATCAGGAGATGAGTACATCTTAGTCACAAATCACACTCTCCTTTTGTTCAGTTTTTATGATTCATTTCTCTGTGATGTGTCGGATCCTCAGGCCAAGGCACTGTAGGTCTTGGGACATGGTTCTTTGCAGCAGAGATATGGAGCAGTTTTCCCTCACTGGTTAAACTTGCTTTGCTCTAAAATGAAAGAGCATGAGCTTGAAGTCACGTCAAATTTGTAAATCCAACATGACAGATATAGTGGATGTTCAAGGTCCACATATAATCCAGTAGGCAGGAAGAAGTTAATTGCTATTTACAGCTGCTACATAACTGGAACAGGAGATTTGCAACCTTCAGGGGCAGGCATCAAATTCAACTGGTAAAAACTCCAAAATCTTCTTTTTTTTGGGGGGGGGGGGGGGGGGAGAAAGAATTGAGAAGAGGTAAGGAGGAATTTTATCATTACAAGCATAGCTTCAATATATTTAAGATTCTCATCATTTTATTAGTAAAGAAAATAGCAGATTCCCAGATATTCCTTGAAATCAAGGACCTGATGGAAGCCAATTGAAATCAGTGGGGAAAATGTCTCCCATGCTTCAGTAGGACTCAGATCAGGTCTTCAAAGTATGAATAAGTTGTAATTGAGAGGAGCTTTACACTGAAGAACTATAATGAAAACATGAGCTATAGTCACTCTAGCAGGATGTAGTAAGATAAAGTGATGATAAGTACTGGATTTCATGATAAATTTAGAAGTCTTTCCTTTTTAAAAAGAACAAAAAATGACAAAACTTCAGGTGTCTATAACTCATATTTTATAGTCTGAAGGAACATTTTACACATCAACTCAAACACAACACATGTGTTTATGTTAATGACACTATATTGTATTGTCAGTTTCAGTAAATTGATGTTATTATAGACCTAATGTATGGAAAGTGTCATGAATGAGGCTGCACAAGGGCACACACTATCTGAGACTTTGGGAAAAAAAAAAGTTATTTAACTTTTAGGAACACTAAAAACACAAACTGTGTCACATAAAATTAGAAATCAGTTCATAAAATAGTAATAACTGACCTGCACAATGTAAATTTCCTGAAATGTGCACTCATGTTGGCAGCAAGTAACAGCTAATGAAGGGAGTTTACAGAGCTGATTAACAAGGCCCTATGCTTTTTATTAGACTCATTTTGTTAATCCCTAAAATTAAGGAATTCCAGGTGTATGGAGCCAAGTATGCAAATGATTTCCTTCCGTCTAGCTGCTGATTTCATAAAAGGTCCTCCAAACAGTGAAATAAAACACAACGTGCATAATGTGGAAAGCTTTACTGCATATGAGAGAACAGTCTGGCTTTACAGAGTTAAGCACAGTGTGCTGTAAACTCGCCACAGATACAAATTTGAACAAAGCTGTAAAATAAGTATAAGTAAGTAAATTAAAGGAATGAATAAAATGAAAGAAAAAAAACTCCAAACAAAACAAAAAAGCATGCCTTCAGTTTACTGGTTGTCATTTCAGCTGTTGTTACAGCTGAAAACAATATACCTAAAATTAAGCTTATCAAACGAGTGTAAGGCATACAGAGCTCTGCTGAAGCAGACACAGATGTAAAATGATAAAGGAAACCATCAAAATCTGCTAAAGATGTACCAATTAGTCTGGTGGTGCTGTGGTACTGTCTATGCTGCTTATGTACAATTATACTTTTGAACTGGCTTATTAGCCTATAATGTGTGCAAATACCTAACTCACTGTTTAATTTTGGGTATACAGGCCTGGCACCATTAAAGTCAATGATAAAACTCCTCTGACTAAAACAAATATACACCCTCAAGCTGCTCATTACTTTCACCTCCTTTCATCTTGTCACAGTTCAGCAAAGTACTTTAGCATGTGAGGAGTCCCAGTAACTCTTAAAATTAACCCTAGCTTTTGAAATTCAGCAGGCTGTAAAATACTTACTACCTTTTGGAGCAGACTGCTCTGCTTCTGTATGATATTATATAGACAATTAATTTCCACATTAAGTTCGAAAAGCTTATAATTTCTGCAGGTCCAGTGTTACACGTTTCAGGATGCTCTTTTTTCCACATAGCCGTGGATAGGCACTGTCCATTCAGCTGAGAATAGTCCTTATTTACCTCATGGGACGAGTCGGGCTATAAAACATGCAGGAAAGGGAAGAATTTCCAGATTGGCAAGCTGTGGTTTACCTGGAGTCAGTGAAAAGCCATGAGGCCAAATCCTGGAAATGTGAGACTAAACAAGGAGTTCAGGGGGAGGTAACGTGGTCTATAGAAACGCATTCTTTATAAGAGACAAGGACTCGGGAGTCTGAGATGAGACTGGCAGTGGCCTTGATGATGTGATGAGAAAGGTTCTGTTTCCATAGAAGTAATCAGCTGTTAGCCTCTGGTTGCTGGAGCTATGGTAATAGAAAGAAAAGCCCCTATACTGCTTTATCACATTTCTTACATTCTTTACAATGAACTTACCTTTAGGATTTTGTCATGAGAAGGCATCCTTACTCAGTTAAATGGATGAAGTCAGGAGGAACATCATTGTAACCTGAGCTTCCTTACGAGCATGTAGGACTGGGCGTTTAAGTAGGTACTATGTAGTAAACTTATCTTGCGGGAGCGTGGCAAGGTGAACTGATGGCATCTGATACAGTCACAACAGCCTTCCTGCGAACATACTGTATACCATGTCCTGCGGCTGCTAAAGGCATCTAGGCAATTGTCTAGCTTCAGTATCGTGTCTGCAGGCTAGTGGACTGCCTACGGATTTTCCACAGAGTAGCCCTGGGAAGGCTGCCTGTGGGCATGAGCTTGCTGGTCTTCCAACTTCATTTTCCTGATTAAATGACATAGAACTTTCCTCTGTGTTCTGTCAGTTTAAATATTGCATGTGATGCTCTTGGATTCTTCATTTCACATAAAAAAAGGTTTCTTTCAAACAGTTTCTTTCAAAATCCCTCTTGGTTTCAGGCCACCTTTTTATGTACCTGGTTGGAGGGAAAGAAACAAAAATTGCTTTTGTCTCTTGTGTAGTGTGTGTGATTGTGGTTGCTGTATTCCAACTTTGGTCCTAATATATCTCAAAATTCTATTTCTCTAGTGATACACTGAAAAAAAAATAGTATTCACATTCCAGCCAGGCTCATTCAACTTTTTAAAAGGTGCTTAAAAAGAGGAAATAATTACATTTACAGCCAATTCATCATCACCAAGCAAAAGGCAGTGATGTAAATGACAATATGGCCATGTGTGCTCTTAACACACTTGTACTGTTCACATGCTGTTATGCGAGACACTGATGTTTGCATCCTCATGAACTAGCAGTGCTTGCAGTGTATTTATTTATGACAAGAAAAAATAATTGATGAAGAAAAAATAATTGATAAAGGTAAATATTAAAAGGCTGTTTCAGTTACTTGACTCTCCAGTCTGTTGTATGTCTGTTCATAGAGAGACAACCGTAAGCTGGTGTATTGAGGTTTAAAGGTACTAAGTGGCTGCTGGAAATAAAAAAAAAAAAACCACAACAAAACAATCTCAAAATTTTAGAGTTAACCACAAGTCCGGTTTGCCGAATGTTCAGATCTGAGTCCAACTTTGAGTCAAATAGAAAATATTGTTATGAATCTTATGCAATTAGGTACCATTTTCCCAGCCTGTTCTTTAACAGTACTTGTGTGTTGCTACTACCTTTCATGTTAAAAAAGCTCTCGAGCAGAGTTTGCGTAAAAGTTGGAAGTGTGGCATGTGGTTGTTATGACAAATTTTGTCAGGGAAGAGCAGCTGTCAGGGCTTGGATTGACAGTGAGCGAGCACACTGTGTTAGTACGCAGGGCATCAGTTCACAGTCAGTGTTGCAGAGAACATGCCAATGCTTTTCTTGGTCCCCCAGGAAAGATGTAGGCGGATGCGATGAGAGGCAGTTGTGAATGAGCATTCTTTGACAAAGGTCAAATGCAATTGTTTGCCATCTGCCCTTTGCCAAGTGGGTTGTATTTAATCTCAGCCATCATCTTTAGCAAGCTGTACCAGAGAACTGTATGACATACTGTGATAACAGTATCTTCAGATACACTTCTCCGACATGCTGGGATATCCTTTCAGGTTGCAGATAAAATATTTTGAATAAAAAACATAGGTAGGAAAAAGCTTCCATTAAATGAAATCAATAAGTTTATTATTCAGCCTATTGTAAATACAAAAGTGATAGATTTCAGCATTCATCATAAATTCATTGCAAAACTAGTATAAAGAAAACATTTTACAGCTGCAAAAAGTACGTCACTCATCCAACCCAGTGGTAACAAGAGTAAATACAGCTCAGAATCGTATTATCCAATGTGCAAAACAAAGAATTCTTTCATAAACTCACCTAATTAGTCCAACTAATGTACATGTTCAAAGTCTAGGCATTAGCCACATATACATGTAGTATTATACTCTAAGAATTTTGCAGAAGAATGATAGGATTATTTTTTTAAAAAAAGAAACTAAACATGAGACTTGGATACTTACCATTGACATTTTGGTTTCGTTTTGCAAAGACTGAAAACAAAAGCTTGATCCTTTTGTCATTTACATGCTTGATTACTGTTGATATGACGTGAAGCCACTGGACCTATTTATGGGGTATGCAGGATACCAGAAGTTGGTAACTCTAGTTCCGATGAAGATATGTTTAGCATTGTGTGAATCAATGCAATGAATTTTGGAGTTCAGCAGATAGTTACATTCCAACTTATGATGCTGAAGCCTTCAGTCAGACCAATATCTAATAAGATATCTCCGAATAGTACTTCTCTTAATATAATCGTGGTAATTATGCAGATAGGTGCTTTCCTATCCTGCTGTGAAGCTGAATAAGCATCATCTGTTGCAGATACTCGTGGAACTCAGCTTGGGCCTTGATAATGAAGTATAGGTCCAAACGTTGCCAAAAGCCGATATCATTTGTGATCTCAGAGGTGCTCAGGTTGTGATTGAGATCCACTCCTGCTCAGAATACACTCCTGTTTTGCTCCGTCTGGAGGGCAGTAAGGCACCAACTTGCTCAGTGAGCCAAGAGACCCATTTTAACCTTCTCCCAGTGTCACGCTGACGTTGTAGTGCCCATCTCTCACGGTCATGACTTTGGGATGGTTTCCGAAGACATACTTTACTGACAGCATCCTTTTTAATCTATGGTTATAGGCTGGTTTCATGACTGCCATCAGGTTTTCATTGGCAGTCGGCGTGTACTAGCTGTCCTCATAAAATACTGGGGTAAGAAAGGGGGCTATCTGTGATCAAAGCTGACTTTACAGATTTCCTTTCAAGAATTTGATTTCACCTAAAACCAGATCAAAGATGTTTTTCTTTATAACAATGTTTAGAGGCTAGCAACTTGGCATTCTTCATGACTCTCATCTTTCTGCATAAATTTCTGAGTAGATTGAGCCACTGAAGGTCTCTTTAGGAAAATACATCCCCAGGAACCTTGGACTGCGTGGTCTCAGCATCACTTTTCATATCGCTCTAAGGCAGAATTTCAAGCAAAGCCACAGTGACCTGCCTGGTTACTAGTTTCATATATTTCCTTATATCTTACAAAGCCAGACATAGTTATTTGCCTTGGCATGGTACCTAAATGCACCTTATGAGGTGCAGTACCTAAATGCTGTTCCTAAACCCTGTGTCTGACTGCTCCTATCGTACAGTCTGCCAGCTTGAATCAATGAAGGTGAGGAAGATTCTTTAAACTCAAGCTGTTTATTTAATAGGTGAATGTAGATTTAACGTCTTATTCTTGAAGACTTGGAAGCAAATTGTTAGCCCTTATGGAACTGCTCTTCCAAACATCCTCTGTGCAGCTTGATGCTTTATCGTGATCGATTTAACATATGAAAAAATTGTAGTCCTAGTGTCAGAGAGTAACAGTTCGTGGTAGGGCACATTGGGGATTAATAATTTTAACAAAATATCATTTTACATACACAGAGAATGATAGTCAACATTTGGAATAAACTACCAGAAGAAGCAATAGTAATAACAATCATTTCAGGACAGTTACACAAATATGTGGAAGAATAAAGTAAATCTGCTAGCTCTAAAAGTGTTGCAGGCATGGACTAGGCACAGACTTTGGTCTCCTTTCATGTTACAATTTTCTATTTTTACTTTCTCTGAGAGACTAAAGCATATATTCAATCAAACTCACTGCACTAAATCTGCTATATGGTTTATCTTGAGCTTTAACTTCAAAGTGTTTTTACCTATTAAGAAACTGATTGTTCCTCTGTAATTGAAAGAGGAAGAAACTATTTTCAGGGTATGAAGATAACAAAACTGTTTTACTATAACATGACATACATGTTATAATTTATATGCATTGGCTCAAGTTCTACTTGTGCTTACCTGGTCTGGTGCACTTTTCTTATGTGCATGTGACCTTCAGATGGTGAAAAATCCCTTTTAGGAGGACAAACTTGCATTATTACCAAAGGAAAAGAATCCATAGATATGGTGGTGTGATTCAGAGGTTAAATTCAGTTTCTGCCTTTCATGTGATACAAGACACTCACCCATAACTCTTGCAGTTCATGAGGATGCTGGAAATTATCTCAAAATGGGTGTTGAGAAGAGAAGAAAGGCAAGTTGAAATGAAGCAAATAGTTTATTTCATTAACTAAAATTTTAACTTATACTCTATTTGACTTTTCTTGGGTTTTATCATATTGCCTGAATAGGTAGGACATCATATTTCAAGCCATTTTAGAGCACCTGATTACCCGCGTTCCTGCAAGTTGTGAGTCCAGATTCAAGCTGTTGTATTGCAGCTCATTTCAGCATTGCATTGTCATTGGCAAACTACCACTGCAGACACAGCATGTAGGTGGTAGAGAACCTTTGGTGTCTGCAATGGAGTTCCTATTTTAAGAACAGGGAGCAGGTTGTTTTTCTGTTAGAAAAGAGCTTTATACCTTCAAAATGGATCTCATTAGAATAGGTTTGATTGACTGTGAGCCTCTCTCGTTATTTTTTCTCTAGTTCTATAGGCAAAGATCAATTGATGTCACACCTACCTGTTTAAAAGTCATGAGAAAATCTCTACTGATTGCAGCCAGAATTACAGCCTGCCACAAACTGCCTCGTATTCAAGAATGTAATGGTTAGTCAGAATCACAGCGTTAATTCGAACACAAGCTGAATTTGAGCTTCTCAAAACATTTTGTACAGTAACTAAGAAAGAAACTTGAAAAGTGTGGGATTTGCAAAAATAGTCTGATCAGCCTAGAAATACTAATGTCTGCTCTGCAGGATGAAAATAAGTGTTTATGAATAATCATGGTACAGTAATATTTAAAATATTACTCTATTTCCCTCTTTTTAATAAGGAGAAAGTCTTTGTCGGATATTGTTTTGGTAGGTGTTAGCTGCTTAGTAATGCTAAACTGTAGCATTTTGTGTCAGAGGACAAAAAATTCCCAGAGTGTACATGAATTGCCAGTGATGTTTAGGTGACCTAAAGTTTAACAGCTTTAGCACTAGCTCTGTAAATGAAGGAAAAACAAAACAAAAAATACCTCAGACCATACATTAGCTGCCAAATCAGCCAAACTGTGGTTATTTTAGCAGGTTTTTTTCAAGTTGTTAAAAGTTACTTGTGTACTGAGCATTAATTCTCATGCAAACGAACAACACAAGCCATTCCACACAGAAAGAAAATGAAGTTGGTGTAAAAACTGTTCTCAGGGTGCAGCTCCTGTCACTGAGTACCAGTGACAGTGCGGGTAGATTAAGTAAAATCAAACTGACTTTTTGTTAATACTAACACATATTGCAATGTAAATATGGAGCTATTGTCTGCCTTCCTCATATGCAACTGATTTTAAAAATGTGTTGAACAACTTGAAGATTATCTCTTCATATTGAAACTCATTATGAAGCCAAGTGGTAGGAGGTCATCCAAGATATTTTCTACCAAAGTACGTAGCACAGCATTAACTACTGAGAAAATAGGAAAGAAGTTTAGAAAAAGATTCTCTAGAACAGGAAACAAAAAAATCCCAATATGCAGCTACATTGCAATAGAGGGCTTCATCCTCAGACTTTGCATGTCCAACTTGGGTCAGGGTCAGGCCCAGAGGTGCTTAGCTCGGAGCTTCCCTGCCTGTTTTTAGTCTGGTGTTGCACCCCAGAGAAGTACTGAATCAAATCTATTGAATTGTTGCAGTTGTTGAACAGAAATGCCTTTGAAAGTGTTTTGGGTCATTTGGTGGCCATACTATGCTATGCTAGGCAGATTTTATAGACTATTAAATAAAAATCAGAACCATGTCTCCCCATCAAAGAATTTGCTCTACTGCTCTAGGATACCACACAGAAACTTTTCTCCTTGCCTGTGAGACATCAGGAGCGCAGCAGGTGTGTAGAGAGGCAGCTCTGGATATCAGCAGATATCTGAGGAAAAAAGGAGATTCCTTTTTAAAATTAGGTACAGCTTCAAGGGTTTTGTCTTGCTCTTTTTCTCACCAGGAATCTGGCTGCAATACTGTATGTAACTACTCAAGTTATTGGCATATGTTCCAGGTTACAGAAAGTCTCAGTTGAGGTTATGAAAAATTATTTTAGCACCTACTGTATAAGTGTTTGTGACTATTCTAATTAGATAGATGTTGAATTATATTTCAAATTTAGCTGGTTAATACGAAAACTATTATTAGGGAACGTTTCTTCATGTTCTAAATGAATGATTGAGTGTGTCATTAATTTATTTTATGGCAGGAACGTGACTAGGGGAAGAAATTCTAGGTGACTGTTTGGATAGTAAGTACAGAGATTTAAGATTTGATTGACAATCAAAATTTCTGTTACCCAGAAAGAACTGGAGAAAGAGTCTAATCACTGACAGAGAAAATCCATTTGCTTCAACATATTAAACAAATGTTTCTTTGTTATAAAAGGAACATTTTGTTGATTTCTAAAGTATTCAAAATAACAGTTTTAGAGAATCTAATGGTTTTTTATATTTAGGCACCATGAAATTGATTGTTCTGAATGCCTTGAAAATTTAATCATATGAGTAACTATACACACACTGTTTAGTTCTATTAATTTTGAAGAATTACTTACATGCACACAATTATAATTTTCTTCTATTATGAAAAGTTATCCTATATTATGCAGCTGGAGCTTGTCAGACTCTCCTTGTTCATGCAAAGAACACGTAAGACAGGAGGTTTGGCCTGCAGCATGGGGAGGCTTTTCCCAAAGCCTGCTTGCCCAAGTTTTGCTGTATGATCTCCTTTCATTGCGGTTTAAGGCCACTGAGCAACCTTCCTCTCTCTCACCTTGGACACGTAGGTGCTGAAGCTTTTCCTCTGGGCAGGCTGGGCTCTGCCCACTTGCATTACCGCTGTCCCTCAGGCTGCAGCAGAGCTGGGTCCCGTATCCCCAAGCCTGGGAGGAAGCTCCTGTTTGCTGCGTGGTTCTGAAGGACCTGAGAAAGCGTTTTGGTGCTTGCTAGTTTAGCCTCCCATGGTAATTCCTTCTTGGCTATTTGGTATTCCCATCTAAAGTGAGCTATGTTGATGGTCTTCCTACAGCTTCACTAACTGTAATTTAAGATTTTCTTTTCATAATTAACAAAAAGCTGTTTTCTATTATTGTGGATTCATCCTGTATTCTTAGCTACAGTGGTACTGCACCCTCAGAGGACACTCACCCTCACAGCGATAATGTATTTTATCATCCATATAGATCAAATGGTATTGAAACACAAAAATCATAATTGTAACTGCAAGCCAACTATTTATTTTTGATGTCTGAGTATTTCTGGGATTACAGACAAGGAGCTAAGTACATTCACACTCTGTCACATAATTCTGACTTTGCAGTCTACTGTGCTTATAAAACTTCAATTTTGTTCCTCATGTGTCCAGCAATGATTTTAATTTCATTCTCCCAATGGAGTACTGTTCCCACTTGGGAATTGTAACATCCTGGCAGTTAATGATCCTTACAAGGGAGAATGAAAACAAACAAACAAAAAGGTTTACTACTTCTCTGTTAGGATTTAATCTCTTTGAGACTAACTCTACTCTGCAACTCTGATTAATCTAGGAATGACTCCCCTGCAGACTATGAAGTATTTCTGATTCCAGATGGTATCAGGGAGAGCAGATCTGCATCTCTTATTATGGTGAAAATCCAGAATAAAAACTTTTTTAAATTGTTTTAATAACTTAAGAGTATAATAAAGTTGAAGGCCATCTTCTAGCTGAGGTTTCTTTAAGATATGTCAAAAAAAGGCAAGAGCTGGAAACAAGCTAAGTAAATATGTAAAGGTCCAAGCAGATGTGTTAGTAGTGAATATTCTAATGTGCAGTTGCACTGGCCACTATGCAGAAACTGCGAGTTAAGAGCAGTATCTTTGTTCAATAAATGTAACTGTATTGTACTCTTCCAGCAGCGTAATGAACATTTGCGCTGAGTGAAATCCACCGTGTGCCAGGGGTCAGCACAACTTAGTCACCCCTTAATTCCCACTTAAGTGCTTCTTTGAAGGCTTAGGTGATCCCCAGTCCTTGTGCTAACATATTGCCCATGGGTAAACCCCCTGCCTACTGCAGCAGCTCCAGGGGCTTGTTACAGTAGGTCTTACTCTGCCAAGAGAGAGTCCAGAAATCTGCCCCAGTGCCTAGCAATCACTGCAGCCTAAGCTTAGTTTTCAGCTGCAGAAATAAAATGGTCCAGGAGTAATGCAAGCTGGCGTGTTGAGCAGGGTGAAGAGGACTTTTCTTTCTTCCTTTTTCCAGAGGGATCTGGAACTGGATCGCCAGCTGCACCTGGTTCAGCAGGAAGGAAAGGATGTGGGAGAGCAGGGAAAGTCTATATATTCTCATAAGCATAGCTTCGACTTTCTTAACACCCCCTTTACAGTGCCCTCCGATATGCAGTGGATCCCATGAATAATGTTCGAGGCCAAGCAGGTCCTGGGGCTTGTATGTGGCTGAAAAGTACTGACTACCTGGGGCTGGAAGGCACTCGCATACAATAGTGTTTCAAAGTGTTCACCTGTTATGAAATTATCATAATGAAGTCCTCCAGAGAAAGTTCATTAGAATGCCAGTCAGGTGCTGTCAACAGTATTCCAGCAAGTGCAATTATATTTCTCTAGGACTGTTACTACATAATTATGCATCTGGCATAAACTGCATTATATTTGCACAATATTGAGAGATGCATTTAGTATGTTGAGTGTTTGAACTTAATTTGACCATCTTTTAAAGTTCAATATCAATATAAAAAAAATAATTCAGGTTAGATCTGAAATGCACAAATGCAAATATTTGATCAAGGTACACAAGAGGGATACACTATCAAAATGGTCACTGCAGTGTGTAGAATTGTTGGAAGATGGTAGTCTGGTTTTATATAATCTACATATGAGACCATAGCTCAAAAATTACTGCTAACATCCTCAGAACCTCCCTGGAAGACTTGAGAGAGTGTGTTGATTCTGTAGATAGCAAATAAATGATCAGAAGAATAATAGACTGCAAAAGGAGGTGGTTTACAGGCTGACAAAAAGTAAATTTCTCAAATCAGCTGTAGGAAGGTATTAATTAAAAATACAATCGGAACGTGTCCCTCATTGTGCATCTAGGATCCTAGACTTTAATCTGTACCACATCAGCAAGATCATCTCACTTCTTTTCTCTTACAGTAAAGGGGCAAATTTCATTCAAACCCACAGTGACAGGGACTTCTGAATAATGTTACAAAGTTCAGACATTGTACTCTGTAACAATTCCCACTGTCTTCAAGGGGACAGACCTGAATTGCATTGAGAGCCTTCACAATACATATATATTGTATATGCAAATGATTCTAAACTAGTTTCTAGTGGTTTCAGAAGGGCCCTGAACCAACCCACAATATTTGCCAGACACCACTGATTTGGAATTGCTTTTTAGCATGCGAGACTTTATTCGGCTTGGCTAATGAGTATCTTGAACGTGTCTTGATCATGAAGGAGATTGCTAATTTTATCCAAAACTTTCATCAATCAGTGGTAGCTTGCCTGATCAGAGAATGAAATGTCATTTCTTGGTACCAGCACGTTTGTTATGTAGCAGTAATTTCCTCCCCTGGCATTGGACAAATAGTACTGCCTGATGTGTTTAGGTTCTAGACAGAGAAAAAATGACCAAAATCCATACTTTTTTGCTCAAAACACATCAGAACACAGTGTTGAAAAAGCAACTTCATATTTAAAGTCAAATCACAACAACATCTGGTTAGACTGGTAGGGTAGTAAATAAAACAAGGGTTCAATCTCAACTCCAGCCATCAGAGTATCTAATCACCTTAGCAGGTGAATGGATTAATTGAACACTGCATAGAACACTAAACATTTTCTTCTGTTAATGATTCACTGATTCACCTTGAGGGTAGGATAAATGGTGGATTAACCTAAACTTAATTTGTTCCTTCTTAGTCCCTATACTCAGAAAGAGCCTTACTGTATTCACTCAGTAGTTTACTCACCAGCTGCACTGACCGACACCTTAACCTTTCAAAGGACTGACGGCTTTTCAGAATTTACAGAAGTATCTGCTGTGTTATATAGATATGCTCTATATGCTGCAGGTGTTAACATGTCTAATTATTTTGTGATAGTAAACTCACTTTATAGTTTGCCCCTTGATGTCAGACTTCTTAAAATTAAAGAAATTACATATTACTAGCTGAACTTTGGGACTAAGTATTTGCAAAATCGTTCTGGTGATGTATTGTCTCAGCTAAAAGAAAAAGTCCAACATCCGTATCTTTGAAGGTAGTTTCCATGAACCTGTTACATTTTGCATTTCAGCAGAGTTAGCAGAGTTCCACAGCTGGCTATCTTATCTCATTTTGCAAAAGACTGACTTAACTTCGTCATTTGCTATAGTAGCCAAAGCAAATAAATACTGGTCGTGCTGTGAAACGTTAGGGTTTAAAGTCACTGAAGTTTCTACAATGAGTTCCAGAAGGTATACCAACCAGTTTCCCTGGAATATATGTACTGCTAAGGGTAACGCCATGGGGGTTTTAATGACTGGAGATCTGTACAATGGACTGGATGTGCAGGAAGTCCTGCAGCCTGTCTGAGCTCCTGGGAAAAGCAGGTTTCCTAACTCTTATCTGAGCGTCTTTGGGTAAACAAAGGATTCAAGTGACATCACTATATCTTATCTGATATATAATTGAAGTTATCATTTGAAGGAGATTTGCCTTCATTGCCAAAGACTTGTCAATAAATAAAACCACATTATACTGTACCATTCAAATCGTAATTAACTGCTCTCTATTCTCTAAGCATGTATGATCCGTTAACTAGTCTATGCTTTTGCTAGAAATCTCAGTTGATCACTTATCTTATGAAAAAATAATCTGTGGCTGAACCTTTTTCTTTTGAAAGTTATAAATTAAAATCAGTGGACCCTGTTAAGTGCAGCTTCACAAATTAATATGAAATATAGTGCTTTTTCATAAGGTTTGAGAACCAGATTTAAAAGCATATTGGTGTTTGTGCACAGCAGGCAATAATGATCCATTATCCTGCAAGCAGAGGAGCTAGCAGCAACACATAAATAAGAAGCAATTGGACCATCTGCTTTGATTTCTGTAGCATCCCCAGAGGATGTGAGCAGGAGCTGACACTTCTCTCCATCTGCCCTTACATTATCAATTACAGTTAAATTATGCTGCATGCTACAAGGCTGGCAGATATGGATTGTAGATTGTGGCACCTGAAAAATATAGAAGAAAATACATATGTTGCAAGCCAGCTGTTTATTTACAAGTTCTTGACATTTTTCCTCACTTTCTTGGATGTCTTTTTCTAAAGCTTCTAAGACATCTCTGCTTAGTGTGAAATAGAGAAGTAGTTGGGTGTAGCAGTATAGCACCATGCACAAAATATTCCAGTTTCCTGTTTTATGGTTCAAGCCTGAATGGGGCACAAAGCGCCAGGTAGAGCAGATTTTAAATTTTGAAAAAATAAGTTCTGAGTACATCTAGGTCAGCTGCTTTAGCCAGTGTTTATAATGCATGTTAGAGCAGGAGGGGCAATGCACCCTGTACATTTTTTCTAGCTTAGAAATCACGTGTAAAACTGTAACTTTTATGAAATGTTAAGTGTTTATGAAAGCTCTGGGAGTGGTAGAAGCTGGAATAGAAGGCTACAGTTGCTGTGTGCTGCGAGCGAGCACTCTGTCGAAGTGTCTTACTGCAACCCATAGGAATGCTACTCCCTTTTGACCGGGGATAATTTTGTTGTAAGTTCATTCAATTTTCGACCTGTTTGATGGATGGTTGCCAGTCGTGCTGAATTGCATTTTGGTTTTGTGGTATGGTATTCTGGCCATTGAAGCTGACATATGAACACTACTTAACAACTTTCCTTTTGCCCTGACTGCAGTTGGAAGCCTGACGCATTCATCAATCGCACTAGCCAGTTAACCACGGGATGCTCTAAGGCAAACACGCTCCAAACTTTGAACATTGTGCCTTTCTCATAGTTTCTAACGCTACTCCTTGCATTTTCAATATCATTAGCGCTCTCATTAAACAAAGCCTTTAGCAAGTGCTACAAAATAATAAAATTGATTACATATGTTTTAATAGCCTCTTGCCAATGCTCTCTGATCAGTACAGGCTATTAGAATACTGCACAGGACATAAGTTAACAGGGGAAAAAAAAAGCCTCTGAAAAGACCAGAAAGAAAAGCTTGAACACAAAGTAGCAAATAGCATGCAGCAGAGGGGAGGGGAAAAAGGGGATTTATCTGCATGTGACTACCTGTTATAATAAGCAATTTAAAGGTGCTTTCTGTTCCTGAAATTCCAGCAGAGGACTGTCATGGGTGAGCTTTGGGAGTTCCAGAAAGGAAATTTGTTATATATGGGCTGTCTTCTCACATTCTTACAATTGCATATATTTTACTTATTTTGCCTTTGCTTATTGGGAGCATTTGACATTAGCAGTAGTGCTATCTGAGGAGAGGTTATTGCAGGCTCTGCCTCCTTTGTCTTACTCTGTAGGGCTTTCTGGAGGCCGTTCCACTGTCTTTGAAATGAAGGGGTTTTGTTATCTTCAGTCTAGAAAGAGAGATTTTTTACTCCCTTGTTCTCTTCCCTGACTCCTCCAAGGACTGTCCTTTCCTTTTTTCATTGCTTCTTGCAGTTGCGTGTTTTTGTACCTGCCTCATTATGCTATGTCGCCTCCCCCCTGAATTTGCCTTTTGAGGGTTATGTTGACAAGCTCACTTTTCCACGGGGAAAACCATGGTTCTTAATGGCTTCACACCTGTTCCTCTCTACACGTGTTACAATGATAATCTTACTCTCTATTGCAAAGTGATTTATCATGTGAGGTATATGAGAATTGTCCTTGGATAACGAAAGACAGAGCCCTACTCAGGATCCCAAGATACAGGCAAAGTCGCCGTATTTCTTCATTGAAGTGGAATTTATCAATATGTTTGTAACAGGATATGTTGGTATCTGTCTTGAGCCTGCCTGCTCTAGCACTGTTGTTATCCTTGGCATGGACTTGCAGGAAATTCTCTCTCTATCGGCCCACTGTTACTGAATATGCCCTTGGAGAGACCAGACCTTCCTTCCACTGTTGGTCACAAAGCCCAGACTAAAGCAGCAAACTCTGGGTCCATTAGTATAGTTGTTGTAAGAGCTTTAAAATTCTTGTGAAATGAGACTCTCCCAGTCTTCAGGACTTTATGCTAACTTTGATTTAACTTGAGAGTCTCTGTGTGCTTGTCTGCACTTGTTCATGCAGGCCTGCGTAGAAGACTAAATTGTGTTATTCACAAGTGACTGAGATACTTGGATGTGATGTTGTTAAAGATAATATGTATTTTGAAAACATTGGCCTACAAGACTTGTCCAAACCATATAAAATGATTGTAATGGAAAAATTTTGATTTTTAAATGAAAACATCTTAAAATTAATTGAAATTGTCTCAGGTTCTAGACTTACACTGTTGATAATATTGTCCAATCATTTTTCTGCTGCTTTGTTACTATGAAAGCTCACTATTTATTGTCTTCACTGGTTTTTGGGTTTTTTTGGGCAGGGGGAGGGATGTGAGAAATCAGAAGAGCTCAGTAGTGTCATGTACTGTCTGAATTCTACAACTAACCAGCATCTTGCAGCACCTTTGTAGCAAACTGACTTTAAAATGTTGGATTTTTCCACTGGAGCAATGATAAGAGTAACAAACCTGTAAAATAGAAAAGAACAGCCAAAAAGTCTAAAGTAAATTAAACACATTTCACATTCTGGATATAGCTCACAATAAGCCATCAATAAGAATATTTATGAAATCAGTAAGAAAACTTTTACTTTTTTAGTCATCACTTTAAAATAAAATCTTTGTTTCTACCGGTTCTATGAAGTAGGCTTTCAATTTGCATGTTTATGTACAGCAGATAACTATGTGAAAAACATTAGTTTTCTAGTTTACATATGTGGTCCATAAAACTAGAGTTAGTAGCTCAGTGGATAATTATTTCTATGAAATTATTATAATAGCTTTGAACAAGGATTTACATTACTATGGTAAAATAACTAACAGTTATGTATATTACATTTCATTTTTCAGCAGCAACATTTGTGTTTTGAAAGATTGTCCTCAGGAATTGTATATCTTTTGGACAGGAAGGGGCAATAAATGAATGTGCATATTGCTTACACTTGCATTATAAAGAACAATACCAGTTATGAATCTGTAACTTGGCTAAAAACTCACTGAAGACAAAAGAATGAATTTGCCATCTTTTTAAAGAGCTTTTGATGAGATGCTTCATTCAGGTTATTAATCTTAAAATAGGTGTTTTGTCTAAGTAACAAATTATAAGATGTTTTGTAATTTAGGGAAGGCAAATTCTGTCTCTCTCTGTCTAAGCCCAGGATGGAGGTTCAAATGCTGTGAATATTGTATAATGCCTCTGTCTATAATGTCTCTGTGTAAGCTATAAGTAGAAATAATAAGAAGGTCCCTAAGAACAGCTTCAGAACTGCCTTAAGAAAGCTCAGTAAAAGTAAGGCTTTTAAGGCAAAAGCTATCCCAGGCCTTTTCACACTGCTAACCCTCAATGATAGGAAGTTGCCTAAATCTAAATACTGTAAGTTCACTTCTGGCATCAAGCTTGAAACCTTTGCCCTCAGAAGTGAAGTTCTTCTCTTTTGCTGGAACTGGCCCCTTGCAAACCAGCGCTGAAGCACCAGAAAAACAGGAGTGGTTGTAAGTCCTTAAGGATGGAATTTAAAAGAGTCCAAACTGACAAATGTCCATATAAAAGTATTCCATAATTGATTAAAATTAAATAATTTAATTCCTGACATCTTGGGGACCTGTCTGGCTAGCAAAGGGAGCACCAGGCTCCCCACGAACACCAGGCCCCTCGCAGACCACCTGAATGGAATGTCTCAGTCCTTGGGTGTGGCAGGTGGTACCAGATGCGCAGCGCTCACTTGGAGCTCTGAGAGTATTGGCCTTCCTACATTCATCGAGTGCCTTTTGGGTCCCAGCTCATTACAAACTTGGCAGAGAGCTGTAAATCCCTTTCCCAGGCAGCTCTGAAATGTTTTTGGTTTTAACTGAAATGTAACAAAATGTCAAATTCTCACATCCTCCATAAAATAGAAATATCTTTGTCTAGCTATCTTGGCTCAAGGAATAAAGGGTTTGTTTTCACCTACGCTTACCATCTCCCCCCCCTTTTTTTTTTTTAAAACATAGAAATTACTTCAAAGACTGCATATGTTTCTAATAGCTTTCGATACAGCAAATGGCAGAAATGGTAGATATTGTTAGTTCCTGTCCATCCAAACTTGTGTATCTCGAAGCAGCTGTATGCAGTCTTTTAAAGATGCTAATGAATAGTTTTCTTTTAGTTCAAAAAGTGTCCAGTGGATTTTCAGGCTAAGAGTAGAACCGAAAGGTACAGTTTCTAAATTTGCGCTAACTGCATTAATAGTGCCTTTTGTATTTCAATTGCTCTGAACTCTGAATTATCTCTCATGTCAATAGCCTATCTTTTTAAAAGCCTACTGATTAAGTAAATAATTTTGTAGCATGTGAAAGTCCTTGTATTTAATTTGATGGGATGGGAAGCTGCATCTCTCCCTTAAAGTCTAATTACCATGGAGACTATCTTCTCTGATGAGTTCATAAGCTGTTCACAGACAGTTGGGATGTAGCAACTTTGCAAGACACTGTTTAAAGATCTCTGACATCTGAGAAAGCCACAAAATCCAATAATCCTACTTTCAGAACTCCAGGGTGTCCTCTGAGATCAATCTCATATCTAAACATCACATAAAGGGAGTGCATTGCGTTATAGACTGGTTTCTATTGAACACCAAGTAAGAAGCAGCATTAGACATTCTTGAAGAAGAGCTTTTATCAGGGGAATAGAAAAGGTTGTCAAATTCTGAAAATTTTACCCATGATTAAAGCTGTACTATGAAAATTGTTACGTGTTTAACAAAGGTCAGCTTATCCTCCATAGAGATCTCTTGAGAGTATCCAGCAAATTATTTATTGGGAATAAAGTTGAGCAGCTTTCAAGTTTATCTGTGTGCGTGAACAGAGCTGGCATTAATTCTCTTGTCTCTAATCACCGTGCTATCATGCAAATATCCTTTCAAGTTGTCTTGGGTTCTGGTTTCAGTTGTGCTTTTGGTCCACATATATTTAGATAAAATTTCAAGGCAGTTTTAAATACAGTGAAACTGTATGAAAAAAGGTTAGGTAGGATTCATAATGTATTGGTGTTCTCGTTATCCTTGTGTCTATTTTCATACACGCTCAGGCCACTCACGTTCAGTTTGCCATGCTGATATTTCACAGTGTATTTTTCATATCGTTATAAGTGGATCTAAGCGTTAAAGGTCTTTATACCTGCTCTGCAACAAAAACAGAACTAAAAAGGAACTGGTGCTGTAAGTTTAAATTGGGCTGTTTAACCCAATATACCAGTCATGGTGTGGAGTTATTCCAGAATACCTCAGGGGAACACACTTCAGGAGCATGTTTTACTTTACCCCCAACAGGAAGAATTCTCACGCTCTCGGTCACAGCGTAGCAGAGTACTGTACCTCAGCCATACATCTGAACCCCTGCCCCTGTGTACCTGTTTGCACGGAAACTCAAATTTTCTTAATTTGTTAATTCATTAAGAATGCTAAAGACTTTCATGTGAAGATTCAATGAAAGTTTCTGATATCTAGCTTAATTCCACTTTTGAGTGATGACAAAATCAGTTTGATTTTTTTTTTGGGGGGGTGTTTGTTTTTTAAATGGTGTGATTCATAAGATTTTGTTGCTTTTCTGTCTTTTGTTTTCCAAAGACATGTTTCTCTGCCTTAAGTCTATATACTAATTTTGGCAAAATTTCTTTTGTACTTTGAGTTGTTGCATTCACTGGATGGAGTATTAAAAGATTAAAACATACAGTTTATATATAGCTAATGAAGGATTGTAATAGAATATTGGCCTTTCAGATAGTCTTACAATATTTAATATAAAGCTCTAAATTCTTAAATGGAAGGTCCAGATGTGGACATAGCCTGAGCAAATGCATTTGTGCGCCTGTAGGATCAAACTTTGTAACTTTTTATACAAACTATATTTCTATGCCCATTAATAATGGATGTAGTGGTATTCAAATACCACAATACTGCAGATACATTGCTGGGATTGTTAAAGCAGTTGCGGTTTTCAAATATGCAATAGTGAAAGGTTTCTTGAATCTTAACCTCCGGATTTCTAATATTTACTTCTAAGAAATAAGAGGAGTTTGTCTGGAAACTACATTTGAACATTTGGATTCTGCCTCAAACTTTTAACGTTTTCAAATGGTCCCATTTTGGACTCCTCCCTACTTTCTAGTGCCTGTCTGTTCTCACTGAGAAATATCTGTGTTGAGAGACACAACATTTATGAGCAAAAGGAAAGTAGTAGTAATAGATGCAGTAAATTAAGCAGAAATATTTTGTGTAGAGCTAAGAATGGGTAGTATTGTGTACTAACCGTGCCAGACCTCAAAAAATACCTGTTTAACGTGTCCTCTGGGAAATATGATAAGTTGATGTAAATAATGACTGCAGAATAATCAGAGTAAATAAGATTTGTTTTCTTAAACTGGCGGTTAGTAGATGATAGCAGTTTCTAATACCAGTGTAATTCTGCTAGAATACAGACAAGGGGAGAGGAGTGTACTCTGCATTAAAATCTATCCAGAAACAATGCGTCGATAACCCACAACTTCTGATCAGCTGCTCCAAGTTGGCATTTGTCTCATAAATATCATACCTAGCTGTCTATTCTGTATTTCCTACAACAGCTAAAAAATGTAGGCAAATCAGGTTTCATCACTCTGAAGATGATTCCCAAAGCAGTGTGAATTTGCTAGTGGTCAGAATATTCCACTGAAACATGTATCTCATTTTAATATCTTTAATATTGACGATATACACATATTTACCTGCACAAACCTGGTGCTGGGGCTTGGAGTTCTGAAATGCCACTGCAATATTTGTATTGTTGCATTAGAACATTTGCTACAGGTATTGTGGTTGTGGGGGGCGTTTTGTGGCGTCTGTATTGGAAAACCTAACTGTGACATCCCTTTTGACTTGCGGAAGAGTCAATAGAATCATGTTTCAAGACATTTTAAAATTCTCTTTTAATTCATTGTAATGGTTTACATGTATATTACATTTTCTACTTTATTCTTTGACTTGAGTCAATACGTATCCAATGTAAGTGCAGTTCATTTATAAATAAATTGATATTCTGTCCCTCATTACCTATATTTCTAATGCATTCTGATACATTAGTAAATAGACTTGTCTGATTAATCATTAGCACATGAAAAGAATTAGCTGTCTACTGCCAAATAGAACTATTGACAATGATAATAAGACCAGCTACTGTATGATCTGGGAGCTTGTGTTTTACAGGAAGGCTGAAAATGGGTGGTATTCCATTTGTACGCTGAAACTGAATGACAGAAGTCATCTGTCTGTGTAAAAGAAAAATAATAATTTCTCCATATGCCTTCATGTATTTCTACCACTAAAATACAATAATGCCTTTGTACCAAGGGTATTGATTGGACTGCTTTCATGCCATCTTCAGTATGCTATTCAGACTGAGAAAAAAAAGATAAAATGTGTTTTCCTTCAAACCAACATGTAAGTTTCTAGGATAATTACGCAGAGAAAAAAAGAAAAGCAAAATGTACCCTGTCCTGAATATTCTGTCATGTTGCTACCATAACTTAGCTTAGCACATCTAGAAGGGTCACCACCCCAGTGTTTGAAACTAGTCAATGTGGTTTTTCCTTTTTGTTTATACCATTTAAAAGCAGGATTTGAAAGCATTGCAGTACCACTGCCATAAATATGCAAGTTAACTGTATGACAAAAGCTGCAAATTAACTTTACCGAAACCTTGTGAATAATTTTATTATGGTTAGTACAATATCTGCATTATATGCTAAAGATTTGTAACAGGTGATGAAACAGCGCCACTGTTCAGCGCAGTACTTGTACCTTTTCTTGGATGCTCAGAAATTCACAGTGTGTGGAATGTTTATGAAACGCTGACAAGAAAGCTGAAGGGCATTTTGTTAACACGTTAGCCTTTGAATGTGTTCAAATAGTACAGAGTTACCAAAGGCAAAAAGGTGTTAACCACATTCTAAATATTTTAGTAAGCACTGTATGCACTTCATTGCATCACAGTACATGCAAGAAATCGCAAATATCTAATTCAAGCACTTGAGAATTTCCCCTTGCCTGAGCAGGATTTACCCTGGCAAAGCAAAATGGTGCAGAGCCCACTAGCTTCTGCTATTCCTCTTCATCCCCTGTATGACCCATAGAGGCCGCAGGCTGATCAGAGACTTGTTGTCGGTGTTTGGACCTTTTTACTCTGCGCAAGTCTAGTCTAGTGGCCTTGGAGGAGCTGGGCTTGCTACCCCTGCCTACGAGTGGATCTTCTGCTTCTCATCCCTTACAAAGGGTCTGTGGGCTTCTCGTAGCCACCCACACCTACACGAACCTCCCGTCTGCCACAGCCTTAGTGCTCTCATGAACCCGTCACACATTTGCACCTACCAATTTCCCAGGTCAGGGCTGCTCTTCTGCAAAAGCCCCTGTAGCCATTCCTGAGCCCTCTTGCTATCTTTTATCTCAGGTTGGTAAACATAGAGACTGAGGGAGACCATAAGTAATCAAAATGAGAAATGATCTGTAAATTATTTTCTTGCACTTAGTCTTCACCTTTGAAGAACTGGAGACAACTGTAATTATGAGACACTTGTTTTCGAACACCCTTCGAAAACGTGGACCTTGTATTCACGTTATGGAAAGTAGCATCTCTTTTTTTTTTTTTTAAATTGAAAACAGTCATTTTGGATTAAGTTCTTTTTCATGTGATGTTGGTTAGGCAAGTAGATGTGAGTAGTGTGCCGAAAAGCAAAGTTATTCATAGATAAGAGAAAATACTTTTTGTGCATCTGTGACAGCTAAAAACTGATAGAGGCTCCACTAGGAAAGTAAACACTATAAAATGTAGAATGTAAAATATTCAATCCTTTTTGAGGGCCTGAGGTATGATAGTGCTTTTTGGTTCCCCCATTAGGAAAAGCAGCTGATACCTTAGTGCAGTTTAGCTTTCTGATTCTTTTTGTAATGTTTTAATTAGGAAATAAGAGAGTGCAAAACGCTGCTTAGCATGCTTCTGTCAAAGTAACATTGTGTTTGTATGGTTCAGTTGCAGATATGAATGCAAAAGTGGTATCCAGGGAGCAGAAATGGTATAAGAAATAATATTTGTAAATGTGTCATATCTAATATGCATGGGATTAAAATACAGCTATAGTAATTGATGTATTATCAAACACAAAATACAAATAAAGGACAGGAAGCAACCAAAAACCCAACCTGTGGGGGGAAAATAAAAAAATATGACAGCATGTATATGTATATTTGTCTGTGGGAGGAAGTGGCAGACTGCTACCCATAAGTCAAATATAATTTGCAAGGGAGCTATTTTCAGATCCTTTTAAAATTCAGTTGAGAAGAATACATCTGTATGTTAAATTTAGGGAAATTGAAAAGACCAAGTTTGTTCAGAATAAAGACCGAATCTGCAATCTCTTTAACCATTCCCGTATTTATAACAGAGTATGAGTAAGGCCATTTATATTAATGCGGATTCACAGGATGGGGCTGTGAAGTTTGCTGTATTCAGCTTTGTTACTACCGTATTTATAGTGTTTAGACTGCATAGTATCAGTGCTTCCTAGGTTCACTTACCAGTGCTTTTGAGACTCTGTCCAGGGACCTAATTAGTGCTTGAATTTGCAGTTCTCTTGTAAGAAAAGTGCTACATTTAACATAAGTCAATGGGACTTTTACTTTTGCAAAGACTGTTGGATCAGGCTCTTACTGTATACAAGAAATATTTCAGCTCGATGACCTTCTCTTTGCCATATTAGAAACTGAAGCAAAAAGAAGGTCATTGTTTTCTGAAAAATATTAAAAATTCATGATATGTTTTGGTTTCTGCACTTGGATTCCTGGAGTAAATAATACTAATGGTATATTTTCAACATGTCTCTTAGCAATTACTGTATATTATGTAAATACTAGCAGGTAGCATACAGTAAATCTGCAACTGAAGAAATATTGACTTGAAACAAACTCATTTTAATTGAGAAACAGTGAACTTTTTGTGCCTTTTTACTGGTCTCAGATTCATGGTGTTACAAATCCTTAATTTCCTAAGACGGTACACCGAGAAACTGTAAAATGCCATTCTCAGTGTTCAGGGAATAAAGCAAGCAGAAAGACATTTTTACTAAAATAAACAACTTGACTAAAACCAATGCTGTAAAGTGCAAGTGTGAAAATCCCACTTTAATTGTGAAAGAGAAAAAAATGCATCCTTGCTGTGAATAAAGATACACCTTCAGCTGCATGTACGGAAAGGAATAGAGTAAATAAATACCAATGTGCTGCAGCGATGTACGGTCATAGAAGGCAATGACAACAGATCATAAGTTTCCATCATGTCTACATATTGCTTTTGTTTTCTTACTCAACGCAATAATGTTGCTGAACACTTTAATGAAAGCTGTTTTCCAGCAAATTACCTCTTTCTAGTGCTATTTTGAAAAAAAAAGAATACTCTGGAGTAGCATTCAATGTCTCCTAGCTCAACACATTAAACCAGTATGAGTAAGACATAGCAGGATCAGCTGTGTCTTGTTGAACCCAGCCTGTTCTTGAGCGCAACGTCCTTTGAGCACAGACCCGAACGCACAGGGTCAGAACTGGTACTTGCTTAGAAAGGTGAGCGAGGTGTGTGCTGGGTTTGGCAGTGGCAAGCAACGACAAGGGAATCAAAACAAGAGGCGTGCGCAGTTTCAGGTGCTGGGGCATGCTTGGGCACATTTGCACCCCAGGCAGTCATGCCCCTTTGAGCACTGTATGAAACAGTGCACGTGAAAAACTGGGAAAGTGACTTATTTTTCTGAAATTGTTGCAAGTTGTAACAAATTCCTTATTTTCATCACATAGTGATAAAAGGGTCTTTTTGAGAATATTTCGGGAAAAAATAATAATTTATTATTCTAAAACTAGCAATTAGATATCACAAAACCAAGTCTTAGTACTTATTTCCCTAGAATTATTGATTTCTACTTTCATTTATCATAGTTCTCCCCAAATAAGATTCCAGACTTGTGCTTATGCATATCTGCATGCTTTTGATATTCTAGTTATGTCAAGGGAAGGACATCCAGATAAAGAGAAGTATCTGAGAAACCTTTGCAGCCATTTCACCACTGAATTTCCATTTGTTGTAATGACGCAGGTACAAGCCCTAATTCACTTCTCCACATGTTGATCAACTTTTATTTGATACTGAACTCTCAATGGAATTAGTGAGCAGTAAGGTGCTCTGTACTTTGAAACACAGATTTCTGAAGGACAAGATCACATCTAAAAGTTTTTATCCGGCTCTGGTATTTATTAGGTTTCTGTGTGTGAAGTTTCAGCCTGAGTTTGTCAAAGGGATCTTTGTTAAATATTCACCTGTCAGCTCACCAGTAAGTCATTAAATCAATCTAAGTAATGTGGGTTTGGAGTTGGTTGTTGGGGTTCTTTTACTCCTTTCAGTAATTTTTTCCTTGCTAAGCACAGGAGCTTATGTGGTGCTGAGAGCCTTTGCCTTCCTATGGAAGGTGACAACATGGCATAGAGTAAGACTTTAACTAATACTAACTGAAATGACTTAAAAACCTGAAGGTTGCCATAGACAACTGTGTGTCTAAATATGGAAATAAAACATATCATTTTGTCCATCAAAATCTGAGTGTCTCCTGCTGATGGATGTGTAGGGCTATGCTTACAGACCAGACAATGTACTGTGGTAGGCCAAGTCTTTCTACCTTACCTTTCCACCTTTGGTCTCCTTAGAACAAAACAGGAGCTGCCCATTAAGAGTTAAAAGTAATTTCCCTTTTTACTCTCTTTGTTTTAAAAGACTGAAGTAACCTTGTATTTAGCCAAATGTCCCTTACTTTAAAAGGTAACACAGACATGTTTTAATGATGAAGGAGCAACTCTGCATCTCTCTAGCTAAACGGTTATTGG
The DNA here is from genome assembly GCF_028858705.1 of Grus americana. Taxonomy (NCBI): domain Eukaryota; kingdom Metazoa; phylum Chordata; class Aves; order Gruiformes; family Gruidae; genus Grus; species Grus americana. The sequence goes on along the minus strand of NC_072864.1, from coordinate 17,071,658 downwards.
AAAATACAATAGCGAAAAGTGAAGTGCGAGTTATGATTTGGTGCAAATTGTATATGCAAAATATTTTCATTCACTTGATAGAAGATACTATACATCTTTAAGATTAGCTTATGAGCTTCTGTATCAAAGAGAGCAGAATCTTATTTCTGAGGAGGCTGAGCAAATCCAGTGTGGAAAAAATACTACCCAGTGTAATGGTATGGCAGTGTATTCCCATTTTGCATTCAAGAGATGAAAGCCAGAATTTCCAAAAGCTGGTGTGAAGGAAGGCTGCAGTTTGTTTAGGCAAAGCATTTGGGCTCCTCTTCCCACTGGTGAGTCCAAAGGGAGTCGGTAATTTTGCTTGGAGGCTCTGCGTACGACAGGAGAATGAGCTATTCTAAATATTTATCCTCTGAATATTCTCTATCCAAAATGTATGAATGGTGCAATGGTAAAGGTAGGTATTGCCAGTGGAATAACTTTCTGTGAAATTTTGATTTTATTACGTCTTCCATCAACATATGTGTGTTATATGTTTATAGTAAACAATTAGTTGTGTTGCTATTCTTCATCAAAACTATTACAACTATGTTTTGTATTTTAAAGGTTACTCTATTCATTATAAATGGATTAGTATTTTATTTCATAAGCCCTAGCAAATGTAGTATAATGAAAAGGCTAACCCTTAAAATAAACTAAATGTTCAGTGATTAAGTTGTTTCCTTATTTCCATTGAAAAACTATATAAATTACTTAAAAGCCACATGGACATTATTTATGAAGCTTATAGATTGCTTTTCAAAGTTCACTAGAAACTGCTAGAAGACAGGGATGCTTAAAAGTTTTACTTGTACCAGATTATACTAAAATATTTTCAATTATTTTTACTATTTTTCTGAGTTATAGATGAAAAATGTTCAGCATACCATGTTTTGTTACTTTTCTTTCAGTTAGTAATAATTTGACTAGACCATGAAAAAAACATTTTAAAAGTCCTCATGTTCTATTACATTGTATTGTCTGGTATTTTTTATAATGTAACAATTAAATATACTGAAAAAATGTGCAGTAGAAATATTCTTAATAGAAGAAGTCACATGAGATTTACATGTATTTATATAAATTTATTTAAATACATGAAAGGTATGAGTCAATATAGAAAGCTATAAAGTATCTGCAATATGAGATAACAACAGTACACATTTATGGTAACTTTAGCCTTTTTTTTTTTTCTAGCCTTTTTTCACTTTATTGTGTAAAAAGATGCAGGAAAAATGCATGCCGGTATCCTTATACCAACTTGTATTTATAACTGTCTTCCATCTTGGAACCTATGTGACTCATTCATTATTCATCAGGAATGTGTTACTGATGAGCACATGTTGTGTGGAAGCTGGCATTTGGCATTATTCAAAGCTGAAATTTTCCTGTAAAGTTTTGTAAGAGGTACTAGTGCTTAAGTTTACTGAATATAAACCTTTTCGTGCTCAGAATTATTCTCCCAATTCTCCTGAAAGAAATACTAGAATAAAAATGGGAGCAGATTCATTTTAGTTTACTAGTGGGTGCTGATCATATGCAATTAGATGAACTTCATGTAATTAGTACTCTCACTTTCAGGTTTACCTCACCCCCAAGAATAGACGAGGTGTGTAAATGTTAAAAAGTTGCTAATGGGGAAAGTTCTGTTCTCCAATGATTGAGCCAAAATTTCGATATCTAGCTCTACTAAAGGCAATCTCTTATTCACATAAATACTCTGAGTTCACTCCCAGTTCTTAGAAACTTTCTGTAAATAGCTGATGGTTTATTTATCTGTGTGCGTAGAGGAAGTTTAAATAATGTTCATAATCTTGAACATGACATGTAGTATGCAATTTTGGATGTGTAGTTTCAGTAAAGGTGCTGTTTTAACTCATCTAATGAATTTTGAAAAAGATTTATTTTAAACAAGGTCCCTATATTTTAAAATAGAATACGCTCTTTCAAAAATGGTCTCAGCTTGCAAGTCATGCAAGTCCTGTAAATATATATATACATGAAATATCATGTAAATATCTAAAGATCTGGAATACCTCATATGACATTACTAAGACGACTTGATGCATCATAAACAGATCTGGAACCTAGCCACTCTTTGGATTTGCCTCTTTCAGTTGTCTTTGTATTTGAAACATGACTTTGTATCTGTATATTTTTTCATTTCTTTTTTTTTTAAATTAAACAAACATGACCTATGTAGTTGTGTCACTATCTGGACTGCTTATGGGGAGTATTTATAGGATACTTTTATTTCTCAATTCCCCTTTCCTTTACTTTCCTCTACTACTTTCATTAACACAGCCATGGCAGAATTTGCAGGGAGGAGCAGAATTCACAAAGTAGGTGGGTTTGGAAGAAATACCCAGTGTTACCTTCCCACAAGTGATGGAAACACTAACCGAAGATTCAATATCCTTGTAAATGTTTTCTTAAAGCAAGTGTTAGTTAGTTTTAGAAACATTTTTTTTCTTCTTTGTTTCAGCAGAAAATAAAAAATGTAACAGAAATTATCAGTCTAATGACATTCTCAAGAAGAAAGTCTAACAGCCTGGATAGAGTTGAAGTGAATCCTGGCTTTCTAGAGAACTTATCTGGTATGTGTAAAAGCAGCAGAGTTCTATATAAATTGATACTTAGCTTAAAAAAAACCCAACAATAATAACAAAACCCCTCCCCAAACCCTTTCCCTTCATTGTCTTTTTATTTTTTCATTAGTGGAAAGAGGCAAGGACTCAGTGAACTGTATTGTGAATAGTAATGGCCGGAATAGATGATAAAGGAAGTTGATAAGTACAATGATTTTATGCAAATAAACTCATAAAAACTCCACAGAGGGAGTTCTCTTTTTTTTCCTCAAAACAAGCGATAAGAGAAAAATATTCATTCTATGTAACTAAAAACTGATGTCTGGCTATAACTTGAAAAAACCTAGAGAATGCCTAATGGTTTCTGGTAGGCAGATGCACCTCAGTTCTTGAGAAATTGATAAAGTAATCCTTGAGATCTCCTCCTAAATCCTTGAGATCCTCTTCTAAAGAGGAAGGGCAGCAGAACTATCCAGGAGAACAGACCAAAATAATAACCACCATTAGTTTTGAGCACAGATGGAAGCTAAAAGGCTCTTAGGGAGCAAAGTGACCAAGAAGGCATCCATCATACCCAGGGTACACGCTGTAGAAATGATATGAAGGACAAAAATAAAAGTGTTCAGCCTTGGGCAAAGTTCTGTGCTGTGGGAAGCAGAATCACTCTCTATCATAATGCCAATGGCAAAGTGCTAGGAAGGTGGGAGCATTAATATCTCAAGTGATGGAAGACATGAAGTTCTATGAAGAGAAAGATGCATATAGGGTGATTTTGAGAGATCCTAGGCAAATGCATGTAAAGTACATGTGCATGGCAAAAGAAAGCTTCCAGCTATTTTCCTTCCAGCACACTCATATCAATTCAGGTCTAGCCGGATTACAGAATTCTAGCTACAATATATTGTCTATCAGCAGTAGAGATTTAATAGGAAAGCATGGCCAAGTTTTGGAGAAATACAGTAACACCTTTCTGAAGCTAGTGAAAACTAGAAAAAAAAATCTGTACAGGTTAGACAATTTTAAAAAAAGTTATCTTGCAGTTCTGCTGCTCAGTGGGGAACATTGAGGAATGAAACTCACATGTTGGCTACCTTCACGTGATTAGATACTGCACGAATAAAAGATTCATTGCTTGAGCTGTTGTAATCTGCACATTCAGACACTGGGCAGCCTTATTCTGTTTGGGTCAATTGTCGAAGGCGGATAGCAGTTGCAGTTGTGGAATAATGCAACACTGACCTTGGCGTTTCCTACTGTGACTTCACATGTGCTCACTGGGTAAGACAAAGGTGATGAGTAGTGATGAGTACTAAATATTTGTATTGTATTCTGTAGTGCACCACAGGAATATGCACATCTCTCAGGGTTTTTTTCCGATTCATTTATTCTAAGCTATTTAGCAAAGGATAAGCCAGTCAAGGTTATTCTCAGTCAAGCCCTGAGAATAATCAAATAGTAGCATCGTTTGCCTTCCCTTTTCTTGCCATCACGAATTGATGTATACCTTCTATTGCTTTCTCAAGAACTCAGTTTCTGACTTGCATGCTCACATCGGCTTTCTATATATGCTGACATAATTCAAATGTATGAATGACTTTTTGAGCAAAATGGACATTAAGTGTGATACCCAGATCTCGTTAGGCTACTACCAATTGCAGAGTAGACACAACCACTTTCTGAAGAATAAAGTGTAGAATAATTTTGATACTGCAGAAATAATTTCAGAATTATTTCTGAAAGTGAATCACTTGTATGAATATTCACCCTGTAACTTATAATTGAAGAAAGTGGGCAGAGGAGGAGATAGGATTGAAGGTTTCTGCTGATTGCAGGTTTTGGATAGAAAGGGGGATATGTATTAATAAATATGGTCAAATCACAAGACACTATGTTTCCGTATTGCTTTTTTTCTTTGTTATGTCCTGCTTTTCCAATGTAACTTTTTTTTTTTAACAACTGTTGCCATTAAAAAATCAGATTCAATAAATTTTACTATTCAGAATCTTTCAAAGACATTTGTGCAACTAGTACTAGATGGAAGAAAAATCCTAACATTTCTGTTTTCATTGTTTTAATTTAAAATTTCTTGACGTGCTTATTTGTTTTGATTCATTCTATTAGCAGTTCTCTTTCCAATACATTTTTTTTCCTGTCTCTATTAGTTCCTTTCCATCTAAAAGAAAAGAAAATTGAACAAAAAATATTCCCATGACTTTCTGAAAAAGCCGTAGCAAGACATTGGAAGACCAGATGCTATAGTCTTATAAATTAAAAAGGTATTATATACTGCCAGCTGTACCGTATAAACTCAGATTTTTATACCACATTGTGGTGTTCTGTGAATCCTTATTTGTTTTCAACATCTGTTTGGACCTGTCCATACTTCCCATATATTAATTATAATTAACTGTATACTAGAACATATCTTTATGTTTGAGGTTTGGACCCAATATGAAAGCTATTATAACATACTGGGTGTTTGCTAAAAAGAAAATTGTATTCTGTTTATGCTTTTGCTGATTAATGAAAATTGCTTTACTTTTCTGCATGTTCCTTACCTTTGAAAGAAAATTAATTGTAGGTTAATTTATTGAAAATCATTATGGATAATAAATTCTATATAAATATCCTTCTTTTTTTTCAGTTCCAGTTGATTATTCACTTCCATGTGAAAATGCTATACTGTCTGGCCCTTTTGATGTATGTCCCTTCTTATTGGCATTTCAACGTTCTTCTACTCTACTATTCTAATTTTATATGAAGTTACTAAATCCCCCTCTTGGCACATCACTTTTAATAAGGCCTTTGCATGACCTCCAAAAACAATTTTGTCTTTCTGTGTGCTAAGGTGATACAATGAATTGAAAACAGAATACTCGAAATTCTGAGTTGAGTGTTGCAGCTGAGTTTGCATTTTCCTGAGTAGATGCTGCATGGCTTCTCAGTTCAAATTAGAAAATCCAAGGATAAATCCAAACCAAGAGCTTTGAATAAAGCAAAGCCAGAGCGACACGTTCATAAGACGCTGCAAATGCCACAAAACCTGTGGCAATATCCTAGTGGGTGCTCAGATCTGTACAGGTGAGATTCCCATTCCTTTCCAGGCAGGGAAAGAAATATTCCATGTTATTTCTGAGGGACTGGTAGCATCTTAGAATATCCTGCATCCAGACCTGCTTAGCCAGCATCAAGAAAGAGGCTCAGATTAGAACAAGGCCAAAGAAGGGCTGCAAGTATTTGTAGGAGGGCAGGGAGTGTTCTTATGGGAGAGGGCTAACTGAACTTGGCTCGGTTAGCCTAACACAACGGGGACTGACTGGAGATACAGAGCCAGCATTGTGGACCCGGAGCCATGAACTACTGTAAACTGACCAGGAATAAATTTAGACTGGAAATCCAAGAGATTTGTCACATGACACAGAGCAGTGCTTTCCTCGGACTGTGACCCCTTGGTTTGCTTTGGGAAAAGCTCTCCCTGACACGGCTGGGGGGTTTATTAGTCTTTGGGGGTCGGGCCTGCAGTCGCTGGTTTTCCTGTCTCCCTGCAGTTCGTGAAGAGGAGATATTCCCCAAGACTAGCGCTTTATCAGAAGTGGGCTGGTCATTTAAATACTTTCCTCTCTGAGGGTTTGCTATCCTATTTCTCTGAAAGCCAAATAAGGTAGTAGGGAATAATTCTTTCCCTATATTTGGCTACAGCTGATGTATAAATAGTGGATAAAAGGAGGTATGTGGCAAGAAGCAATTTTTAAGAATTGAATGTGCGTAAGTCTGTAGATTTTTCCATCCTTCATTCACTTCATTAAATGCAAAGCAAGCAAAGTTTTAAAATAACTTTAATAAGTGTTTAATAGTTCCTAACACATTGGAATGGAAATCGTTATATTATCTTTTCCATGTAGGAGATACTATTAGGCAATGACTTTAAACTTAGTATTTGCAGAATTATATCTACCATATAAACACGCAAACTTTTAAAATTCAAACACATTTGGGGATTCTGAGAGCCTGATTTTTTTTAAATATACATTTTTAGTTTGTAAAGGTTTTCAGTACACTTTGAAACATATATGCATTAGGCTTAAAGGCAAAAGGAAGCAATGAGTGGTAAATTACTAGTGGCTGAAATAAAACAGTGTTTCAGGATCAAAGTGTGGGCCGGCATTAACACAAGCCTCTCTAAATTTTTGAATGTTTTCAATTCTGCAACTAAAATTGATGCCAGAAGAGTTAGATTATATTTATTTAATTTCCCCCTTTTTATCATCACAAATGCACTGAAATACACAGCACATAACACACTCTGGTTGTATTTCCCTGGGGTGTATATAGTCTTACGCCCAGTGGAAACGTGCGACTCAGTAAAACTTTGTCCTCAAAAGTGTGAAGTGAATGTACCTGGTCACTGTGAGAAAGTTAAAACAGATTATATTAAACTGTCCAATATGGTGTCACTGATTAATAATGATTGATTCCGTAATAACCATGCAAATGTAAACTATTCATTTATTCCAAATACGTATGAATTGGGAGAATGATATCTCATATAATCTGGTGTTAGTCTATTCACTGCATCATAAAAATTAATTTGTCTAATTAATGACATTAGTCCTTTTATACATGCATAATTCATATTAATTGATAGGTCTGCCTAAAAAGAGTACCTTTTGGAAGAAAAATGATCCTATTAGTGCAAGTTTAATCCAAATCAGGGCTGACAAAGCATGGTGCTTTCAAGGCTTATCTCCAGCTTTGTTAATTGTCATAAGCATTCTAAATTGATTATTCTTACATTAGCATGGGACATTTCATTCATCAATGCTTTGCTGTAAAGAAAATTTGTCTAATGGATTTGGGTAGCAGCACTAAATAAGTGTGTTGGTCCATTTTTCCACTGTAGCTACAGGGGTATTCAAAGCATATTAATTCACTAATACTGAAAAAATTAACTGCTAAAATATATAGAAATATCATACAAAATTAGATTTCTGACACTGAATAATTTTTGTGATATTTCAATAGTAAATGAGTGCGCACACTAGCACTTTTATTGCTTTTCTGTTTCACAGATGCCTTGATAAACAGCCAATGTTAATATTTCTTATGAGCAATGTTGCTTCACCTTCCAGGGCCACAGGGGCACAACGTATAGGATGAATTAGTTAAATATGCATTTTAAGGAGCTGCTTGGAGGAACAAAAATTATAATATAGTCAGGCTTTATAATGTACAACCTTATAGTTAGCATTTTAATAATTTATTTGCGGATGATCAAGTTTACTATTGGTCAATGAAAGAGTTTAGACACAGACTGAGAGTTTATTGAAACAAGTGAATTTTAAAGTGTTTGTTGATGTGTTAAGATACAGTTCTGATTTTTTTTTAAATATAATCATAAACACAGAAAATACAATCTTTACAAATTCATCTGGTTTCTGCTCAGAAAGGGAGGGATTGACTTTCAAAAACTACACTCCTTTTATAGGTATTGGCTCTGTTGGCAAATGGAATGCACTTTATGCACACTTTTTATGATACTCTAGTTTCTTTTCCCCATTCACCTGATCTTTGTTTGTCTTGCACTTTCTAGCATTCTGTTAATCACTGGAAGCCACTGTGGAATCAAACCTGTGGCAGTGCCAAGAATTTCAGGAAGCTTTTTATAGTACTTTGCAATTGAAGGCATGCATCATAAAATGAATGGGGAGGAAGGGAAGATGCTGTCCAGTAGAAGTTAAAGGCCTGTTCTCTCCAACTCTCTAATCAGTGCATATTTTTCCACTTTGTTGAGCCTATCATTGAACAGCAATCCATAAAATGGGGCCATGCTTGACCTCCATTGCTTCTGCCGTAGTTTAAAAGGATCCATGAAGGAGACAAAAATGCTTTTTATCATTTCTACTTATCTCAGTATTGGTTCAGAGGGAGCAGATCAACACTTCAGTTTAGCCTAAGACTTTTGAGGTTCATTCTGTGTTTGTATGGGGCTTTGGATTCTCAATACCAAAGCTGTTTCCATGCCTGTGCTGCTTTATCTTGGCTTTCTAGCTTCACCGGGCAGGTTGGAGATGTTTTTGTTTGTTTTTGTAATTTCAAACACTACAAAAAAGAGGTCTGAGATTTTGATCTTTGTATTGTATAATCAGATTCTACTTCAGTCAGTGAGAGCTACAGATAAAGAAAAGGCAGCCGAACAGCTGGCTAGGCTATTTTCCATTCTTCAAACACAAAATTTAGATAAAAGTGAACAGTGTTGGTTTGAACTTACTCCTATGGGAAGGGATTTTACTCTTGCTGATGAATTTTATGCAGGAAGTGCTCTGTTACTCTGTCATAAATCCCTGACAGTTATATTGTAATTGTACAGCATAGGCTTGTTCTTCAGTTTGCACCAGGCTAGGAATCAACATAACCTTAAGCCTGATGTTACTTGCATTAGGAACTTACTGTTTGCGCAGAAACACAACGGCAAGGACTACCTTTTCGCTTGTCTCTTCCGTAATCCTGACTCATTTCAAAAATAAATAGTACAACTTCAGTTTCATTTGAAATAATGTATCCTAACACTGTACATTTGAGTCCTGTATAAAAATGCACTTAGAATCCATAAAAACCCCCATGTACTTCTGCTTCCTGAATGCCATCATTTATAAGTATGCTGTCCTCATTTATCACCTTTGACTTAGATCCAGTCCTGATTTCTAAATTATATATCCTAATAACTGAAGCTAGGATGGATTGCACCTTCAAGTTTATATCCATTCCTGTGGTCTAAAAAAAATCCCTTTGTTCCAATCATGACTGGTTTTTCACATCCATTTTTAATCCATATGCCAAGCATTCTCCATAGGGTTCAAATTTCAGTGAAAAAGGAACACTTCCGAAAGTTGTTCAGTTTGGTTTACAGTAGACAATGTTTGGGAAAGACAGAGATATTCCATATCCCAAAACTAAAATATACCAGATGTGCAGCTTTTTTCTGGTTAAAAACAGATCAGAAAAAAACATATATAATATTCTTTGTTTCCTAAAAGTAATTTAATATTGCTTTCAACAGAGAATATGATACTCCAATTTTATATAGTAAAAATGGAAAAGCTGTATATCTATGATAAAGAAGGAAATGAAAACAAATGACCTGTGTTTAAAATCCAATAAAATTCAACAAATACCTTCATGTCTGATATTAGTTGAATACATACCTCAAGTCATCTAAGAATTAATTACTGTTCATGTAATGTCGTTTACCCGTGCCTGCATTTAACAGATTGCTCAGGTTGACATGGGAGTCTGGTAATTTTTATTATCTTAAAATGAATGGAACTAACAGGTTTTTACTGGTCATTCAAGGAAGTATTATTGGGTTCCAGTATGCCTCTCATGTGCTCTGAGTTTGAAGGATAAAAAGCAAAGGGGTAGTTTTTCTCATTAAAACACAACAGTGAAATGAGATACTCTCGTCTTCTTCCTTTACACCACAAGAAGCAGAACACAATATTTCCTCCAAATGCTTTTGTTTGTTAGGGGTTTCCTGTAAGTTTGATTAAGAGACAGGAGAAAGGAGGAGGAGGAGTTGAACTTGTTGGAAGATGTTTAATGATCTTATGGTTGTTATCTTGGAAGTATCTGCAAGACATTGTTTTCCCAGGCTGACAAGAAGAGGCTTTTAAGATTCACTCACCTTCGGATATTAGACATCATGGTAATGACTGAGGTGTGGGACCTTCGCAGACTAAAAATACGTAATCTACTGAATTGCTTTTCCTTGTCCATATCTTTTTTTCGAGAGTGAGTTCAGGCTGCCTGAGCTATCCTCTATATTCTGCACAGTCTTGATGTCTTTCATACAAGACACATGTGTCTAAGCATATATATTACTATTCTTAGATTTCCAACTGTGACTAGGATTTTGGAAACTATTAGGTTTTGAATGTTTGGAGTTGAGTCCTGGGTTAGCTGCTTGCAACTTTAAAATCTCAGCCATGAAATTCACATCCTGCTACAAATTCTGACTGCAGTGTTTAGAGATGTTCATATTTGGGTTTTTATTTTAGTCTTTTATTTGGTTCTATTACAATGGCAGGAACAAATAAGATTAAGGAACCAAAACCAAACCAAACCAAAAGTCTCGCTCCCCATTGAATAAAAAACTAAACCGGGATTTGCATTCCTGGTGGGTGTCTATGACAAAACCAATGAATTTACTGTGGAACGGATCCCTTATTGGAGAAATCTATGCTCCAAATGTCAATTCTGTATGACATACGTCTGACTGTGTGTGCTAAATCCATACAAAGTCCTCTTCCATAAGCATCTTCAGAAATATTATTTGCAGAGTCCTCTTCCATACACATCTTCAGAAGTATTATTTGCAGAAACATAACTAATATTGGCTAAATGAAAAAAAAAAAAAACCAAACCAAAAATGGATGTGTATTCTCCAGAAACACATGGGCTTGGAACACAGCCTGGTGGATGTCTGGCTTTATCAACCTACAGAGGGAAGGAAAATCCAAGCGTGGTCATATTCCCGTACATATCTAAAGGCAAAGGAGGTAATGAACAGAAGAATCGTGATAGACAACAGGCTTACGCTTAGAGAAGAAAACATCAATGAAACTTGTTTCTTCTATGTTTATAAAGCCTTTGTCTCCAAAACACCCCAACTTCTCATTTTAATTGGAATGAGGAGAGAGAAAGGAGTAAGAATAGTTCATATTCTGCTCTTCAAAAGCTAATCCTGAAAGAGAGATCTCAAAAGATCATGTTTGCATCACCCCTGACTCAGAATATATCTGTATTTGTTCTCACAGTACAGGTGTCTCTGATGCCTTGGTTTAATAAGACGTGGCTCGGGTTCCTAATGGGAGAGTCTTCCGCGTAAAGCCCAGCAACTGGCTTACTCCCACTTTGTGTTGAGGCTACATTCTTCCTCAAAATAAATCACCTGTAGGCTGGGGAGAGGGAAGTGACTGAGCAGCCTCATATAGAGGATATTCCTCTACAGCATCATGGATTGCCTGTAGCTAGACTCCAGTTAGACTCTGGATTGAAATAATGACATTTCAAAAATCAAGTAGTGATATCGGTGCAAAGTCTTGAATAGATTATATAAATGAATTATGTTAAATTGAAGGTGTTCCAATAACCTCCCAAGTTCCAACCAGGTCACTGTTGATGATTTTCTGAGGGCCAGCAGATTGGGAATTCTGGGAGAATAGGTTTGTGGGGGGTTTAGTGGGGTTTTTTTACCATGTCATTTCACTACAATTTTAATTTTTAGCCATCAGAACACAATGGAAACTGCTTGTCAGAAATATAGCATGGCTTGGCAAAGCAATGCAGCAGCTCATGTACATCAGGTTATTGCTTTAGAATATGACATGCCAATTACACCATGCTCTGTTACAAATTAGTGATGCCATGTCTCACTCTATGTTAATTATTAGGAAATGCTGCTGCAGATAAAGGGCATTATATGACCAAATGTTATGATCATCCAGGAGGAGATAAAAGGTTTGCGTTATCCAGGAGACAATCAGATTTTCTCTGTCCCAGCCCTAAACGAAATACCAACTTCTAATATGTTGATGAAAGATTGTTTTTCCCATGTTTCCCCTCCTCCCCATTCCCTTTGTAAAGCAATTTCAAAGTAAACAATGGCCTACCACCAAATAAGAGTTTACTAAGAATAAAAATTGAATTTGGTCTGCCTGTTGACAAGCTGATTGATTTGTGAGCTCTTATGACTGAATCCTCTCCTAAATGTGCTCTCATTTATCATGTGTAAGATTGTTTCAGAATCAATACCAGCTTAACACAGAAGCATTTCTGCCATGGACATTTTGAAAACAACTTGCCTTCTCAATATTGCTGCTAATTTTTACAGGCAGAATTATTGGAACAGTTTAATTGTGCTTTGCAAGTTAGCACATGCTTATACTCGGTTCTACTTTGAAAGGATGATTTTCAAAGTAACTTCTATATATCATCTTTTTAAGAGAACAAAAATAGATTAAAATTGGATTTTCCTTCCTCTTCTAATGGGGAAATCAGATCGAACTTTCTCTAGTTGTTAAATGTGCCCTTTGAAAACCCATTTTCCAAAAATTGGATTTCTTAAATTAGCTTTTTAACATAATTATTAGCATTCTATTGGAATAAGTACCAGAAAGCAGTCTGGGAGAAAGCCTGCTTCTGTACATGCTCCTTTTCTTCCCCAGTGCTTGGAAGAGTTTAAAGTTACTTTTCTTGATTAAACACTCATAAATTAAATTTTAAATGATGGAGAAAGACTTTAAAGTCAAATACAGTACAAGGAATGGAGGAATGAGGAAAGACAGCAACATGGTAATAGGTTCAGAGCTCTTCAAGGAGTTCATGCGTTACCTCTGGCCTAGGGTGCAACTCTGCCTGCACAGAAAAATGGAGCACGGCAAAGCTTGGCTCCGCTCCCTCCCTCCTTTGGCAGGGCAGGGGCACCGGCAGCGATGGCAGCATAGCTGGTGCAGACGGGGTTGTGCTGGGGACCAGGCTGGGGCAAAGCAATATTTGGTGTCAGTGATCTTCCACCTGCCTTCTGCAATCTGTGTGGGGTTTGCAAATATTTTTACAGCTTCAAACAGTACTTGTATAACTAGTAGTATGGCAGATCAGTTTGGGAAATAATTGAAAGGTTTGGTGACGCTCCAATTTAACTCTGAACCCTGAAAGAGAGGTTTCTGTTGAGCCCATTTGAATTTGGTGTTTTGAAGGACTTTCCCTCCAGACACTCCCGTTTGTGGTCTCAGATGGTCCCACTTCCTATCTGTTGATGTCAGCGTTTAGTCTGCTTTGGGTGAGTCAGAAGCACTTCCCTGAGTTCAGCCTGTGCGGCACTGGGCGATGCAACAGATGCAGGAAACAGCCGTGTTGTCGCTTAGGAGCACTGAGGACAGTTTTAGAAAGGATCTCCTTGTCATCCAGCCCACAGGCATTTCACAGGCTCCCACATCACACAAACCTTTTCATAGATGTGTCACACTCAAAGATACTTCGTTTGAATAAAAGGCCTGAACTGCACAAGACAAAAACATCCTGATCAAAATTAGCTTTTTTACAAACAAAAGTTTCTCCTATGTAAAAATACATATTTAGTACATAATTATACCACATTTAACTATCTTATACTTCTTTATAATTTATTTAATATATAATTACTCTTTATTTATATTTAGGTATATTTAAATCTCATTTATTTCACCAAGGAAAAAACAAAAAAATTTCTTTTAATTTTTCAGGAAGTGGCTTAGCCTCTAATCAAAACAATTAGTTATTCATACAGCCTTATATGTTCCATTATTCACAGTCCATAAATGTTTTTACTATACTGCTTTACACACTGATACCATGTTATCTTGCTCATGCAGAAAGTAAATCAGAAATTTCGTTTTGGATTGTATGATTGCCCAAAAAAACTTCCAGATTTCACCTTGATTTTTAGACTTCTGCTGAGGTGGTGGCACGCACTCAATTGTGACTGCACTGAATATATGTTCTGTCTCCACTTAGATCAACATAAGTTTTTCTGTACCTTTAATTAGAGCAAGACACTATCATATGATTGATTGAATGGTTTCATGACTAGAAATTAAGTTTATGGGATAAATTTAGCATTCTGATGGAAAATAAAAACCTAAGAGTTGAAGGTTCTTACAGGTGATTAATACTGGACAAAATGATCATAAAGAGAAATAAGCATTTAAATAAACATGACTTACTGTACTGTGCAGTACAAATTTTAATTAGATCTGGACTTCAGCTGTGGTTTAATTGGTGCAGACAAAACCCAAATGTGTCCTAGAGCCAATTTATAAAATTTTTAAAAAGTTTCCACTTTATGCTAAATATGTATATGTTCAGCTGTCATTCTCAAAAGAAAGGAGTAGTATTTTTTAGGAAATATCTGTAACAACCTATTTTTGTACCATAAAGTGCTATTAGGGCTTACCTCAGAGTGGGAGATGATGATAATGTATACATGCAGACAGATAAATGATTCAATTCTTTCTTACAAGAACAGCTGACAGTGATTGCTTATGCTCATTTCCTTTATGCACACTATGTAGACCAGGAAACTCCAGGTTTCGTGGCCTTTCATGTTCTGCAAAGTAAATCAGTCACTCACATAATAATTATTAATTATTTCATGTTGGCAGATTGTTGTACTGGTTTATGACAGTTGAAAGTACCATACAAAATGCAAAAAAAAAATACAGCAACTGATAAAATACATTACAGCTCCAGTGATAGCATAAATAATTATCAGCTGTTTGTAAATAACTAGCCAGGTAAATTGAGATATTTGTTGTTGAGACTCAGCTCACTGCAGTCTAAACCCTTCAGCTTTTAGATTATGAAGCTGAAGGTACGCAACAAAGGTTTTGGTTCATATTACAGTGGATTTATCCAGGTCATATTTGGGTCTCTACCCTGTATATTAAGAACATATGTGGTTAAACTTTTATTATGCAAGATATACACCAGTCGGTTGTGAATTTCTTGCATTGTGCTGACTCCAATATTTAATTTCAACTTCAGCCCTCTCAGAGCTGTGGTGTTTGGAATATTTCTGATTTTAATCTGAGCTCTTTATCCTGCTGTGCTTTCAAACTGGACTCCTAATCACCTAGCTGAGTTGAACTTTTCATCCGGGGAAGGCTGTGAGGTATCCTAGCCAAAGATCAAATACTTTCAACTGCTGCACAGCGTGGAAGGGAGCCAAAGTGATCACCAAATGCATTGTGAAAAAGGAAAGGAAGCTGTGATGTTCTGAATATTTTTCTCTATTAGGAAGCTCGTCTGTAGCTGCTGAATTGGGGATATCTGCTGGTAAGGCATGGCCTCTGTGAACAAAACCATGGTACAGAGAGGATGGTTGCTGTCTGGTGGTTTTTCCTCAGCAGCCACCAGTGAACAAGCAGGCAAGCGCAGGGCTTGCGGCGTGTTGCCAGCACTGAGGTCTGTGAGAACTGACCCTGTCAGCTCGGCTTTCTTGGGGACTGCCCGCCCTGCACATGTTCTTCCCCACCACTACGTTTTCTTCCGGCAGGGTTGGTAAGATGGAATAGGGGGACAGAGAAGGTATTTGGTCTCTGCTTTAAAGAATTGAGAAGATTCGCTTCCGCAGTTAATTCCTTATCTGGTTGGCTAGAAAAGTGGTTTTTACTTGGAGGATCTGCTCACACTAGTAGATGCCATGGGAAGAGCTGGAAATTACAATTAAATGTATTCTTGATCTTGGTTTGCTAAGTCTCATTTTCCATTCCTTTTCTTTTACTAACTCTTTTAAAACATGGTGTCATGTTTTTATGGTCCCTGTGCCAAAGTAGGAGTGCTGAGCTCTTGTGATATCTGTGTAGTAATCCTTGCAAGCAGAGTGCTCTTACCATACTGCAAAGTATACTTTCTGCTTCTGAGTGGTTCAGCTGTTAGCAAGAAGCCACTGAGACTTTTCTACTTAAAAAGGGTCTACAAAGAAGAAATTAATTGTGCTATGAATCATATGGACATTGTGTATCAGTATTCCAGCATTATTTTTAAGTGAAAGGTTGCTACACAAAATAATTTTTTTTTTCAAATTTTACCATAATATATCACTATAATCAGGAAGTTTATTCATTTATAAACATATCTTATCTTTAGCATCTCAGTCATATGCAACTGAGTTATCATTGTTTGTATTATGTAGATGACTCATTTCCCTTTCAAGGATGTGCAAATCATATGTCATATACAGTATCTGACCTTTCTTCTTCCAGTGTCCACAGGCCACCATTTGATTACTCAAAGCAATGCTTACAGTAACGATAACAATGTCAAGCAAAACAGCGCAGAAGAAAAAAAAAAAAAAGTCCCTTAAGGGTGGCTGATATTAAATGCATGCAATATTAAAATACTACTGCAAAAGCAATACTGAGAAAAGTTTAAAATAATAGTAGCAGAGACCACTTGGAAATGAGGAACAGCATGGGAAAAAGAGCAGTGTGGAGCAAACTGTCTAAGAAATCCAAGATTTTCCAGATGAATTTCAAAACATGAAAGGACTGCCCTTGTGAAAATGTAGATTCAAACAGGGAGGCTGTAACCAAGAAGGCAGCCCCTATCCCTGCAATGCAAATCTGCCGTGGTTTCAAATTGCAAATCAGACAATGTCCCTTCATGATTTCCCCTCTTGAAACAGGCTTCCAAAGAGCTAATCATTTCACCTCAGTGGTTGTCTCTAGTAAACAACTTTGAAGGGAAAGGGGTAAGGTAAAGGAGTGTCCCTGGCAGTTAGCAGAGTTTCACCTTTTCCTCGTGTCTTCTCTAACCACAGTCATTAGCAATGTCGTGAAGCTACCAAAAATACACCTTCAGAGGTGCCTGGCATTACCCCAAGTGTAACGCTGCATCCTTTCGGGTGTCAGGTGTTGGCAAAGTACAGACACAGAACAGGGAACCCCCGAAGTCACTTTTCTGTCAGATTTGGTAATGGGTGTCTGAGCCAAACAGCAGAATATTCAGATACAGGCGTAGCCCGTAGTACCAACACAACCTTGAGTCCTGCTGAGCTTCGCACTAAGTGCCACAAAGAGGTTACTAGCTGGAGCATAATGCTAAGCCAGCTCAGGTCAGGAGCTCTAAGCACGACACAATGGGGTCTAGGAAAGCTCGTGAGTTTGGCTCTATGGCATACAAAGCAGCTGCTTCGCCTTCAGGGACAATCTGGCCGCTGGCCCCGCAGGGAGCTGTGGTGAGTGCCTGTGCCCCCATGGCACAGTTCGTGTGGACGTGGCCTCCCGACCTGCAGTGACTGAGCTGGCCGTAACCTTCCAGGGGGTTCCTGCTCCCCTCTCTTCTTTACAAGCATTGTTTTCCACAGGGCGCCTTTTTTTAATATCTTTTAACTTCATTTCCATTGCTCTGACTCATTCTGTTTTGGTGGAAAAATCTGTATTCTTTGTTGTATAAAATCTCTGTTTATGACATGTGTCAGGATAGCATATAAACTCCTGCTGAATCCCACCTGTACTTTTAATCTTCTTGGAACTAGAGTATTTTACTAGCAATGGATGTTATTGCAATTATTTTAGTGTGTGTGGTTTCCTATTTTGCTAACCTTACTATTAAAATTAATATTTAGGTTTTATATCTTTCAAATGGGAATAATGATGTTAGTTATCTGATGTTTATGTCTTTCAGTCACGAAAATGTTCCTATTTAGGCTGTAACAGGCCACACACATGTAATCACAATAAATAGCATTTAATATGTTTACAGTAGTGGAAGGATGAGGTTAACTTCTGTTTTTATATTGATGGACTCAGCTGGACTTGGAATACTATTGTTTACAATTAGCTACATTTTTGTTGTTGTGCTTTACCCTCAAATTAAATCTTTATTTCATCAACTAACCCTAGGGATTCCCTGCTATAATCAATGTAATAAACAGCATTAGTTGATAGCCTATAGCTGATGTTCATTTGTAATTAGGCCTGTGTTTAAAGAAGAATAATTTTCTAAATTTTACTGCAATAATTTTCCTTTAGATTTATTTATGAAAGGCAGGATTAAAAGTTGACTATGGTTTGTCTTGTCTCCACATGTCTTTAAAGCAAGGTCACTCGAATGGGACAGCATTTTTCAATGTCTGTTTTTAAGCATAATTTTAGAAGGGAAATTACTAACAGTCAATATGGGCTGAGCACCTAACTACCAAATACTTGTTCAAAAATCTGCTCTACTACTGTGTCAAATGCTTGTTAAAGGCATGGCTAACATATTGACTACCCACATAAGACCAGAGCATATGGCAAGTATCAGTGACACCCTACTAAACAGAGAAAAGTAGGAGCAAGATGCAATGGGCCAGGGCACAGATAACAGCCTCCAAGTAAGGTTTTACTTGATGAAAAAAAATGGCCAGAGGCAGAAGTCCTGCAGGACTGAAATATAAACCTTTAACAGCAGTTCTCAGAATGCAGGTGACCCCCCAAAGTCGTTTGTGTACAGTGAGCAAAGGGACATCTAGTGAAAGCTGTCTTGCAGAGGAGTTATTCACTTTACCCATTAAGTTACCCTTCATTGTGTAATTTTTGAAAATTTGTAAATGCCTGGCTATGCAACATTAATTTATATCTGATGAGGTGACCTGTACAGTTCTGATCTCTGGTGAAAGTAATCTTGTGATAAGGTTTAACTTCTAAAGCAAGACATGAACAAACCCACTTCAGTCATCTGAAAGAAAAAAAATGGAAAGAGTGCTTTATAAAGTATGTTCTTGACTAACCAAGAGGAACAGCAAGCTTAAAGAGGTCCTACACTTTGCGCACCTTTTATACGTATTGTCAGATTAAGCATATTTTTGATAAAACAGAATGTGGCAAATCTGTGTGCATCTCAGATTACACCACTGGTGTTTAGGAAAAGAATAAAAGGAAAAAGGAACTGAGAATAACGTGGATAGATTATTCAGGTATGGGTGGTTTAAAGCATATATCTCTGTGAAACTCAAGACAGCTCTGAGCAAGTTGTTCTGGTATTACAAATCGTCCAGCTCGCACCGTTAGTACAGTGCTTTATTTCAATCCAGCTTGCACCATGTAGATTTACTCTTTGAAACAAGATTAATTTCCCCTAAAACCACTGCTAATACTCTCAAACCTCCTGCTTATGTGACTGGTTTCCTGCATTTAACTCTGGAGGAAGTGTCGATCCACCCCTTCTGAGTCTCTGGTTAACAATCCTTACTGCCAGCTAGTACTCAGGCTGGACAAGCTGAGCTCAATAATAAATGAGCTTTAGTTAATAAAGAAGAGAAAAACAGTAATCGAAAAGTGGAAAGGTACAAGAAGGAGATTCATTAAGCTGAGTTTTGCAGTATGGACAGTTACACAACCTAGGATACAAATTGATTGTCCTTATTTGCATGGTTACTCATGCATTTTATTCAAATTTAGTTATGAATATTTAGACAAAATATGTGTATAGAGCAAAGACTGATAAAATACTTCGCAAGGTGCAAAGCTTATTGTCTTACTGTAACAAAGCTACTGAAAGAACAAATTAATATGCTGCACTGGACCCAGAGCAGGGTTGTTCACCCTCAGCTGTGAATGCAGAATACATTTCACTTGAGAGACCTGAGAAGTTTTTCCTCTGAGCTAGCAAGTCTATGTACTTATATAGTTCCAGTAATAGCTATTTCTCTATGACTGTGATGATTTAAAACTCATGCATCAGGATCTCCACCGATCTTTCCTAAAAATCTTTCCTAATTCTGTTTTGATTTGTGTGTGTGTACATGCATATATATATATATATTTATACACAAATGCATAATGGCTAAGATGCAGGGCACAGGAGGCCAGTAAAAAAGCATAAAGGGAAGTTTCATGTACCAAGTGGTAGTGCAGACGTATGCTTATTGAATTAATTGGGTGGAGGTTTATGGACAGCAAGCTTCTAAAAGTTAAATGGAAGACTTCAGTCTATGTGGTTGCTATTTAAGATCTTATCTTTAAGTACTAAAATACAGGTCCTCAAAAGTATTTGAGAAACCTAACTGAATTAAATGGCAATCAAGTAGAAAAATAGGAATGAGATGCTGGAATGCCTTCTGGAATTGTTTGAGATATATGTGTAAATACAATTGTCTTGGATCCATTTGTGGATATTGTGCTAAAGCTGCTTTTCACACTCATGGTCCCAAATTTTTCTAAGCAAATCATTGCACTTATCCAAGACATGGAAAAACGGAGCAAATTGGTTCTCCTGTGGAGAAACATGGAGTGAAAAATTACCTTTTCTGCCCAATAAGAAATTACCCTTTCATAGGAAGTTGTATTTTTGAATTCCAGCTATGCATGGGAACATCGTATTATTTCAGATTATTAGCCATTAGTTCAAACGAAAAATATGTTATATGACTGTGGTCATGGCCAGACTCTGAGACTCTTATTTGTGCTGGGTAGTTTTCACTCTGTGACTAGCTGCTGTGAAGTCAGTAAGGGATAGATCGTGACTTACCTTGGTATGCAGCTGTTCACCTCAGATTTCTGGGAAAGCAGTAGAACCACGCATGTGAGTAGCTGCTCACTGGTGTAATGAAGGGGCTCACAATCTGACCTTCAATGACAAAGTGCATTAAAATCTGGGCTTGACGTTTCAGGAAACTTTTAAGTGAGAATAAATTAAGCACTACAGCAGGCCTTGGAGATCTCATAATCATGTGAGGAAATGTGCCTCTCGATATGGGAGGTTTAAATAAAAATAATTTCATTTGTATTCAGGTAACATTTTTATAGCATCAATTTTATGATAAACACAACAGCTGCAGCAAGATTGTTTTTCTTGCTGTAAGGCATAGTAGAGAGTGTTTGCCAATTTTCTGTATCAAAAAAGGTGTCTTCACATCTTGATTTAGCCCTGAATAATTCAGCAGAATCTTTAATAACAGACTTGCATGTTATAAGATCCTAAAACATGTTATAGCTTAAAGAGGCAGGAAGAAATTGGATGTTATCATAGAACTGTGATTTATAAAGAGTAGTTTTAAGGATATGTTGTATATTATTTGGTTTATTGTGACTGACTTTTGCTTCACCTACGTCAGAATTTGTGACCCTGAAACAAACTATATTCCCTTGCTGAACCTTATAAAAGGAATACAGAAAAGTACGTGCTTATCTATTGCACTTAATCCATTCTCTGCCAAATACATTCCTTCTCCAAGTGGCTGCTTTCGTGAATCATAGAATGAGAAGGAAAGAATTAACATGGGGGAGCAGATCTCCTGTATCTGCAATTCATCTATAAATATGGAAAAGAGCTATTTTGCCATGGCCTGTAAGAGGTACAAGAACACCAGCCTGAGTTTACATTAGGATTTTTTAAATTGTTTGAACATTGTTTGAAGTAAAAATAACAAGGGCTGACATGAAGACCAAAAGCATCTTCAGTACTGAATTGATATGTATTTCTCTATTTTTCCAAATCTTCTATACTTTCAATTACAGTGTATTTACTTCAGTAAGGCACAATCATCTGGAGCAGTGATGGCAAGTTGTTCTGTCACGTAACCAAATCCTCAGTTAGCTGAGAAACGTGAGACATACCAAATACACTGGAAAAGACAGAATCCTGGGAGTAGTTTGTATGTGCATGCTCCCGGAAGAGTCTGCTGCTCCAGTGAAGGACGGTTTGCTCATGAAGGCTCACTTTTACAGATGAAGATGTGCAGCTGCATTATAATGCCACTCTCAGCCATGTAAGTGCTTGGGAGTTGCATGAAGTTTAAAAGCCACCAGCTGGCCACCCCGATTCAGGATACACAGAATCACATGAATTCTTTAAGTAATTTAAAGAAATTATTCTTACAGTGCCCTTACCATTTGAATAAGCAACTTGGGAAGATGAAATTAGGTATGAGCAGGATATCTTTTGTTGACAAACACTAACATAGGAAGAGCAGAATAAACATTGGCTCGCAGCTTTGTCTCCGAGTTGCGTGCCGAACACTAATCAGTATAGCATGGTATTTTCCTAAAACAAAATGGCTGCACAGTCATTAAAGTAGCGGAAAATCTTTACAACAAGAACTTTCACAAAAGGATACGTTACACGTTAATCAAACTTATGGCAGCTGCTAGAAGGGATTGTCAGTTTCTTTTATGACGAAAATCCACATGGGGCCAATTCACAATGCTGGCCAAGTTACAGGTGTCACATGTATAAAACATGTAGTTGCTTTAAGATTTAATTAGGGCTTTCTTCTCTGATCATAACACTTTAAAGGAAAAATACACTTAGGATTTAATTTTCTTTGAGAGTGGTTATTAATTTGATGTGATTGATGTTAAATGGGAATTAAATCATAAATGTGATTATGCTCGTGGTTGGATGTTGTCTCAGCAGATTGTTTCTGCTTGTCACTTTTGAGTGACTGGTGACATGATATGGCATGTTGATTTTGATTATTGCTTAAAGATTTCACTTTATCATCATTTGTCATGAAACTGATTTTCCTCTTAGTCCCATTAATATTAAATCTGTCATAACTAGATTAGGATAGAATTGTTATCTATTGAACCTATAAGCCCTAGGCTAAATTTTACTCCCAGGAAAAAGCATAACAACACAGAAGGGAAAACCAACCAACCTACAAAAAGTAAAGCTGGAATGTGAATACCAACAGATGAGAATAATTTTTTTCCCCTGTAATTACGATGTATATTTCTGTTCACTTGCCTAAAACAGATTTCAGAAGTATTTAGACCTGAACTGAAAACTCGGTCTTCAGTGCTAGAATAGGTAGGAAAAACTACCAAGATGAGGTATTCAAAGATGGAATAAGAATGGCGTTTCTTTTAAAGACAGTAATTTTCAAGTTTAGAGAGGCAGTCATTTTTGATTTTCCTGACAGGAAACCTGCTTTTAGCAAAGATAGTAAAGAATGGTACACCATTTCTGTGGGCAGCCCCTCCCCATTTTGGTTCAGAACGCACCTAGAGGCATTGTAGGATTTCTGTCAGCTTACGGAATGGACCCAATGTCACTAACACATGTGCTGCCCTCTTTCATCCGGAGAATTGATGAAGACTGGTTGGTGCAATATACCCTTTTACAATCAGAGTCTAGTCTAAAGCCTGCTAGGTCAATTAAATGGACTTCTGCGGTCTCACATCAAGCCTTACATTTGTTGCTCATTTGCACTAACCAGTGTTCTTCTCTGGTAGTTATTTGATGCCCATTACTGTGATATCTGAGAACAAAGATCATTGAGAACAGATACTATTTCTACCAGAAAACATAATTTTGTATTGTTGTAGAAGCAGAAGAATCCTATTAATCCACAAAGCACATCAGAGTATGTTCCACACAATGCAAGCCATGTGCATTCTCTGCACAAGCCACAGCACACAAGCCGAGATAGCTGTGGCATATCCTTCAGTCTATTTGGGTTTTTTGTTTGGTGGGGTTTTTTTGGGTTTTAGGTTGGTTTTTTTTAGAATTCTGGAGAAAAACCCCAAACGGTTATTTAAAGCCAAGTTTTGCTTTCTAGATTACATTTGAGTATAGATATAAATATAACCTTGAAAAATGGGGGGTGGGTGTGTGTTTATACATAATCTCTGCTTTTGGATTAGCCTCAAACCTAGTATCTGATTTGTTAGAACCATCTTTATGATGGACAAAATTATAGGATTTAGACATCTGCCTGCTTGATTGATCGGCCATCTACTATCAATCTTTGAGCCATGTTGTGCAAGGTATGCCATCAATTGCAAGTGACACACAGCAGGACAGATGTCTCTGGATGCTTTAGTTTCTAGGTTTCTAAGAGCTGCTGAACGATAGAATATTGTTAAATGAAAAAACTAAACTGAAGTTGATTTTTGTTCTGAGAGTACCAATATCTTACAGCTCTTTTAAAATATGCTTTTTAGACTTGAGAATCAGTCAAAACTAAAGCTTTCTTGCAAACACTTAAATTTTAAAAAAAAAAAAAAAAGCAAGCCTTTTTTGGCAATACGATTTCACTTTAAAAGTTCCTCTTCAGTGCTAATGACTGGTAACAAAAAAAAAATTCAAAAGTGAGAAACTCCAGAAACAAGCAAAGGAAAGCAACACTCCAAGAACATGAATTATCAAAATGACTGATCTGACAGATTATTCAAGGATCTTTTCCACAAGAGAACCCATTTTCAGAGAAAATCTTTTAATATGATACAGTGAGACTGAAATTCAGCATCTGTCACATTAGACTGCAGTTCTGTTTCATTAGAAGATCTGTGACTTCAAAGATACTGAAGCAGCTTTTACTAGCAAGTATTAGCTGTATTAGAGAACCGAAGAAGGAAGGGGTTAGATTCTGCACTGTTGATACAGAAAACAGGAGAAAATGCAACTGAAATCAGTGGAATTACAGAGGAGAAAAATGACTCAGAGATCAGAATCGAGCCTTTGTTGAAAAAGCTTATGATGTTGAATATTAAATTAATCTAATTTGCACTGTCTGATGGTGGCCATTAGTGCCTGAAGTAGAGGCAATGAAATGCTAATGTGATTAGTTAGGAACACTAAAAACAACCAGTACATTTTTCCTTTGATTGTCTGTGTGTTTAAGAATATTTCATTACTTCTGCTTCCTTTGAAATAAGGGTAAGATATAAATCATAGGCACAGATATCACTAGCGGTTGTGACATTTTGTTACAGAGTTTAATTACATGAATCATAAAATATTGCTACAATTTTCCAAACTGTTAAACCTTAATTAATATGAATCCACAGGGACCACCTTGATGGTTCATAATACTCTGGAATCTCTCCTCCTACAGTAGTAGTTCATATGGTTGAAGAGTGCTTTATAATTTACAGAGAGTGATCAATTATTAGAAATGAAGCCAGACAAATTAATTTAATATAAATGGGGTTGTATGGAGTTTGACTAATTCTTTTTAATTACCTATATGTTATTTTTTCAATAGTCTAACAAAGGCAACCATTATTCTTCCCCATGTACAAATTCATTAATCTCATTACTGTGCAGTATTAATATAATTTTATCACACATTCCAGAAGTGGAGCACATTGACAAACCATAATGAATCACAGCATTAGTGTACTATCACTACATTAATTTCAGGACATGCCTAGCTCATCTGCAATTTACGTTGAGACTTAGTATAAAATGAGCTGAATAAGCATGTAATTATGACATCTGCTTCTTTTCAGGTACCTCTTTGTAAATCAGTGACAAAGGAATAACAGGTTTAAATATGTGTTAACACTCTGATAACATGTATAATTGCAATATGGCAATGTGTAATGAAGATTAAATTAGACTGTAGTGTACCTGACATATGCAAGAGCATAATTGAACCGCAGTAATTGTGGAATGAAAAAGACTATAAAGTACTAATATTGCAATTCATAAGGTAAAACCAGTGTAAAGAAGAAATGTTATTAAAGTGATGATGCAAACAAGTACATTATTTTGATGAGGAAACATTAATTATGTTCATAATTTTTATCTTCAGTATACTTAACATGTTCTTGGTGTTAGGTAAAGTTTTCATAGACTCTACTGGTTTGATCCTTCTTGGATTTCAGGTATCTATCTAGGCTTTTATCTCTGCAACAGCAGGTAATGCTCATCACCTGTACATAGAATACTCCTGCTGCATAGTTTCATGAGATACAGGAACTGACTTTCAAACATCTACTGGAGTAAAAAACATTCATTCACTGAAGCTGTGTCCTTGAATCAGGGGTCTGAGGAAGGGTTATGTGCTTTGTCCTGTATGTGAGACACAACCTGAAACATACGGGAGATCAAACTGTAAGCCAGAGGGTATGGAAAATTATTAACTACATTTTAACCGAAGTCATTATCACATAACTGGTAAAATATTTATTTTAGATGTGCATCGTGATACATTTCAACTTCATATCACTTGTGGGGGACAATTAATTCTAAAAGTTAGTAAGAGAATAATAGGTTTTGCGTTAAATACTCTTATTTGAACAAAAATATAGAAAATCTGTGAATATGACTCCTGTGAATTCTGTGATGTCATATCAGATGTTTACATTATAACCTAAACTATACTAGTATTATTTAAGCAAAAATCTCTTTGTTATATGAACACAAATTAAAGGACATTCAGTAGGATATTATATGGATATATAGGATATATATATTAATGAATTCTCATTATATTAAATCATTCTCATTGTCAGAATGATTGCATCTCTTATAAACCACAAAAACCTCTTCATGGTTATGACAGCACATAATAACATTTTAAATACAATCTGTGATTTCTCTATCATATATGTATGTGTGTGCTCATACCCCTGTGCATATATTTATGAGATCACATGGTATTATTTCTCCTGAGAAACAATGCGTCCAGGAATTCTGCAGCTTCTTAGACTTTCTTCTGACAGCAGCTTTTCTTTTGTGCTACCGAGTTGGAAAACAATAGTTCCTCCAAGTAAAACTCACACAGAAATATGTTTAAAATAAATTTCAAGCTATACAGAAGGATTTCTAATGAAGCCATCAGAACCTGAACAACAAATAAAACAACATGTGACCTTCTAAAGAAAATTGTGACTTTTTTGGCTCATGCTAGATTCCCCTGTTTCAGAACTCTCTATGGCTCTTATTATACAACTGGCTAAATGCATTCCCTTGTGCTACTCCCATAAAGACATGTTAAGTGGCCAGATCAGTCTGTGCCACGGTGCAGGTTTCAGTTGGGGCGTGGACTCCAGTTTGCTTGGAATTCCTCGCATAGGAAGTTTACTGAGCTTCACGTGGCCAACAGCCACAGGGTCTCATCTGGGTTGGACGGGGCCCTAAGAAAGCAAGCTCTGGCAAATATTTTCAGCAATTTCTCTTTGCAAGTCTTTCTAGTTTTTGGTGTCTTAATCTGTAACTACACGTGCACACTTGTTTGCACACGTACACCCATCCTCCATTTATAACAAACACAACTTAAGCTGCTTTATCAAATTGATTTTG
The DNA here is from genome assembly GCF_028858705.1 of Grus americana. Lineage (NCBI taxonomy): Eukaryota > Metazoa > Chordata > Aves > Gruiformes > Gruidae > Grus > Grus americana. The sequence continues at coordinate 17,044,494 of NC_072864.1, read as the reverse complement.
AGTAGCCAGATGCATATAGAAGGGTAAATACTATTTTAGTCTTGATATTGACAGGCTGAAATTGTAGAACATAATAGCTCTTTCTGCAATTCTACTCCTCACATTTGCTAATTTTCATATCTCCTATCTTGTTGGCTCAGTGCTCCTTGGTACCCTGGGTTTTAACTAACAAACTTTCTATTCGATGATCAATAAAAGCATTGATAGAAGTATACGAAATTAGACCAGAAACTTCAAACTCTCAATGTAATAGAATGGTGGAATTTTTTTCTGGTGGTCTTAGTCAATAAACAGAAATATTAGAAGATCTTAACTACCATTATTTAAGGACAGATGGGTTAGTTTAAGATTAGAGGAATTATTAGTAAACTGGGATTTTTTTTTTTTAATGGTTTACAGCAGCATTTAAATAACATTATTAAAAATGGTACAAATAGTAATATACAGGAGAATGGATTTTACTTGAAATAATACAAACTCAATGGTTATCTTATAAAAAGACATATAACTGCTGGGAAATAGAAGCTCCAAAGATTTTTAAAATTATAAATATGCTATGTAAATGAAACATCAGTATTTTAAAAAAGATAATTTCATACCAATATAAGGTTTGTTTAAATTGAATAGTCATAATGAGGAAAATACAGTAGAATTGTAGGAGCAATAATTTAAGTTGCAGTTATGGAGAGTAGGCTAAATAATGCCATAACCTTTTTCTCATGTGCTGGAATATAAATACCAAAAAACCCCTAAGTGTTCTTCTAACAGTTTTTATGAGTTACGATTTCAAAAATTTTGCAAATTAGGCTGAAAAAAGTACCTGCTTATGCACAAAATCTATTTAGTCACCAGATTTACAGGAATGGCGATTAATAGAGACTTTCAAACATTTCTTCTATTATCTGAAAATTATTAACCTATAGAAATATATTAGTCATGTAATGTTACTGTCACCTGAGTGTAGGAAATGAATAAGACTACTTGCTTTTAATGTGAAGTACCACTGAATAAATTTAAGATTATTGTATTGATGTGAAAGAAATTGTAGGTTCTTCTCTCCACATAAATGCCAATGTTTTCTCCATAGTACACTTGCCAGTGCATTGTTTTATTTTGTTACAAAATTTGCCGAATGGTAGAGAGGGTCTACACATAATTTCTTTTCTTGCACCAGTTTAAGGCATCTCACTTTCAAGAAGTTTTCCTGGTATTTACGCTACATTTTTCCCTTTTTACATTAATCTTCTAACTCCTAGTTATATCCCATGAACATCACTAGATAATTCTTTTGTCTTATTTGTGTGTTTATATTCTTGAAATATTTATAGACTGCTACCATGCCTCATATCCCCTACCTAGTCATTGTTTGGCCAGTCTGTTACCTCTTTTAAATCTTTCCTCATAAATCTTTTTCCTTTCACTAACCTCTTTCGTTGCTCTTCTCTGAATTCCCTTCATTTTTCTAGGTCTCTTTCACAGTGAGGTGGCCTATGCTGGGCACAGTGTCCCAGATGCGCTTGTCTTCAGCCATGTTGACAGTGGCCATTACCTCACTGCCCCGTGCCATGACGCTTCTGCACAGACCGCATAAAATTGTTTTGGCTTTTTTTTTCCGTGTACATACTTCTCATTGCAAACTGATGTCCAATATCTTATTAGGCAACAGCATTAAGAATCTTTATGTTACTGTTTCTCAGGTTTCTCTCTTCAAATTGGATTATACATGTTTATTTTCCTTGAATATATGAGCAAATGGACTTACAGACACACACACTGTTCCATCTCCATTGCCTAACACACGTAGAACTGAGTTAAATTTTCTCCCTTCTCCCTCACATTTGCTAACGGGTACAGACCTAAGTTCTGGGGCCATCAGGAAGATATTGATGTTACTTCTATCCAGGATGTCCTGTCTCTTTTCCGAGTACACAAATATGTGGGCTAAGTTACAGTTGAGTCTTTAGGATATAATTCTACAGATATTGAAGACAACACAGTTCTGATTATCACAGCCCTGCCCTCCTCCTATCATTAAATGTGTGCTTCCTTTATAGGCAGTAATATGGTTTGGGAAGCTGAGACAAGCAAAAAGAAATCTGGTTTTTTTTGTTTGCTTAATATGCTTATATTTTATCCCGATCAGTTCCCAGAACTGACTCACTGTGCAGTCCCAGGAATATGAGTGCTGGTGTAAGGAAGTTTGGCAAAGGTATGAGCAAGCTATACCCCTGGCAGCTTTGGCTTAAGTTGGTTTAAAATAGCAGGGAAACTGCTAAAATTAACAGTAACTGGTAACAACAGATATGCACTATCACGTTCCAGTGAAGGAGTAATACTCCTGGTAAATGGACAGTTCACTAATATATATCTGGCTTTATATTCAAGTGTCTGCATTAAAACCTATTTTTATTGTTACTTTTATCCTTAATCATATTGTATATTTATTGGATAATAATACTCTTCAGTATCATACCCTGAGGGGATTTTTTTTTTTTTTTTTGCTCCTTCTTGTATTTGTGCATTACTACTTTGTGCATGTACATTCCATGGGTTTAACCAAGTGGGTTTTTTTCCATTAGACAAACTTTAAAACAATTGGCATATAGCTTTAGTAAATTAAATCTATGTGAATTGATGGATTTTCATGACTCAAAGTAGTGGCCAAATTCTTAATTATTGCAGCTGTAATAATATTGAAATACAGGACTTTTCAAAACAGCTTTATAAATTTTAATGCAATGTTTAGCAAACTCTGCTTTTTGTTGAGTAATAAGCCAAAAAAAGAGCCTGACTTTTTCTTCTAATGGATTCAAGTTTTGCCTTTTTTAGTTCATAAGTTAGCACAATAATATTCAAAGTATTTAAATATGTCACGATGACTCTGACTTGTTGTAGAAATAAATAAAGATGGAATCCACATGTTTTCCTTTTGATGGATTAAGGGCCATGTTTACAACAACATAAGTTTACACTGTTGCTGGCCTCAAGTATTCTGCAGACCTTCATGGGTCAGCTCCTGCAGAGGCTTATTCTTACTCAAGAGTACAATTTCAGTAACTATTTCCATGGTTAGGGAAACAGTCTGTTCTGAATAGAACATACAGCATGATGTTGATGTTTTGGGGGGTTTTTTTCCATTTTTTTGTGTTTGAGAACAGTTTTTGTTTCCAATAGCAGTACTTCAGTATTTAGTGATTTACTGTAGCTATAGATTTACATTCCTCAAATATCATTAAAGTATTTTGTATATGTTCATTTTATTTTGAATGGAGGTAGATTGTTCTTGTGTCACAGATAATAGAGGCCTGTTTTTTAAAGAAATATGGGATCTCATTTCGTAGCTGCTATCCTTCCTTTCTCTATTTCTGTATTTCAAAATCTCCACTGCAGTGTTATCAGTGCTGCAAAGACCACAGAATGAAGCTGTAAGCAAATAATTCCCAACTGCAGCTCAGAGAATACATTTAGGAGTCACATCTTCACTGGCTTAATTTTGCTGCTGATTTTCTCTGGAATTAGCAACAGATTAATCTGGATAATATTTTTACAATGTTCATGATGTAGTGAGATAAATGTCGAGCTCTTGCACATGTTTATAAGGTCAAGTTTTAAAATGTATATATTTATTCCTGTTAGTGTCACAAGGCCACAGTTTGAAGAGTACTCAGTCTTGATGAGCAATTCTTGGTATTAGTGTTTATAGACTCCAGTCCATAACAGGAAAAAATATTTGCTATTGATCACTGCCAACTATCAGCCTGTTGTTGGCCAAACTTACCCCCAACGAGCATTGCTTTATTCCAACAGCCATGCTTAGTTAAGTGGATGAGACTATGTCTAGCACTTAATGCGGGTGTGCAGACCAGTTTGACAAACAGAGAGACTGGTCCGGTTTCCCAGCTGCTGGAATAAAAATCTGCCCTAGCAGGACTTCTGTATCTTCTCTGGCTTGAGAGCAGCACAGAGATGGTTTCATTCCACAGTTCCCTCAAGGCCTAATATGGCAGAGAGAGCACTGAGAAATAATACAAACTGTAGAGCATATTTCCACTGAAGGCCCTCCAGGAAGATCGTGGTGCGAGATTATTCACGGGCTTCCTTGCAGTGGTGCAGTTTTGTGTGTTGTGTCCATTTCATTTAAGAAATTGAAAGTGTTGAAGTAAGCAGTAAAGTAGATTCAGGAAAAAACGGATAGCAATGTTGGCAGAAGGTGTTAGCGTGCTTTGTGTGTAATATTTAAAATCACTATGGAAATACTATGTAGGAGGATCATAACTGTGGAAGCAACTTCAGTAATGGAAGAGTGGTTTGTTTTCTTGCAGTGGATTAGGAGATTTTATTCTGAAGGTAAATGGGAAAAAAAAATTGATATTTCAAAAATAAAAAAATGGCATTTCAGAGTTAAGAATAATCTCTTAGCTTTAGAAGAGGATAGAAAGCCAGACCATCTTCTGGGATTGCTCTCTATATTTACGTGTTTGCAGGTACTAAATATTTGATGATCAGTCTATGGCTTTCCAATAAGCCTTTCATGTTTTTGAGAGTCAAGCCAAAAACTGATTGTGACTCAGATACAGAGCCCGTTTCTTTGAGCAGCTGAGCACCATGTTCGTCCTTGGTACATTATATGTTTTCTGTGTTTTTTTTCAAATTTTCCCCAGAAAGAAATAATGTTCGATTAAAAGTTTGTTTATTTAATTCTTTTTTCTTTTTTTTTTTATTTTTAACAAATACATGGGCATTTGCAGACAATGAGTTTAGTTTGAGCTCATTTTAAATAATAATAATTTACTTGGTGAATTTATATTGATTAAATTCTCATATATATAATATTTTTTTAGATTTTTATTGGTATTGTTTATTGTTTTCAAAAGTAATTTTCAAGAACTGTTGATGGTTTTGGCTACTCAAATCTTAAAACAGATCAAAGGATACTATTCCTCTCCTTGCAAAACTTGTTTAATTTAAACAACATTAGAGCTACTGAGGTATTATTTTTCTTAAATGTAAATATATTACGGAATTATAAGTACCTGTTTGGAGAATTAGGAGTTGTCTGGAAATGGTCAGATAAGTTAAGTGTTCATCTTGTGTTTTACAAACATGACTTCCCAGAAGCAGCTGCATTGTGCAATATTTCCTGGACCATTATCTACAAAAACTGTGGTCATTCATTTGAGAGTCATTGCCGGGAGAAAATAGTGGGAATATTATTAATGGGCTTCAACATTTTATTATCTACATGGTAGGCTTGCTTCAGCACAGGAAAGCTGTCAGTGACCACATAATGTGCTGTTTGATGCGACACTGGGAAAAGGTTAGGTGGTTCCCACATTAGAGCAGTCGTTTCTGTTAGCACACCAGTACTCAGTTTTATGGTGTATTGAAAGAAGCCACTTGGGAGGCAGACTTGGTATTTAGAGAAATGACTGATAATAACAGGTTGGAATATGGAAAGCAAAAATTCTTAATTACATCATATACAAACAGAAACACACACATGAAAATTTAGACATCAAACGCTCAGCTGTTACAATTTGCCAAAGTCCAGTAAACTACTGAGGAGGCAAAAAAGTAGTGGAATATTGAGGAAAATACATCCCTTGGTGAATTATCTCTGATATTTAAAACTAACCTCTGTAGTGCTTTTCTTCATCAGTGACATTTATTAAGGCAGCAGAAGTACGTGGTACAATACTAAGACGATGCACTAATACTGCTTCCTGAAAATTTCCCAAACCTGATTCTTTTCTGTTCTTCATATCTTTAACAGTATTTTCCAATTTTTGCAAGTTTTGCAAGATTTTGGGAGAGAGGAAATACACTCGGATTTATAGTTTTGTTCCTTCCGCGAGGCATGCTGAAAGCCCAGCTAAAATAAACCTTGTAGTTTTCAAAGTTACTTTATATTATACGGACTGCTGGAAAACAAATGCTGTAAATTGCAATCTCAGCAAGTTTTGAGAGAGTGGACCCACAAATGAATCAGCTAAAGTAGGAAATTAGTATGTCAGACTGAGAATTAAACTTAATCCAGTGTTTGAATGTGTGAAAAGAGTCATAAGTGAAGATAAATAAGTACCTCATCAGTTTTTCTCTCTCCTGTTTTCATGTACCATGTAATCAAACAGTTTTGAATTACACAGATAGGTTTTTGAGAGTAAAACTGAGGCACAAACATCTTGTGGTTTAGGTGTGGAATAGAGAGTCTGAGAAGCCAGATTTTCAGTCAGGATGTTTCTTTAATCTTTAGTCTTAGGGACCTTTTCATTATAATATCTTGATTTTGCATATTTCTTTTTAAAACTGTCACATGGTCAAATTTGGAAGTTAACAGAATCTGTCCAAGAGTAGCTAGAGAATAGACTAGTATCATCTATGTCAATGTGTATACTACTGTATAAATTTACTATTTACCCAATCTCCTAATTGTTTCTTTTATTGCCCCTGTTGTACATCACTTGCGAACATGGCTCACAGAACCTTTTGTGAATAGCATCTGATAATATAATTCCCACTCCGATGGCCCAGAAAACTAAAACTTGATAAAAAAAGAAACCAACTGGAATATGAATGATTAACTCCTTGTTCTTTTCTTTCACCAGTATGAGTTACACTGAAGCAGAATATTTTATATTTAGTAAAAGTGCAAATAGCTTTAGAGAAGCCTGAAGACTAAACTGACTTTCATTATTCCGTAGTTTACACACGTTCAAAGACGCATGATTCTCTAGCTCTTTTGCATAACTAGAAGAAAGTATGTGGACAAAAGTAGACAGGAGAAATCCTATGCAGACATATATTGGTTCAGAAATTCTCTTCTGAAGATAGCCACCTTCAAGCACCTTTTCTGTCTGGGGAAAAGATGGATACATGCATGCACACTTCAGGTGTGTGTGAATTCCGGTGTAAACACCTGGCCATTAGAACCCAGCACTCAAGCTAATTTTAGATGCCTCAGCTGAATTTATATAAACAAAAATCCTTAAAAATACAACTTTGATGAGGTTGGGGTTTCTTAATAAACATTCCAGATCTCTACCCAGGGAAAATGTTATGTAAAATAAAATAGAGATAAGCGTTTTAAATACATTTTGAAAATTTACAAGTAAATACCAATAAGTGCCTCTAGCAGTTAGATCTGCAATATGATCATCTTTGGAACTAAAATACAATGTTTGTTATTTTATAATAGAGAAGAGACAGCACAAACAAGGAAGAGGCATAGCAAATACTCTTTTTGTTTTCTTTGATTGGTTGGGTTGGGTTTTGGGTGGTTTTGTGTTAATGGGGTGGGGTTTTTTTAGCAAAAAAGAAAACTTGATTATGAGTGACTTGAGGAGAAAAGTCATGTAATATATCCACAACAGAAGATGTCATGCATTCCCAGTAAAGAGTAACTTGCAATCTAGGGAAATAGTCGTGCATGTAATCACCTAATCTGGCAACACAGTAATAATTTAGATTAGAAAGATCTTATCTTATAAAACTGTGGTTTTGTATGTCCTTGAACAGTCCAACTTCAGAGTGAGAGTTTATATCTCTCATGGTAAACTTGAGCTGTGCTGCAGGTGTTTTAGTTTATCACTGAAAGGAAATGACTTTTTTTACACCTAATTTAAACCGAAGCTATTCACAGTTTAAAATGTTCGGTAACGGTGACCTCTGTAATGACTTACACATTGCAGGTGGTCCGATAACAGGCCAGTGGTTAATGTTTGCTATCGAGAGAGACAGAATTAAATGTCCACCCCAGAGTTGTTTTCTTCCGTTTATAGTATGAACGCAACAGCTGGCACAAAAGTAAGGCACAATTAAAGGGCTTCTGAAAAGTTGCGATCTGTTTAGTTCCTGCAATAGGAGAGCTTTCCTGTTGGCATCTATTAAAAATTTGTCATTAAATTTGAAAGCAGAAATCCTGGTAAATATTTGCAACCTAAATCTCCGTATTAGACTTCTGATACTTAGGTTCCAGCCTTGCAGTCCCTGCTCAGTCCTTCAGGCAAAACTCCTATTTGTTCTGCAGTTACTTGGTTGGGATCAATGAGTGTTTTGTCTTGGAGGACTTAGTGCTTTATCAGACCTAAGAAAGCTCCACCAAAGCTCTTAGCTTTCACAAGTAACTGAGAGGGCAGTTCAGTGTTCTCATAACACCATATAAAGCAAAACTGGTGAGCCTGAAGCTTTCATTTTAGCTTATTTTAATTTTGACAAAATTTGAGCATCTTTATTCTGCAACTGCTGTGCAGCTTGACCAGATGTGTGTAGACCTGGGCAGTATCTGGGCCAGTCATAACCACTGTCAAATGGCACCTTGATTTAAATTCTATTTCTTTGTAATACTTACTGAATTCTGGTGTTGCTTAAACAGAGCTGATCCTGAATCCCTTTTATACAGTGCAATTAGGGAGTCTAACATAATTCTGGGAGCACAAAAATATTTAATAAAAATGGGCGAGAAACTTAGGTACCTAAAGACAGCTTTCCACTCAGAAACAATTCTGCTGTTTCTGCTGTTTGCCTTGGAGTGACATGAGTTCTTACATGAAGAAGGAATCTCTGAAAGTAAAAGTGAATCTGCTTCACAAAAGATAATAGCTTTCATATCTCAGAAAATGTTTCTTTGGCAGGAATTTAAAGCAGCCATATTTTCATAGAAGACAAGATAACAGACCACAACAGTTGAGGAGATATGATATAGAAACAGAAATCGTTGTGAAAAGTATGTTTCAAATTATTTGATGTGTTAGATACTAACAACAAGTCTTTTATAAAATGGCCAGGATTAGGATTTATCAGCACTTTGTGAACCAGTCCTTAAAGAAAAATAGTTATCTTACTAATGGGATGCCTGGATTGGACCCATTTCACTGCTTTGTTAACTATGCACAGATGAGAATCAAGGGCACGCTGTAGTGTTGTGTGAAATACATCAGCTGACATTGCTTTTTGCTGCATGAATGAATGTAGACAAAAAAATGCCACAGTATGAACAGTAGATAAAGTAAACTGAATGCTAATTGGAAAAGGGATTGGAATCCAGACCATTTATGTATAGAGCCGTAAGAGTAATCTGGTTTGGTCAGACCGAAAAACTAAAGTGAAAATTTTCTATACCAGCCACTCAAGAGACTTTCAATATTTATTTAATTACTTTATTCAGCTGTTCCCACTTTGGAATGACATATAATCTAGTTTTTAGGTTTCCTGTTCTGGGAAGAGGGAAATTTGTATTCGAACCCTGTCAGGCAGAGGACGGGATTGAATTTGTTTCCTGTTTCCTAAACCGTGCCATCTTCTGCTGTATCACCTGCTAGATGTTACCTTGGAAGTTCTGCTAAGTTTTATAACAGCTTTCTGAAAATTAAATATTTCTTTCATATCTTTCTTATACTGAATGTTCATTCATACTGAATGCAGTACACCTTTTTCTCTTCAACTATCTGTTTGTGCAGTAAATTTTCAGTTGAACCAAAACAGGCTTCTTGCACAGCTGTGTGAGCAAGTGGTTTCTCTCGTACTCTTTCCTAACTCTCCCTCATTCAAGATCTAAAAAGAAAGCACTGAGAAACGTGTATGATTAATATATGTTTTATTTATTATTTGAGGATAGATCCAAAGCATAATACAGTTATTAGAAAGAATTGCATTAATATCAGTCCTATATTCATAGGAAGTTTTCATGGTCAGATCTTTATTCTTCAATTAAAAATAACTAGTTTGCCAAAGTCTTTTGATATATATACTTGGTCAAAACTATTCAGGTTGGTATGGTTTCTGACTAGGAATGACAGTGCGGCACAGCCATCTTCTTTATATATGCAGCTTTATATATTCTGTAAGTCAACAGAATTGTTCATACATGTAATTTAAGATTCTGTCATGTTTAAAATATCAGACATATACAAAATTATAGAGAGAAATATGTAGATTTATCAGTAAAAAATTCAGTCATCCTTTCATAAGCTATACCTTATGTGGTACTTGTAAATACTGTATTTGTATCTTTTGTGGCTGTGTTACATAAATAACACACAAAATGAATATTTAGTCCTAACCCACCTACATTTAGATCTGTAACACTAAAAATTTCCATTTGCAGTTAAAGTCTGTATATATATTAGCAAGGCCCTTTATTGTCTTGAAATTAAAGCTTTTGAAGTTTCTTCCTCCCTGAGACACAAAAGAAAGCATATAGTTGACATCAAAGTGGAGACATACTGCTGACTAGTAATTATGGTAGCTTAACGTTGCCCAGTCCCCACCCATTTACAAGCCTGCCTTTACTTTCCTCAGCATGTACTTATTTTGATCAACACCTTTAGAAATAACTGGACAGCCCAGCTACTTATAAACTTTCTGCAAACTTTGGTTGGAAAACAAAATACTGTTTTAATAATTTATTCTTTATATATCATTTTGGCTTTTTTAAAACCTCATTTAATTACTCTAAGTTGTAACTGTTTGCTGGGTGTTGCCAGATGTGAAACCAGACACAAAGGTGAGGTTTTACAATTTAAGCACAGCTGCTTAAGACAAAATCTGGTTTAGGACACAAGAGATGGATTTAAAATACCACATTTATATTAAAAATAGCAGGGAATCACATGCAGGACAGCTAAAGGTCTTCTTGGCAAACTTATTAACTTCAAGTGAATCCACCCCATCGAAGTCCAAAACAGGCTTCAAAACCCAGCAAATAACACTTGCCATCAGTCTTCTACCCTCATCCACCAAAGCAAACATACAAATGCAGAGCACTGCTCTGTTTTCAAATTAAAGCCTCAGTTCTTTCTAATGTGTATATTAGTAAGGTGAGCGCTGGAACCGAGGATGAAATGCCTCTGCATCTTGGAACAGTTTTAAACTTCTCTAAGTACCAGGATGATGAACTCAAAAGAAGTTTATTTATCTTGGGCATTTGAGTTTTACAGCTTAAGAGAGAATAACTTTAGAAATCCAGGGGAGGGGGGAAGGAAGGGGCAGGGTCCTCCCCCTTCTTGCATATTCTACTGCATTGGCCAAATTGTTGATACGCTTAGCAGAGCATGTAAGGTAGTGCAGAGCAGCTGAAACAACTCTGCACGTCTTCTGCATGTTGACCTCTGCACTGTGTGTGCATGAGGAGAGGGAAGGAGCGGCACATTTATATCAATATTTTAATGAGATGTGTGGGACTGGAAAAACCTATCCAGTGAGTAAGCCTTATCTTTTCCGTAACTAAAATCAAAGCAAAAATAAGTTTGAGGTGCTTTCATTATGAAGTGTGTTTGAATTATGAAGCTACAAGGGTTTTACTAGCTTAACCCTAATCTCGTGGCTACCATGGAATCACTGTATTCCATCTTACGTTTAGGTGACGGGTATGCAACACTTTGAAGAGACATATTTTCCTTGCTTTTGAGACCACCCTAAACTCAGCAGTGACTCATAACAAGAACAGGACAATTTAGCTATAAAAAACCCCAAGGTAATTTAGCCACAACAAAACCCTAGAATATTCCATCTAGCTTGATTCTTTATTTTGCCTCACTTTACAAAAATGGTACGTAAAAAGTGAACTTTTCCTACTGTTTATCCCAAGTTGCTCTTTATCTGCCACTCAACGCTGATCTCAGTTACTGCTTCAGAGCAGCAACCAACTGCAGCAGCTAATTATAACCAGCAGTCCCTGCTTCCCCCAACTTCTTACCAGGTCATTGCAACATTCATTTTTAAAGTGTTTTTTTCTAAACAGGAAAACATTTCTCCAACAGAAGTCTGTAAATATTTTTCTCAGTAGTACTAGCAAGCAACATTTAACCTGGTACTGAGGTCATTCAGAAGAGATCAAATATGATAATGGTAAGCTTTTAGCTGTCAAACATAACTTTCTGGCATTTCCATAGAATTTTCAAACATATAAGCATAGAGGAGTCTGTTTTTCTTGTCAAGGCACACTCCTAATTTTCATCACTACTAATAGGTGTTGTACAGTCTTATCAGGGACATTATAGACCTCCCACGTGTTCTATAGCAAGTTAACTCTCTCTCACATTTTTATTGATTATCTGTGCCAGATAACAGTCTGCACAAATCTGTGATTTGATCAAGAGATCCTGATGAAGCTCATAAATATTCAAAATGAAACCTAAGTGTTTCATGAACACTTTCCAAACCTGGTGATGGAACTGCAGAGTAACATGGGCAATGAGTGTGTTTATCACTGTATAAAACAACAGCTAGTCTCTTCTCTCTGCTAGCTCTGTCTTCTCATAATGTTTTATCACTTCTCTGTTTTTTCTCATTTATTTGCTGGTTGTGTGGGTTTTTTTCTTTTCCTTTCATTATGACATTAATTTTCTGTATGGGCTTTCTTGCCAGTAACAATAGTTATTCTGAAGTGTTGTGTGTTTATAAAAGTCAAGTAGCCAGTAAAGTAAAGCATTTATAAACTTCTCCTAAAGCATTTATAAACTTCTCCAACAATCATTATTTACACAATACATATCAGGATGTCATCCATTCTATTTATTTACTGGTCTTTCCATTATTGTCATCATGTTGATTTAAAAAAAAAAGTAAACCCCACCTTTTATTCTGATTTCTTTAGAAGTAAGGAATTACTGTAGTAACGCAAATGTAAATGTTCTGTGACTTTGATTAAGAAACATAGACTCATGCATGAGTTCTAAAGAACAACTCTTTGAACTTCTCAACCGAGTGTTGAGAGCGCGGCATCTTTCTAACCCAGCCTCCATTTGAAAATATTAGTATCTCTTTCATTAAATGACAATGGTGATTTCCTTGCTAAGTATTTACCAACATGTAGGATGGATCTTCTTCAGTGTTATTGCCCATATGCAGTTCACCTTAGAACCACCTTATTTTAGAATCATAGAATTGTTTTGGTTGGAAAAGACCTTTAAGATCATCAAGTCCAACCGTTAACCTGGCACTGCCAAGTCCACCACTAAACCATGTCCCTAAGCACCACTTCTACACGTTTTAAATACCTCCAGTGACTCCACCACTTCCCTGGGCAGCCTGTTCCAAGGCCTGACAACCCTTTCGGTGAAGAAATAGTTCCTAATACCCAACTTGAGGCCATTTCCTTTTGTCTTATCGCTTGTTACTTGGGAGAAGAGACCAACACCCACCTGCCTACAACCTCCCTTCAGGTAGTTGTAGAGCATGATCTTGTCTTCCCTCAGCCTCCTTTTCTCCAGGCTGAACCACCCCAGTTCCTTCAGCCATTCCTCATAAGGCTTGTTCTCTAGACCCTTCACCAGGTTCATAGCCTTTCTTTGGAAAGGCTATTCTCATTAAAAATTAAGTACATATGTAATGTTCACCCTTCCCCGATAGTATTACTAGGCTCCAACATTTACCTACGAAATCTCAGGTTGAACATGAGAAATCAGGCTATTGATATGATACAGAATATTACCTGATTTTATAATAAATCTGTCAGAATTACTTGGATTTCCATTTAGAAAAGCGTTTAGACTTTTCAATTCAAATCTCTGGCTATTTGTCTTTATCTGCCTATATATTTTTTTTTTTTTCTTTTTTTCAGTCGAGTCTCTCTTCCAAACCACTGCACAGTACTACATAACTACTCTGGCTACCTGGTGGAAGGAAAAAGGAACAGGAACCTGGCAATGGTCAGTGACTTTGCCTCTCAACACATTTGAAGATATTACACCCTTTCTTCAAATAGGGTTGTGAAATTGGACTGCTGACAATAGCATAACAGTTTATGATGGCTTTATTTATTGAAGATAAGTCTATTGCTAATTTTGAATGGGTCAGAACAAAACTCTGTTCTCCAAGCTTCATATAAAATGACCGCTGACATTGAAGATATTCTGTGCTACTCAGAACCCTAATTCACTGTGTGTATTAGGATGCCAAAGTCCTCTCACATGACTGCCTCAAAAGAACAGACTTATTATGTGGAAAGTCATTGTTGAATAGAAACAAGTTTTTGTGATACAATATGAACACTTGTTATTTCTAACCAGTTAAGGAAACTAAAATCCTAGTATTTTTCATTCCCATTTCGAAGAATACCTTGCCATGCACAGTCCACTGCTAATTAAAAATATTAGTACTGTTAGCACTGAAGACTAGTTAAGTAATTTTTCTTAGTAAAAATTCATCCAAACCAGAAGCAAGAAGAGGGAATAATTTTAAAATTAATTGCCTAAGATTATGCGTGTTAATCTTATGATGAATAGATGTACTGAATGCCATGAAATAATTTAGTACATAAGAGTCTATTAGCTAGTTAGAAACCATGACCCCATTTAACAGTTATGGACCACCATAGCATCTAATCTATATTAGTTGATTTGTATACCCTTTATGATGTGAACCAGATCCCATAATGTCAAAAATCATAGCTATCACATTGAATTATAACCCATTAAGAATGCAAGATCAGCAAAATCAGATATGTTTGTCTCAAGAGTGAGCTCTGCTAGCATATTTACTCTACAGCAAAACAGATTCTGCCCACTGCATTTAAAAAAATCAAGAATCCATCCCCAAGTGCTTTTAAAATGAAATTGGGCATGGGGTAATCAGTTCAAACTACTTCTAGTTGGATTTTCACTGCAGTCTGCATAAAAAAAAAATTAATCATTATTTATATTTTCTTTTTAAGAGCCAAATATCAGTAGGTAGCTTCTGTTGATCTGTGCATGTTTGCCCACAAATTTTATATCAGCAGGTCATTTTAAACTGTATCATGCTTCTAAATCCCACAGCAACTGTAGTTACCTGTGATGGAAGAAGACTATTGACTCTACGTAAAAATGGGGTAGAAAAAAAAAAACCAACCCATCACTGAACTTACTCTATTTTTGCTCATTTAAAAATAAAAAAATAAAAAAAAAAAGCTGGTGGTTCTTCAGGACAAAGTAATGATGGGAATACATGACATATTTACAGAAGTTAATAACAGAGCTTTAATTTAGCAAAGCATATCTTAAAACTATTATAGTTATCTATGACACATATTACTATATCTAATGCTTTATTCCAGAACCTCAACTTTTTGGAGATGTAAACTGAAAGATATCAGCATACTTTAATTTGGTATTTTAATAGGTAATATGATTCCTTCTGATGAGGTGCAATTCTGTTACCTAAATATGTCAACATTTAACAGTTCCACTGCCTTCTATTTTCACAGAAAAATCTAGTAAGAACTTCTTTCCTTTTCACAATGGCTTCTAATACTTGTCCAGATTGGGAATTTAATTAGCAAAAGTTATCACAGAGGCTGTTGATTTTTTTGTTTTGTTTTTTAATTTCAATCCTGCAAATCTTGATGTAGGTTCCTAACTAGAGGCAGAATGCAAAACTGTATTCACTTACACATAAAGTTAAATATATCAAAGTTCTCTCGGCTATCAATTTAAAAATAACAATGAAATTAAGTTGTCACAGAATTTGTAGTGTCTTGGACCTAAGTGACGTGGGGCTTTACCAGCTCTCCTACAGCCTCATAGGCGCATATATATAATAGCCAGAAATTGAAACTGCAGTTTTTACTTGAAGAAATTTCTTTCTTGTTTGGTATATATATGCTAATTTTTTTTTTTTTCAGAATATAGTGCATATTTGGTAGGTAAATACAAATAAAACGTATTTGTATTTGTATTTGGACAAAAATATACATATGAATGAAGTAGAGATGAATATGAAAACTGACCTAGGAGTCAATTAATATAATCAATAATTTGAACTACATAAATGGAAAAGAGTAGTCTCTAAACACACCATCATCAGATATGAATGAAGTATGAATTTGAATGTATGCATACAATTTCTATGCAATGTATGTTCTTTTTACAACAGGTTGTATGAAACTTGCAACCAAGGAAGTTTAGCTCTCTATATGCTGTTTAGTATATAGCAGAGCAAGCTGCCCTTCAATATGTAGTGATACCTTCCTGCTTCTCTCAGAAAAGCAGGCAGGATGTTATTACAGCCTTGGAGTCCCCGTCTAGTGTCTGCTGCATGTATAGCTATGATAACCTACGTTCAGGATTCAAGTTCAATACACAGAAACTACATTTGCATTTCTTTCATAATTTTTTTCACGTTATAAAACTTCATATCCTTCTGGTAATATGTTGATTTAGAATACGGTTGCCTGTAAGACAGATAGGGAAAATACAGATGGAGGAAGGCATATATGCAATTGCAGGGAGGGGCATATATAGCTAATATTCTTTGACATTCTAGCACATACCCACACACAGTAAAGACTGAACAACTGTGACAAGTGTTTTTGCTTTTAACAATAGATAACTTGAAATCCCTAATACAAAGTAACCCTTGCCAATAATTTTGTAAGCGATCAAGAATGCAATGCGCTGAAAATATCACCAAAACCTAATCACTTAGTCCCAAGTTTAATGAAGTATTAGGCCCAAACTTCCCATTAATTTAAATGGGAAATCAATGGGAAGTTAGGAGCCTAAATGCTTTGTTGAATCAGGGCCTCTGGGCTCAATTGCGATTCCCATAGTGATCACTGGCAAGACTTCCATTAAAGCTCTGGATTGTGTTAATCACTTCCACATCTGTCTGTTGGTACCTACCTGGTTCATGTACAACATTTATTTTGTGGGTTTTGTTAAGGGCTAAAACTGATACTTTCCAAGCACCTAAGATGCAGTTAGACACATACTAGGACTTTGAGTAGGATCTAAAGTATTTTCTACAATCTTTCTGGTGTCTACGTACATTTCCAAGTACATATCTACAGTAAAAGCTAACATGAGTGATTGAAATACCCAAATGCTAAATTATAGTTTCTCTCCTTTCCACTTCAAAACCATTATTTTAGAATTTCTACAACCAAGAATTTGAAGAATTATAGCAATGATTTTTTCTACCACTGTGTCTGGTATCAGTCAAATACATTTGGACAGTTGGCCTAGTTTGTGAACCTTTCTAATGGAATGTTTTTAATGTGCAATCTGGAAAAAAAAATTAATGCTAGATTTCAAATTTTTCACTAACTAGAAAATCTGATCAATAGAGATAGATGAATAATTAGTTCTAAATAATATCTCCTGGTTTGTTACTTTAATTCTACTGAGTAATTATTCAGTTTTATCTTACAGTATTCCCCAGCTCATACTAACTGGGTTCACTTAAATAATTCACTACGGGCCAAAGCTTGATTGCACTGAAGTCAATGGCAAAAATCCCATTTTCTTCAGTGACAACAGCATTTAACCCTGAGGAACTGACCTTAAGGTTAATTAAATGTTTGAGAAAACCTGAAGTGATTTATAGTTTCATGCTGAAAGCAAGAAAAATTCACAGTTTTGTTAGGTTTTGATGTAAAACAAGATAAAATCTAGTGCTCTCAAGCAGAGTTTTTCTTTCAGTTTTTATTTTCTTTTAAAATCTGAAACTCAAGTTGAGTGAAATGCATTATGTGGATTGCACCTAGATTTTCTTTTTAATTTTTTTTTTTTTTGGTAGCTCCTTAAGAAGTTGGACCCACAGAGTTTTGTACACCTTTGCTTCTATGAGGTCCTTCACACATCCCTACTAATAATCAGTCTTTTTATTACAGGTTTGTTTTCATGGTACTTTTTACTGGAACTACTGCTAACAGTGCTGGGTATATTTCTTCAGTGTGCATGTAAACAGTTATGGAAAGAAAAAAAAGAAAGACTTCTATATACACATTTCATGGAACAGACAGCATTAGTTAAGGAATGTTATATACTTGATTCAATTAATGAGTTTTGGGGAGATTATTTCTCAGCTTGATTCATGTGCTTAAGGACTGTCAAGTAATTTACCATCTAATTGTAATGTTTTCCAGAATGTTATGTTGCTTACATTACCCATACAGAATACAGAAATTCAAATCCATCCTCTACATAGCTTTTTGATACACAGTAGCATGATTCATTTCACTGGAAGGCAACCAGATTACACATGCAAATATGTTATTCATTTAAAGATATTAAACTTTCTTCTGTGTATGTTGTTAAAAGTACCCAATACCTATACGTTAATATACAGATTTCTCAAGGCTTGCTGTACAGTTTTGCTATTTAATAAAAGCAGGGAAAGATCTTCCCACTGTAATGGCATATATAATATTAAAGATTAGATGTTGCATATAAATATAATGGCAATTTTTCCTTCTGATTTTCTCAGCTAGTATCCACTCAGAAGTGGACTATGCGTATCTGTTTGAGAGTGGAAAAGGTACTGCTATATGCAGAGTCTATAGGTGGGAAGCAGAATTAAGGGAAGTATTTATCAGCAGCTATATAAAAGAACACAAGCACTGAAATCATCAGAAGGTGCATAAGCATAGATATCAGACTGACTGGGAGCTGTGGTGTTGAATTGAAAGTCATGTGCAGACAGTTCAGGACTTTATAACTTTCCTGATTCCACAGAGGCTTTTTCATAACAAAAATAAGCAGAAAGCACCTAAACCAGCTCACCAAATTGCATGACTCTGCTGACCTAATAGTAAGATGATCTTTGTCCTCAGAGCAAAATGCTGAGAATAGGAGAAAGGGTGTTCAAGAATTGCCTGAACATCACAGTTTTCTGAAGCTCTCTATTGCTTGCCCATGCTCTAACATCACTGCTGTGTTCTTTGTATTGGGTCTGTATTTTTTTTTTTTTTTAGCTCTGTGTCCCTGACCAGGAGTTAGCAGAATGAAGTCATGACCACAGACCCCAAAATGGGTAAAGGAAGACCTTAACAATGAGCTATATGTAGATACCCAGAATAAGAGAAAAGGTAATGAGCTCTTATCTTTTAGCACGTTTTTTTTTTTGTTCCTGGGTGTCTACATCTGGCTGGTATTTTATATATTCCCTCTTTCCTCCTGCAGGACGTTTTTCACGTTTTCTACTTTCAGTTTGCCTTGAATGACTGATGTTTATAAGAAAAAAAATATATTTCAAGAGGAATTTTCTGAAAGCTCGTTATTTAGAGAGAAGTCTTCTACTGTCAATATCGTTGATGATACAGAACTGAGACCCAGGTTATTAGAGTAAAACCTTCTTTTTATAGAGACAATAGCTTTTTTGACTGTATGTGCGCTATTTAAACTTGGAGTAGGCTGATTTAAGATCACAACATTTAAAAGAGTCTCTCAATGTCACAAGTTTCTCTTTTCTCTGTTCTTACTTGAGGCTGATAGGGGATGTGTTGGCCTGCTGTAGATTCCATGTGTGTTTTCAGAAATTCCATCCAACCTTCAGTTTCCTGGATATTTTTAGGGTCTGTCAGTATGCAATAATATCTAAAGTCTTATTTTTCATGCTTATGTTGTACTTATTGCAATGTATATTTTAGCTTTGTCAGAATGGCTTAAGAGGAAGTGCTGAAAGTAAGAAGTTGACCACTGGCAAAAAAAAGAGAAAAGTACAGATTGATAGGAGTGAAGTATCAAAATTACCTCTTTCATTTACAATCTGTTGAAAGCCAACACTTTTTTGCTTTTTGAAAACGTTATCAGAGGATTATTTTTCTCTATTTTATTCTCTACCGTGAGCATAGATACTGCAGAGGATTTAGAACAGTGAGGAGGCTGTAAAATAGATTTTACTTCACTGAAGACAAATCATTGTTGGTATTTTGGGATACTATCTATTGCATTATGTATTGTGGAAAAGAGGATGCCTCAGTAAGATACAGCATAGTGATCAACACCAATCATCATCACAAAATGAGGCAAAATGTAGAAGAGGAAGAATACTTTTGCTTAGATTCTTGATAATTAAAGTTTCATTACTCAGCCTCTTAAAATTTACTTTTCCTGGAGAACTGTAATTATCTAAATGCTCTGTACTCCTTGTCTTCCTTTCTCCTGATTTTTTTCCCAGTTGTTACATGGCACTAAAAACTTGACTCACAGATTAAAATCCACGAATTCCAAAGAATTTGGACTCTATCTATGCATTATTAGGTATTTATAAGCTAACAGTAAACATTTTTTATATATTTGGAGATTAGGAAAAGAGAAGGAATGCCCTGGGTTCCATCCAGTTATAATCGACATATTGAAAGCTACATTTGGTATACATGAAGTTTTAGCAGATGCGTCTACTAGGCAACACCTTTCACGTTATTTTACACTCCTTTCCCTGGAAATGTAAAAAAACACACTTGAAGCATCTTTGCCTCTATAAAAAGAAATTGGGGGAATCATTGATAAGGTTCCAAGTGTCCAGTGCTAAGGACTGCACTGAATTAGGGAACAAACTTCTGAAGTTTTGGGGTTTTTTCAGTTTATGCAATGTTACAAATTAGTGTGTTTCCTAGCTATGTTGAGGAAATAATTATGAGAAAATGAAAAGAGAAAGTATTCAGGATTCAGTAGTATAAGTCTCTAGTCGATGTTGTACGCACTGGTGATATTAGAAAGCATCTACACCAGAATGGAGCATCAATGAGATTTTTAGCCTTGGATAGCTTTGGGACTATTTGAAAATCCTATTATGAGACCCTTTCTACTTGCTCAGAGTCAATAGCAGGTTTAAGTTGCTGCTGTTCAACAGAAGGGTATGAAATATTCAATTCTTAAGAGTTTGCAGAAGAGCATTCCAGCTTCTGTCCGTTGCTCAGGAAGTCTATAATTCATATGATTTTTCTGTAAACATTTTTGGAACATATATCAAATTTGAGTGTATCAAAGGTTTTGTTGGTACTTTTTTTTTTTTGAGGAATATGATTCTGAGTTTTGAAATTATCACTTCTGATAATGAAAATGCCCATGTTATTCAACATTGAACCACAAACACTGCTGCAGTTTTCACTGTTGTTGTACAGTCCTGGAGATGATCAGATTACAGCTGATCAGGCAGCTAAATCTTTTGGTTGGATATGATCTTACATAGTGCAAGCCCTAAATCTGGGAAAACCTGACTTTTGCTTTCTGATTCATATATAAAGCTGTGGAATGTGTGATCAAAACCTGCACAGATTTTGGCCCTTGGTACTGAACAGTGAGTTAAAAATCTGGTAATTTCGTTGGCAGATGGGGGAACCCCTTCCCATTTGGGGGTGCTGCGATCAAGTGGTTTTTTAACTGGTGCAGCACATCTTTATTTACAACTGTTACGTACTCAGCACAACTTGTAAAATGTGTTTTTTCTAAAACTTTCCATGTGATACAGCTCTATATATTATATTACACTTATAAAATCCCACCAAACCCTTATGAATTAAAAGATAATTAGTGGTTCAAAACACATAGGACATTAGGCCAGAAGTGTCAAAAATGTCATGAAAGGCCATAAATCATAGTATACTTGCATTGATCCCTTATACAGTTAGTTTTTAAATCATCTCTTTAACACCTTGTAAATGTACAAACAACTATGAACCCAAGGGAAACTTTAATATGTTTTTCATACATATTTTAATTTCATCTCAAAGTACTGGCTGCATAAAAATTAAGTCAGACTCACAAAAACTCATTGATTTCCTCTGGATAAAACCCATCTGTCCAAACTAATTTAGAACCTTTTTGAAGCTGTAAAGTTAGTCATGCAACACTGAGGTCATTATGGACATCCTGTACTGTAGGAACTCTAGTGTAATTTTAAGAAGGTAATTTTGTTATATTTACTGTATTTAAATACAGTGCTACTTTTAAGGAACAAAAGCCTTACTGTGTAACTGTATTGAAAGTAAACCAGAAGCTGTGAAAAGTGAGATCTGTTCTTTTCCTTGTGATTAATGCACCTTTCTGCCAAAATTGAAACTTCTTAACTGAGCTCATTTAATACAAAGTAAACGAATTCTGCTCTTTGGATTTGATCCGCTGGCTAAGCTCTATAGATAAGGGTCTAACAGTGAATAGCTTTCATTCTAAACAAAGGATGTTTTGATAGAAAGGTCAGAGCTAAGGTCTTTTATATTGTGATAACAGGAAAGGGAAATGACATATTAATGGCAATTCATGCCATGGTGGTCTGCTGAACATGGTGGATCCAAAAGAAAAAAAGAAGTCTGCGGTGCTATTTTTTTAAGGACATCAGTTTTTAATTGGTCTTATTTTGAATGACAATTTCTTTCATTGCAGTTGGCAAGACAGAGATGCCAAAATGTGCAACACTAGTACCACAGGGAAGATTGAAAAAAATTGTGTGTATTGATCTGGATTCTGCCCTCGAACATTTTGTTGCCAACCAGAATATTAAGCAGGCTTAGCCCCTGTGAGTCACACTTGTAACAAATGGTGATCTGTAGCTAATTTTTGTAATGCGATAGACTTTAATTACATGCTAAATCACTTGAATAGGGCAAATAAGTTTAAATTAAGAGGTTCTTACTGTGGCTCAGGACACGTACAACATGTTGCGTGCTTTATGTGCAGTGTTTGTGATTTTTGGGAACAGAATTTGTCATAACGGAAGCTTTGTAGCTTCTGCACTAGAAAGCACAGGGAGTTTTAAAACATTTCTGCGTATTAAAAATAAAAGCTGTCGTGCAGTTGCAGGACTAATTCTACTACAGAAATCTTTATTCTGAGATAAACAAAATGCTGTGATTAGGCTAGGCAGTCACTTCAGTGAAGAGACTCAAAACGATTATTCCACTCCCCTTCCCAACCTCCCACCCCCTCCCCTTGGGAAAGGCTGCCTTATCTAGAGCCAGCTGATGTTATCTATAATGCCAGCAGTTTCTTACATATCCTCATTGAGTCCAACAATTTCATGACATAGTATGATAGTGTAGATTCCCGTGTTACCTAATGAAGTCTGAATTGAATAGCATTTCTTTTATGCTTAGTAGAGTATCAACACAGAAAACAGCAGGATCAAGTATTCAGGAGGCAGTGTAGAATGACAGCAGAATAGTACATTTTTCCTGTTCATGTCTCACATCTCCAAAGAGAAAACTTCCCCTTGCCTGCTTCCCTCCCTTCTCCCTTGAGATGCATTCCCCAGTAGTCAGTCACTTTGCATGTCAGGCAGCAACTGCTGAACTGGCAATGTTAACAAAAGATGCTATCCCTTGCTACTATATCCAAGCACTTGTAAGCTGCATTCTCCTTTTCTATACTACCACAGCACAAAAAATGCCATTATATTTGCTTGTAAAGGCCTGCAAAGCACTTTGATGACACCAGATAATTTTGAAGAGCATCATATAGGAAAGACACCAGAAACCAAACCACCCCCGGCATACTCATGTCTGCTATTTTAATGACCTCTCACCCCCAGACAGAAGATTAGAACCAATCTCATTACTTGCAAAGTGGGATATTGCATGCCATCTTTCTGGAAAATCTTTCAGAGTACACAAGCCCACCTTAGAAATGCTTTGTCATGCCATCTGGGAGCAGCTCTGGGAAAATGTTCTTTAAAAAAAAATATTAATAATCAGCTGCACACAACTGATGTATGCTCCAGCAGAGAGAAAAGCAGGAACTCTAAAAACGTTGCTTACTCAGGAGAGAAACTGTGTGCCTCTAAGCCATGTAGTGTGAAGACAGTTACACGCCTGAGGTACGCACCAGGTTTATATCACTCAGCTATTAGGCAAGAAGCAATACAAATTGAAATAATTAAATCCTCCTTTCAGTACATCAGTATATCTTTGTCCAGTGTCCATTCCCTTGTCTTAGTGTGACCCAGCTGGATGGCTGTACTATTCCTGCAGGGAGTGAAAATATAGGACCTAAACCCAATAGCTTTTCCTGAATTTTGATGGAATCTCATCTCAAACTCTAGTCACGATGAACCTTCTCTCCACATCTCCTGTCTTCCTGGTTAATATCTCAAATAGCAGGCACTCCTATCTGTTCACAGAATTTGCCTACTATCCTGCTCAGAAAAGAAAATATCTGCTTAAAAATTATATTCCCTAGTATCATTCTACTATATTTCCCACCATTTGCCCATACTACCTGGTGCTTCCTTCAGTCTTTCTTATTACATCCTACAGTGGTGTGAAAAATATATTTCAAATGTTAGCCAAACACTGTTATTTCGCTAAAGTGTGATGCAACATAAATGTTTATCTTGTTGCTCAATGACACTAAATGATATCTGAAAAAATAAGATAACAGCTAGCATTTTATTTTAGAGAAAGCTTTTAAATGAAGAACAATCTGGATACTAGTGAAGTATATGCAAGTGAATGTGATATCACTTTGAAATTTCTTTAAGTTATAAAATAATAAACAGATCCTTATGAGATCGTTAAATTTTATCAGATTTTAATCTAGTCATGGAATGAAAACAGTTTCCCATTTTGTAGTCTGTTACCAAGTAGTAGTAATTTCTTTCAAAATCAGATTTCTCCCTTTTAATAGGTAGCTATTTAAGCGCCATAGGAACAAGGCAGTAGTGTATTCTAAAATGTTTTAGGAGTCCTTTGGATTTTTTTTCTGCTCTCTTTACAGATATGTAATTTAGCTCCTGCATCTGACCAATCATGCTACAAAAAATAAACCTGATATGCAAAGGTTTTACCAGTGCCAAAGTTCATGAAAACAAATTAAAGTGCATTTTTTTTATTTGGTACTTAAAAAAATTAAGAGAACAGCATACTAAGGAAACATGTCTTGAGATATGACTTGATTGTAAAATATCTTCTCAAATAACTGCCACAATTACAAATGATTGTGCGGTCATAGGTGACATCAAAGACAAGACTGTTGTGAAAGTCAGTGTGTATGTGCATGTAGCACTTCTTTTATAACTGTATTCTACAGGATGGAATAGGCATCTTTTGAAACCACAGTGCTATTGACTGAGCTACTAATTGTACAAGACTGATTTGGATAAATATGCTTAAATGATGGACAATTTGTTCCTCCATAGTTCCCACCTCACTCTGTAAACTGGGAAGAGAGCGAGCAGAGCTCAAGGGATATGTAAGTAATATTCTGCTACACAGAAGGGTGAATTTAATCCTCAGAGCTGACCTGTCACTTAGAGGTAGCATTGCAATCTTCACTCATCACTTCACTTTGCAAGTACAAACTAAGTAGGATTTTCTTTAGCAGTCTTTTCCTCTAGCAAAGATTCCACCCTTAATCTTTTTCTTAATCTTTAAAAAAAATAATCCAGTGGTAAAATTAATAATGAAGGACTAATGTGTTTGTAGCAAATGTCTCAAGAAATGCCAACATTTTTACTGAATGGTGAAAAAAGGTAGATTCATTCACCTCACCTTATTTTTTCTGCTATCACAGTTTTTATGGCACTCTTCAAAATTCCTGTCCGCTTCAGCATTTCTCTCTCTCGTTGAGGGGATGGTTCATCATAAAAAAAGGGAATACATTGGAACAATACAATTGTTCTTCATGTTCTCCAAAAAGAGTTTTCTTAGGCAAGGTCCTCTTTAACAATGCATCTGTTACACCCTATGGAACATTTTATATGACCTCTGTTTTCATATCTCATAGTCCTAATGTTTCCCAAGACATAACTGTGATATAAGAAGGTACTACTGTCTCCGTTATACTGAGGGGACATTAAAGTACAAAGTGGCTATATGAATTGGCAAAATCACAAAAGAGGCCTATGGGGGAGCAGGAAATTGAATACCAGCCTTGTAGTTTAATGAGTGTCAGCCTTCTCTTTGAAAGGAATAAATGGTCCTGGAACTACTAAATGGTTATTGAAATCAATATGCAAGAAATCAAAAATAAATGTCTTTGCAATATTTTTGCCTCTGAGCTAAGATTTATATTTCAAATTTAAAAACTGATGTACTTTCAAATGACAAAAATAGGCAGATCTTCAAGCAGAAAAACAAAATATATTAAAACTATAGAATTCTGAAGAAATCAATGTAAATCACAGTCAGATACTTGATGGTAAAGCATCTCACATATGGCATTTATATATTTATGTCATTTATTCCATAAGAGTTGTCCTCCCTCCATCACTTCTGACTTTATTGTTAAAACCAGTTTCTGTCAAGGCAAGATATGTTATTAAAAGTGGACTTCAGATTTTTGTATAATGCCTCGATGACAAAATATGCCCTCTTGTTCCACGTTAGTTGATACTTCATGCATATCTTACATAAGTTTATTAGTATTCATTACATAATTTCTAATTTTGATTGATAGGATTATAACAATTGAAAAGAACCCAGGGCTTTTAGAAACAGATTCAGTATCAAATATCTTCCAGTTATAAATTACAAATGTACACACTTGCTAATATTGCATGTTCTTCAGGATCTTTAACAACGTTATTTTAGTACATCATGGTTCTAAAATGCCAAGACTGAAACAAAAATCAAGAGGCCAGAACATGGCATATTTCTGTATGACATTCAATGCTAATTATTAGCTACGTCAAGGAGGTCTAGAGCTGTTATAATACTGAAGTCATTAGCCTGACTGTTTATAACCTATTATTTAACTACAGCGTAGTATTAAAGAGTCAGCTAGCTACATTTGCTACTCAGGGAGAGACATTTATCACCAAACAGAAATTCTATACACTGTGGTTTTTGTGACATTTTGCTCAGCTGTTCACTACATATTGGAAACCATGATTACTAAATTGTTTGTTAAATTCAACATAAAGTTTAATGAATTAGAGAAATATACTTTACTAAGAATTGTCATATTTAACAGGGATGAGCCTATGTCCTAACGTTAATATTCATGCTCAGAAGGAAAGAGAATTTAGCAGTAGACAGCTTCCTGCTATAAAATGAAAAAGCTAAAACCAAAAGAAAAAACCCTCTACTTTTTCTTACCCTGATTTTACTTTCATGGCTAAAATCAGAAATATAGATGAAATTATAATGTCTTTGCAATGAAAATGTTTTGAAACTTTATTAGAATTTCATCTTCCTCTCTATTTGGGCCATTTCTTATCCAGTTCATTTCAGACAATGACAGCCCTATAGTGATCTTCTGTTGATGTTCAAAGAACTTTTTCCATTGTCATGTCATTCAATCCATCCATCTTTATGCTTCCAAGGATTTTTTTACTAAAATCTGACAATTTTAAAGCTCTTCAAAAGAACTTGCATCTTTCTGACTCAATTTGTTCTGTTCTCAGTTTTCAGACATTAATTTATGAGAAAATTTCACAACATGTCATGAGTTAAAACTGTAAATTGAAGATGAAAGTTCCACCTGAGCAGAACTGTTGGAGTGTTGCAAAATACTTTTACTAGTAACTTTTGTAGCCACATTTATTTGATGTCAAGAAAAAGGAAGGAGGATTACAAGTTGGAATAATTAGTACTAGAAACTAATCTTCACGTTGAACTCTAATGGAAATGAATGGGGGAGTTTTGAGAGAGACTTTTAATCACCACTTTTATAAATAGTGAGCCTCTTATCACTGCCTTTTAAACCTTGATTATTTTTTTTTTCTTTTCAGACTTTTCTTTTTCTTTCAGACTTTGAACTGTTTCTTCTAGTCCTAACAATGGATAGATTAAACACATAAATAAAATCTAACGTCTTTGAAAAAATAACAGGAAGGGAAAAGATGATACCTAGTACATCATGTTAACTCACTATAACCTTGAGAACAAAATTAGTATGTGCAATGGGCATCAACCCACTCCAGTTACCAGTGAATGAGTTAAACTCATGACTTTCTGAAGAACTGTAGCTACATGCTGTAACAAACCTGTATCTTCTCTGAATTAGGCTTCTATGTGATACATCAAAATTTACACCAGTAAGAAGTTCAATTCCATGGTAAGCCACTTTGACAGAGGATAAGAAGAATATGATAGACCATTGCTAATTTAGGTACCTTGAGAACATGTCAAGTGTGGATGAGTTAAAGGTCATATTAATGCAGCCCAGTGGTAGCTATTTAAGTAGGTATTATTCAGATATTCTAGTAAATTATGTTTTATCTTAAAAATGTAACACATTTCTGATGCCAGAAACTTGGCATCATAACTGGTACTACATTGACCTATACAGAATGAGAATTAACACAAAAGGTTTAATGCCTTTAACACAAAAATGAGGAGGTTTCAGAGCTTTTAGAAATATATGTAAATTTTGTGCCACTCAATTTTTAATCTACAAACATTTCCATTTACAGGAATACTTGCGTCCTCCCATGTGTTAGAGGAATGGTTATTTTTTTTCTTCAGTGCCATTTATCTCATTGTAATAAAACAGTACTTCCTCCCCTACTGATCAACATTGATATCATATCACTGGTAATAGAAGCTACTTCTGAAGTGTACGGAAGATCAGTGTAATCGAAAATCAATGATCTAAACTGAGGCTGGTTGTTCTATAACGTGGTTTATGTAATTTGATAATGCCAATCCTAATGGAGTTAAATATAATCCATCGAAATTTCAGGATGCAAGGGTCAATAGGGAGTGCAATGCCTCACTTCCCAGCAATTACCACTTATTACTGGGCAGTGCTTTTGCTTTGCTGTTCTGCTTGCCTCAATAAATAATATTTGGAGACCCTGCAGCTGCAGTCAATAGAGTACAGTTTTATTGTCACAGCTTCATAGTCAGATCAATACAAACTCTTCTGAGACTCAGGAGAGAACCACCACACGCCAATCTAATGAAACCATGTGTTTTTATGATTCTGAAATTATACATTTTATTCATTGCTCATGCTTAATGTCACTGTTGCTTTTAATAGGGCCCCTTTGACTAAACTTTTATGTACCCTTCACATGACATTTATGTGTACAAAGAAAGGGAATTTGTGTTCTGAAAATGAGTTATAGTGAACCAAAATTGCAAACATTTCCTGATTTTTTTCCTGATGTCGGCTTCAGTTACAAGATTTCTCTACATTGCTGTTGCAGGGTTTGAGATTAAACTAGAAAATAACCAAAGTGTCTAAGTGGACCTAATGCTGCAGTTTAAAATCCACAAAAAGACAATGTAAGCTTCACTCCCTCATCAGTGTGATTCTGGGCCTCAGAACAAAACCTGGTTAAAACAATTGGTGATTTTTAAATATGTCCAAAAAGATATCTGCAGCTTTATGAAATTTTACACGTGACAGCTTGCTCTGCAAACACTGGACTCAGAGGTTGGCTCTGCAACTCTAAAAGAAGCTTAAATGATTTAAAGGAACAATTTCCATCAAGGAAAGGTGGGCTCAATTCAGGAAGTGCATTTAAGATGCAAGTTAAATTCTCTTGTGCAAATATCAGTGGTGATGAGAATAAGCATCAAGGAGTGTGAGCTGATGTAAGGAGTTCTGATTTAAATCAGGAAGGTATTGCTTGTAAACTCATTCAAGAGTATGTGAACCTTTTTCTTCTTATGTGGGACATAGACTTTCCAACTATGCTGTCTAAATAGATATAATAAATAGCAACAGCCAATATTTGTATTCTGAGATTTGCACAAACAAGACAAGTTTTCTTTTTACCACCCTCCTTTTTATGCTGCTTTTCATCACAATCACGTACAAGGTGCACAAAAAAATGCATCGAAGGCTCACAATTAAGAAATTACAGAGGAAGTATCAGAAGACAATTACAGCCCTTCTAGGTTAATGACAAATACAACATACAAAAAGAGTCAATACAAAAGGAAAGATACATTGCAGCTATTTTCACTAACATTTGCTTTTAAATTACATGACCGTTTTTCAGGAAATACATTATATCATGGAAGTAACTTTCTTCACAATTATTTTTCAACTATGACTTGTATTTTTTACATCTTATGCCAATGATGATTCATCACAGGATTACAGAAATAAGGTGATCAGTCATTTCCATGGGGTCAACATAGACACGTTTTCAGTGAATGCTTTGGGAACACCGAAAGCTCAATTTTTGCTGCTGGTAAAAATCCCACAAGATGTATAGACACTGAAAGTCTGTTCGATGATTTAAAGTCAGGTAAAAAAGGTGAGGAAGGATTTCAACATTTTTTTAAAACAGAGACCCTCTTTCCAACACCTTCAGAAGGGAGTTTTCCTTTGCAGTAGCATAAATATTTATAACACTCACCACCACCTGCACAATCATCCCCATAAACTGATATGCTCTCATAACTACTGGTAATGAAACGTGTTTTACACTACAAGCCTTTGGCAATGTGTCTATGCAGTGCAGACGTTATCAAAACAAGAGCACTAGCAAGCTTACTACTGTGGCACAGCTATTGGCTATTTTAAGGTGTTTTCTTTCCCAGACAGGCATCTCGCATGCACGTATGTATGTATACAAAACTACAGGAAGCAGTGTTGCCTAGAAGCTAGGGCAGAGTCTTGGGATTCAGGTTCTATTCCCATTTTTTTCCACTGATTTACTGGTAAATTTTTGAGAAGTTTATCTTTTCATAACTCAAGTCGCTACTTGTAAAATAGAATACTGATACTCGATTATTTTATGTGCTTTGAAATTAATGAAAAATGGCATGTGTGAAATAAACACTCTATGAATAATGTATTTATATTTGTATGTATCTAAGTTGTTAAATGATCAGTTTGGAGTTGACAATATATAGTTACCTCATTGTAGACTAACTATGCTCATTCTCTTTGGGACACCTAGAGTATCATAGTTACAGAAGCGAAGTTACTTAACTACTTCAACAACTATTTGGGACAGCTAACAATTTTTAAGGCATCTAGAAAAATTTTGAATTTGACTAATAATGTCAAAACAGAAAAATGAAAATTAATAATTTCCTAAATTTCAAACCCTTCTAGAAGGTATCATTTAAATCATGGCTAAGATCCAAAATTATCTTTATAACATATGAGTGGTCTTTGTGGGTTTGTTGGTCACCATCCAGCTTTATATAGTTTCAACATTTTTATAATGGAATAAGTAGGATAAAATTCCAGGTTTGCAATAAAATTTTGGCAGAATAGACATTCACCTTTATGTTCAACTGTAAAAATCTTCTCATTGTACATAAAAAAAAGCAAGGCATTATATACAATGACAATCTGGATAAAGACCGTAGAATAGTAAAAGTTGATCCAAAGCTCACTGAAGACAATAGAAGTCTCTTCTACTGATTACAATGGATATTGGATAGGATCCTAAATGGGAAAATTAAGGCATTTGTCCAGTGAGGCACTTAAACATGAGAGTAGTCTCACTTAAATTTCATTGAAAACCTCTTAGTTTTGATTTCAGCGGGATTACTTGCTCGGTGAGAAACGACTCAGTATGAGCAGGCATAACAGAATACGGCCTCTGGAGTCGTATACCTAGACCAGATCTTTATGTCAAGGAATGCAGAGTCTGTATCCACATCTTCAAATAGGCATAGAGGCTGCTTCAGCCTAGATGAAGCACAGTTGATGAAGTGTTGCCAAGCTGAAGAACAGAGTAAGTCCATAGCATGCCATCGCCGCCTTCACGGAAGGAGGTGGATCACGATGCTACATCATGCACAAGGCGTAGCTGGTCCCAGCCTTCCACTACCACGTTAGTTCTGATGCTAAATTTGCTGGATTACTCAGACAGATGTTTGTTTCATAACAAAGAGCAACCAAGACATTTGAAGAAGGGACTTTTCACATGAGTAGACCTTTTGACCATCTTTGTACCTTATTTCTTCTCTAAGATGATATGGAATTTTTGTATGATAGAACAAGTTGTATTTTCACAAGATCGCACATGATGGTAGGAGGGAGGCGATTATTTAGATACCCATTAGTAAAGGTGAACAAGAAAGCACAGCTTATTCCTACATAAAAATAATCCATACTGTAAAACCTGAGGCCAAGATTAGAATATTGCTTTAAACATAAAATCCTCTACTTTTTTGAGAATATACCAGTGTAAGTTCACTCCTTCGGTATCAACACAAGTACACACAATATTTCTAAACATTAGAGGTATGTAGTATTTTCTTTTTAAACTGTCATATGTAGGCACTGACTATTCAGTGAAAACAGGACAGCTAGAAAAGCTCTGCTCTGCCAGTCCTTGTATCCCTGACATGCAAAACGTAAAGGTGGAAGAAACATAAACTGAAAAGACTATACATTGATTGTTGGGAAAAGTAGAATCCAAGAGTGAGAGATACACATTTTAGTGCTTTTTTTAATGAATCACATTAAAAAAAGAGGACAAATGAGATTACTGTTGCATATGGAAGCATTCTGTTGTACTGATATTTTTTCCTAACAAACATTTTCAGGTGGAGAAATGCTTGTATATTTTACAATGAAATGTTATTGAAAATGGCTATGTCTTGGGAAATGAATGGGATCTTATATTGTCACTGAACGTATTGAAAGGGACTAAAGACCATAAGTTAACTCCTTATGGTTCTCATTTGAAATGTGTCAAAGCATCACTAGAACTAGATAATTCATTACAATCCAGTGCAGTTAAGCACCTCATAAAGTTAATATTCAACACTTGTATTTACAGCACTTTCACTTAAGTAGGTTTTCAGGCATGCTGTTTAAACCAAACTAGTGTTGACACAATTATTTCATTTTGCCTTGTGTCAGTATGAGATAATCATATTTTTCTTTATTGAATGCTTTCCCAAAGTCAGACCAATTACTCATGTTATAGCACAATAGAGCAAGAACTGAAACACACCATTCCCACTGGGGAAGACACGGCATGTGTGAAAGGACCAGAACTTTCAGTCCTTTTTCTTAGTCTTCCAAGAAATAATGTCTCCCTTCCGCTTTATAAAAAAGCACAGTATGGGACTGGGACAGAATTCCTTTTTTTCCTTGAAAGTTATACAACTTTTGTTTTGCTATACAAGGGATCTAGAGATTTTCCATGCTTTTCATAACGAACACCAGAAAATAGGCAGCAGTTTTCATCTTCCTTACGCTTGCCATACATAGAAGAGGAGAAAATACAGTCATACCAGTAGCTGTATAAATTATTTGCTATTGTCTTACCTTTCTTCCCCAAAACGAAAATATTTTGACGATGAAGTGATATCCAGGTTGCCTAGATTCATTTCTCAGTTATTCCACAGAGTCCTACTGCATCATTTTCCCTGTAAAATTGTTTTTAAAAAAATAATCTTGTAAGAACAGGCAATGGTTCTGATTTTTATATTGTCTTTTTATGATGTAAACACTCCAGAAAAAGATTATCTTGATATTTATAAAATACTAACACATAATCTTAGTTTGGATGCCAATAATAAACAACAGTGTTAGTGTTGCAGTAAACATGGTGCAAAAATGTGTGTGGGAAAGTTTGTAGTAAGAAGAAAGTTTTTAAATTTTTTTTAAACTACTCTGTTGTTTTCAACTTTATCAGTTGGCCTAAGAAAAGGTATTGCCACTACTTAAAAGTCCTGTCGTGAAAAATGAATAGTAATAATGATGATAAAGTATCTTTGAAATGCTTCTATTTAGGATTGTGTAAAATTATGATGTCAGAAAAGACATAGAATGAAAATATTATCTATAGTCCATTGTAATTATTCCTTGAAACCACAGACAATTACATATGATTTGAAGGTGTACTAGTTCTGGAATTAATTCACGCATTGGTTGTTTTATGTATACTTTCTGATTCTGTTCAGTATCACAAAATATATTGAAAACTCTTAACACCTTTTAAAACTCGATTCACTTCTGATGCAATAACAGAGATTGGTCCAATAAAGTAGAACGAAAATCCATTTGTGAACCTTTTCGCTGAAGTATATTAAAAAAACCCTCCTGTTATTTGAGCTTAGCTTATAAAATGTTTACATGCCATTAAATAGTACTAACATCTCCTGTGTAAATTAAATGGGCTGTGATGTTCCCTATGTCCTAAGGAGCAGTAGTACTTGAGGCTATAAAAATACCTTCGTGTAATAAATCAAATGCTTTGCTCCTAAAACTGGAATTATAAAAATAAAGGGACACAATCCCTGCCTAATTAGCTTGTCTGTACACACATTGCTCTGCAAGCACTATAAACAAAAGTATGTTTAAACTACAGTAGTTCCTACAACTCAGCATATTTTAAGGGCTAGTACCTGGTGCAGGAGGGAGAATTCACTTTCCAGAATAGTTTTGAGAAAAAAATTTAAAGTGCGTGTGCTAGTTTGTTAAAGATTTTTCCATCTATATAAACAGTGGTGGGTAGCACTGTTTGACAGTATAGAAGTCTGACACAACAGTCTAAATTCAGAGGGGAGGCAGGGAGTGAAGTAAGTTGATCCTTTTCATGCTCACTTAAAATATTTCCTTTCATCTATGTACTGATGTGTAAGTGGAAGGCAGCCTAACCTGGCATGAAGGCAGGTACAAATGTTAAGCTGAACTGGAAACCTTTTTTCCCTCAGTTGACATGTTTCTGCATGCCCTGTTAGTTTCTTTATTACATTCCTCTCCACTGAACTTTGTGCAAATAATGTTTGCCAACATGAGAATTTGGCAAACCTATCTGTTTCCATTTAGTTTCACTTTTATAAATATTTTATAAATATTTTTGGTTTCAGGTGTATATACAAGCAGTATCTTTACATAAGCCTATTCTCCAAAGAATAAGGTGTATGTTGTAGTGGCTGAGGTGAGCTCTCTTGAGCTATTTTATCTGCTAGAGCCACTTTTCTGTCTACTACAAAACTGAGTGTTACTGAAATTTAGCTAAGAGCTGAAAGAATTACTCTAGTGAGGAAAAGGCTTTGTGTAGTGCATATTTTTTGCATTAAAATATAATTTGAAATTAATTGAATAAATGTACAGTAGTTACCATAAATAAATGGCACGCAGTCTTGCTTATCTCACCTAGGCTGATTAATGAATATTTATTGCCTATATCCCCCACAAGTTGTATTATCTGAGGTTAAAACTGTTCCCATCTGTGCTAACGGTTGGTATAGCAAAATGTTGTGGGGGCTGCAGGCTGAACTGCTCTCCCATTTCCTTGAAGATGAGCGTCCAAGACAAGTGCTCCAGCTATGAAGCTAGTTTGTATCAGAATCCAAGAAAAGAGTCCCCTTCTGATCCCGAGAAACCTCAGGCTCTTCCCGCCGCCCCCTGCGCTCGCCTGGGAGGCTGACCCCTCTCTCGCCCTGGGCTCCTGCTGCGGGATGGCGGGTGCCAGCTGGCGCTGTGGAGGCACCCGCACTGCCGGGCACTGCTCTGACCCCAGCCCGCCCTCCCCTTTTCATGGATGTCTCTTCTCTCACAGGCCTGAAGCATTTGGCTGTTTTGTTTCCACAGGACATACAGTAAAGTACAAGTGGAGCCAGACCAAACATTTTTGCCACCTAATCACATTTGGTGAAGATGACTGTTATTTTGGTGACATTTTTGAAGTCTGTTTCCCTGATAATATTGGGAAGGCTGTTTTCTGGTCAAACACTATCACAGTGCTTCTTGACCACTTTGTTTTTCTGAAGAAATCCTTTAAAAGGATTAGTGAGAGGCAGCTCACCTGATCTACCAGGTGCAGAGGAGAGAGGCAGCCCCACGTGCTATGAAACGCTGGGGCAGGGCTTGTGGTGCCCCCATCAGCTGGATAAATCTGTCCTGCTGGGTGGTAGTTGGAGCATGGAGATGGAGCACAGCCTGAGAGCGTTGTTTCTCTGCAATGGTGGGTATGGGGCTGAACTGGTTTTCTTCTCATTGAGTTTCTGGTTTGAGCAGTTTAGAGGCTGCAGTTATGGGGGTGGTATGTGATGGGGGCTCTCTGCTGGCTTGGGCCCTCCTGAGTGCAGAAGCTGAAGGAAATGCTGTGGTGATGAGGTTGTCCCCTGTGTCCCCTGGCTGCTGTGCTGTGCCGGGTAGCTGCTCGCTGCTGTGGTGGGCTTGGCTCCAGTGGGGGCAGAACCTGAGGGAGCAGGGAGGAATGTTCCGGAACCTTCTGGAATGTTCGGCAGAGCTGTGCTTGCCAGTTGTTACTCCTTCGTGCAGCAGTGAGAGAGACTTGCTGCAGCTCTTTGATGTGCTGGGTATTTTCTTCCTGCTGCATTTTGTCCCTCTGGGGCAGCCTGTCTGTGACAGGGTGTGTGGGCAGGGTGCTGGGGAGGCCTCCATGGTGAGGCCTGAGGGGCTGCCCCGTGTGTGGGGAGCTGGCGGGGCTGCAGGTGCGCCCTGTCCCCCTCCAGGTGCCACGCATAGGCTGTTCTGGGAATGTGTTCACAGTTGGACTTCAAGAGGGGAAGCAACATACATACAAAGTTTGACAAGTACCAGGTGAAAATAGCTGGCTTGCTGCTGTTTGAAATGCATTCTTTTGCATTTTGTTTGGTACAAACTTCGTGCGAGGTGTGTACTGTTGTTTACTTCCATGCCAATGTCAGTGTTTTTAAAAGGGGAAAAAAACGTGGGGTGAATGTGTGAATGGCCTTTTGGGGTTTGTGCTCACATGTTTTCACAAGTCAGTTACTGGTGTTTTTCTACTGCCAGCCCAGTTTGAAGTTCAAATTAATTCTGCGAAGCTCCCTTCCCAAAATAGGGCACAAGAACAGATATATGTGCTTTGCAGATTTAATTTGCTGTTTCTATAAAAGGTACTGTTAATAATATACATGAATAAATGAATTTATAACTATAAATTAATACTAGGGTAGAATGGGAAGTTTGAGCTCTTAAGATCTGTTGCATGTAAAAAAACCCTAATTTTACTAGCAGCAAGTACTAATTTACTTGTAAGTAAGCTGTGTTTATCTCTGCATATTGATGTTATTTGTCAAATAGCCTGCAAATCGTGTATCCTTGCTGCCCCAGCCCAAAGCTGCCTGTGAGGCTGCAAGTGGCGGGAGGGGCCGCAGTGGTGTTCAGGGAGAGGGGAAAGGCCAGGCCTTTTGGCAGCAGATCAAGTCTGACTGGATTAATTGTATCGTGAAACTTTAACACATAATTGTACCTTTGTAAGGGAACAGGAAAACTGGTGAAGCTATATTGTAAGTAGTTCTCTCAGTGTGGCAGAACTTTGAATTCATTGATATTTTCAGATAAATCTGAGAGGAATAATACGCTCTTCAAAGATAATTTAAGTTCCTTTCAGCTTGGAAATCATTGTTTGAGAAAAGAGATGGGGTCCTAACTACTGAGGTAATTTCAGAACTGCTTTCTTCTTGTCCTGCTTGGCCCAACGCATGTGTATGATGCTAAGTGTAGTTGGTGAAAGGCATTATTAAATTTCACAAGTAAAATCTGTGGTCTTGGATGACCTGCATCACAGAAAACAGAGGAACTGGCATGTAGAAAAGTATGGCAGAAGTCCAAGAGGCCTTTGAGCATGGAAGACGTGGAGATGAGGCAGAGGCACGATTCTCTGCATTATGAGTTGCAGCTGGGTATCTGAGAGGAAAACTAGGCTCTGTGGCAGCACACCTCAGCTGCTATATATTGGTAATGTTGTTGCTGTATGCCTGGATACGCAGTGATGCTTGATAATTTTAATGACTTGTTACATGATGCTTCAAATGTGATTCTTGATTAACTTACGTGGCCCAGTGGTGAGCTGTAGTTACAGTCTTTCCTGCACATTTTCCATTGGAGCAAAGCTGAGTATTTGGGTTGAATCATGGATGAAATGTTGCTAGACAGGCTATTTCTAGTCCACTATAGGAAAACTGACATGTCATCAGATTTTAAATTCTTAATGGGAGGCTGCATATTATTTTCAGGCAGATTTAATTTTAATGTTACTGAAAAACTCGACCTGTCCTCTATAGAAAGTTATAATATTGTATCACTGGGTGGATTGTGGAAATGTGTAGTGATGCATGGATCACAATTATTTTAATTCCATAACATTATCAGCACCAGACATATGACCATAATAATGCAATTCTCTTTAACACAGTCTGTAAAAACACATTGATTTTATAGCTCCCCAAACTGATTACATTAATATCTGCGCATAATTAGTTTACACATTACTAAATTACTGACAGATTAAAAGTGAAATAGTGCAGTTCATACATGGCCGCATAACTGCCAGAAAGGAAATTAATATGGATTCAAATAGTCCTTGGAGACCTGCGCTGAAATAGCAGAAATCTATAAAGACTGCTTGCGTTAGGAAATTTCTATCACCAACATGTTTGTGGTTGATGCTTTGCTAAGTCTGTTAATATGGGTAAAATTTAGTACAGGAAATGATGTTTGAATGATGCTTTTACTGTTACCAGCTCAAGAATGTGTTTATTAAAAGTAAATTCCTGACTTCAAGGGCAGTTACATTGGATGTGAATATGAATTTTTAAATACCTTTTTAAGTGTTCCTAATGAAGTGGTAGTAGCATAAAGTAGCTACTACTTAAGATGCATTTGAAAATGAGATTGTTTTTAGACACCATAAAAATTGCAAAGTTACTCAGTGCTTCTCCCTCAGGCCAAACACACATTAGAGATAACCCTGCATCAAAACTTGATCTGTTTATACAACCTTAAATGCTTCCAGACAATTTTTTATCTTTTGAAGAGTTTTGACATAAACTGTATAAACCAACTTTACGTACAATTCATCAACTGTCTACATGCTTTTACTTACTGGATACATCTTGATGAAGACTGGGCTACTTGCATGCCAGTCCAAGCTAGTGTTATGGAAAGAATTGTAAAAGGAATTGGTTGTGGTTCTTACAGGTTGGTTGGAGCAGAAAGTTGTGTTAATGTGTTTTTCTTTTTTTTCTTCTTTTTTTTTCTTTTCTCCTCAACCTCATTAGACCGATGTAGAATATGACATTGAAAGACAAATTAGAGGAGGAGTGAGAGGCTGATGCAGCCAATACTTCTTGTTGTAGACTTTGGTGAAGGCTGGAGGATGTGACCTCAGTGAATGGGTAGTGCCAGTTAGTTGAACAAGATGGCAAGGGTGAATTGTGTGACGCAAAGAGCTGCAGCCAGATTTGGTCTCCATAACTGAATACAAAATGGAAATGCTAGATGAATTTAGTCTCAGTTGTGTCTCTTGAGGCAAAATGCCCTTCAAGGTCAACTGGCGTGATGTGCATAAGGATCTGGTTTCTTGGAAGTCTCAGTATTTATAGCTCTTGTTGCCTTTAGCAGAAGCTGTGGATGTTGGTGGCTGACAGCTCTAACAGTCGTATTACAAAAGCAGAGAGAGTCTTTTATTTTGGGCAAAGTTTGCTGCTGCTTCCCTACCTTGCTCCTTCTTTAGCATAGACTCTAGTTAACTTTTTCTTACTAAGCCTCAAAAAAAAAAAAAAAAAAAGATTTGTGTATATATAAAAGATTTGGGAAGACTCGTAGTACTAAATATGCCTCTTCTCTAGCATTCCTGTTGTTCCTCAAGAGGGTTAATTTTTTCTTTTAGAGCAGACTCATCGTTTCTTTCAGAAATCTGCTTTCTTTAAAATTAGACTTGCTATACTTCAATAGAGGGGACAGACTTGTTGAGCTTACTTTTTGGATATCATATTTAGCACGTGATCCTTTTTACTATAAGCTTAGCATAAAAATAAAGCTCTGAGGAGAAGTTGTTAATGTGTTTTTCACCTGTTTCTTGCTGGTGAGATGATCAGTTTATTGGTCTGTTGTGGGTGAAAAGGGAGAGAAAGGGAGAAGGGCTAAAGGTAGCCTGTGTTGTGACTCTTCAAGTAGCAACATGGTAAAGAAGGTGACATTTTGGATAAAGGATGATAAAAACAAAAGTTGAAATGTCAGCTACTTAGAGGTATCAAAAGATTTTGTTGTGGATGTGTTACTTTCTTTAACCTGAATGATAACAAATATCTGGGCTTGGTAAATAAGGATGACTTCACATAGAATTGCCTGGACTTTGCGCTCTGGGAGGATATAGGTTTCATCTTTGAGATAATAACAAATTTAACTTCATGATTCATTTCACCAAAGTAGGCACTCTGACTCGTTAGAACTGTATTTATGATTGCAGAATAAGTACTTCAAATTTACCAGTCTTTGCTGGAATTAATCACATGTACATGCCAATTTACTTTCTGGATTTGGAATTAAGATAGATTTGTGTGAAACATGACGATTTTGTTTGTAAGTATTTTTTTGTAAATGTTTCCATCAGTTATAACTCATGCAGTGAGATGCCATATGGGAGGTCTGCCAGATTTCATGTAGACCATATGAAATGCATTTGGCAGACCTGTTGTATATTACTGCTGGTTTGTTGCACGTCTAGCTGAACTATCATGAAGTGCTTTGCTTCTTGCCAGCCAATGGAAGCTACTGTTGCACGTATTGTCACATCAGGCTTGTGGAGAAAGCAGTAGCCAAAATTCCTAGGAGGAAGCAGGGAGTGCATATGGATCTAAGAGAAGCAAAGATATGGAGCTAGGTTTTTAGTATTAGAGAGATATTAGGAGGCAGAATGAAGATGAACTGTAGTTTTGTTTGCTTGGGGTTCTTGTTGGGTTTTGGGTTTGGTTTGGTTTTTTTTTTAATTACTTTAAAGAATAGTATTTTCTGCTTTTGTGGATAGGCAACTTATGCAAGGTAGAGCTGTTATCACTTGCTGTATTAACCAATACAACATAATTCACCAGGGCTGTTGGCACCAGATCAGCACTGTATTTGCATGGTGTTTAAAGTAGGAAGGATAAATGGCATTACAAGCGTTGTAACTTCCTGGTTTAAGCAGAATTTTGAAACACCTGTAATGCTTAATATAGTCTAGATATAGTTGAATGATATTGTCAAGTAAATAAAGATCTTTGTTCGTGCAGGTGCATTTAATGCATAAGATATTTAATGGCACCACTATCTTGCTTAAAACTACTTTGTGGGTTTCGAATACTTTGTTTTGACAATGGGTATACCTTAGTGGTGTTATTAAGAATCGAGTAATTCCTACTTTGTGATCATGTCCATTTAATCACTCTAGATGTTATGTTTGGTATATTTTACAGAGTACGTTTGATTTTTAGTGATACGGGGCTCCTGGAATTATTTTTTTGACAAAGAGAAGTTTTGTTTACATATGTTGCATGTTTTAGTAGCAGGTGTAGTGAAATAGGAGACAAGATCAGATTAGTAGAGTTTTGCTTATTACATTATCCATCTAAGGCTCTATAGGTTTGGAAATCATAGCTTTTGTAGTAATAGCATGGTTCTAAGAAGAAACTATGTGGAAAAACAAAACAACCCCCCCAAAAAACCAGTTTTCCACTTTTCATTTATTATGAACTTTATGCTGCTAAAGCAGAGTTAAGATTTGCTTAGGAGCTGATCACAAAGACTGTTTCTGTTTAATGAGGTATGTGAGTGTTGGAAGAATTGTGAAACATTAGACTGCGGTTCCCATACATGTTAATTTGACATTTTTACAGGAGTATTCTCTTCACTTGTCTGTATCAAACAGGTCTGTAACTACGTAATTATTTTGTTTTAGAATTTCATTTGCTTCAGTAGGTTCTCATTTTCATATAGTCGCTTGCTGTTCTCCATGTAAAGCTCCTTGAGTTCAGATAGTTTGAGCATCACTGTTCTGCCAGTTCTACTGGTTTCTTCACAAGTCATAACTTTGTGGGTTTTCCTCCTTGTATTAACTCCGGGAAACCTAAGATTGTGAAAGTTCAGTTTCTTAAAATAAGGCAGCAAATTAACTTGGCAAATCTGTATTTCCTGCTAAGGTTGCAAAACTTTCCCAGATGAGATAGGATTAACATTCTCCTTGATGGCTCAGACTTCTGAAATTCTAAGTTACATGATCTTGAAAAATGTGATGATTAGCAATTGGAGCAGTAGTGGAACAATTTTTCCCATAAGAGTTAATGTCTTAGATGAGAGCTATATGCATGGACTTAAGAAGTATGCACAGTTGAAATAAGTATATGAAATGCAGCAGCATGGAGGATGAAGGTGCAGTAGTAGGCTATCAGGATTGTCAAGTGGAGGGGAGACTGGCTTTTTAGTGGATGAATTTTGGGTGCCTGGAGGTGCTGAATGCTTTCTAAAATAAAAATCAAGAGGTGATTGTTCAATATGCTGTATAATAATCATACAAAACCTTGAAATTTGGGGGAAGATAATGGTGGAATTTAGTGCTGTTTCATGAGAGCTGCCTCTCTCAAATGTATGAAATCTTGATTTTTGTTAAATTGTTACTGAGTTCAGCATAGTCAATTTGAAATATTGATTGGTCAGTTTGAAAAATTCTTGGCAAAATTGCTTTCTTAATTAC
The DNA here is from genome assembly GCF_028858705.1 of Grus americana. Taxonomy (NCBI): domain Eukaryota; kingdom Metazoa; phylum Chordata; class Aves; order Gruiformes; family Gruidae; genus Grus; species Grus americana. Next base: position 17,002,482 of record NC_072864.1, on the reverse strand, counting down.
TTTTAGCCTTTTTGGTGGTGTGGGGTTTTTTTGTTTTTTTTGGGGGGTTTTTTTGGTTTTGTTTTTTTTTTTTTTTTTTTTTTTAGAAAATGCAATTCTACTCCTTAGAAAAATCTCTCTCACTGGCAATAACTGTAGCTGCAGATCCGCTTTAGTGGAAGCAATCTTGTTGCCTTGTAATAGCTTTGTTTTCATTGCTGTTATCTTCCTCAGGTGGCCTGAAAGAAAAAATGGTGAATTTTCACAAAATCGCCCCTCCCCCCCTGCAAGATTCTTGAGCATGTTGTTAGTTCTAGGTGCTTTTTTTAAATATAGGAGTGCAAAGAGTCAGAAAGGAGCAATACTTCTATTTTTATTTTGCTTATCTTCTCTTGATAATTGTATATATTGGCTACTGGGCATTTTGGAGATGGCCTTTTTTTCTCTTGAACCATTACTATTTGAAAGGAAGTCAAACTGGGAGATGCTATTTGAAATGTGAATTCCTATATTCATTTATTTGCCTTTCAGTAGTATCTTAGCATTTTCATTATACATCCAAAAATTCAAAAATGTTCTTATTTTGTAAAATTTTAGCATTTCTTGACTGTTATTACACTATTTTGGGAGACTGCCATTGTGCAAAGTAGCCTTGATGTGAAGATGATAAGCAGGTGTGTGATTGTTGTCATGAGTTGGGAAGTATTTAAGGCTTTGTTTGTCTTCCATACTGGATATGGGCAGAAGCAAGGAGCATCAGGAAATCGTTCAAAACTCTCTAATTGGGCACTCAGTCTCAGAGTGTGAAGAATTTTCCAGCAAGAGGTCAGAGGAAACACTTTTTGCTAACATCCTAACTAGAAGTTCATTTTTCCTAGGAGAGGATGCAGGAGGATATAGGAGTAATGATTGATACTGTGACTAAAGTGTTTCTTTGGTTTGTTTTGCTTTTTTAAGGGGGATATGAAGTCTTACTGTTAAAATAGATTCCAATTTAAAAAAGCAATAAAATCTAATGTTAGGGAACAAGTACTTGGGCAATACTTATTTAACCTGTTTTAGGAAACTGGTTATCTTCTTGTCTTGTTATGCTCTAAAGAGCAAATGTTTGGTATTTACAGATTTCTTTTCCCTTTGCCTTGAAAAGAATTACCTCAGTGATTTTTGCACTCTCTTTGAAAGTCAATCTTCTAAGGCAAAGGAAGGAACAGTTCTTTAAAAAAAGAATTAAATTTGACTTCTGCTATGGTTTTATTATTTCTGCTGTTACGTAAGAGTGGTTTTCTGGTTTCTGTGAAGTAAATGTAGAATTTACCTGCCTTATCAAAAGTAGTTAATCTTTGTTACGTGATAGTTTCATCATTTTTGTTTATAACAGGGAAAGAGGGCTTCTAATTAGAGAACTATAAAAAAAATTATATGATGTCAGGATGGAAGCATGTTTTATGGATGACAATTTTAAAAATTAAGTTGTAGGTCCATTCTTATTTTTCAACACTTTCTGAAAGGGATGAACACTGAATATCAGGAAGTTGTTATCATGTACTGTGTTTTCTTGAATTGTTTGAGTAAATTTCAAAAACCTATTTCACTTTTAAAAAACTAATTACTGACTTACTATTTGGATTCTTCAAAGAAGGAGGGGCAAGTGAATATTGTAAAATAAATGTGACCCAAGTGTTAGCTGATTGGCAAAGCTTTGACTTTAATGAGGAGATTTCATAACTTTCATTGACTGGACTAGTGGGTTGCCTGCAAATGTTTGTATAGTTATATGCAAAAATAAATAAGCAGTAGGGGAATTGTTTTAATTCCCCCCCTTCATAACTGATACTTTGTGAGACTTATTTCAAAATTTCTTCTCTCTTGTATTACGTGTGAGATGAAGGGGCCTGATATTTTTCTTACCAAAGAAAGTAACTTAGAAGTGTGCTTCTGTTTATTCAGATATTGAAATTGCATAATGTGGTCTGTGTAGAACTATATTTACAGCTGTTTGGCAAACAGATGAAGCAAGTTTGCAACCTAAGTAACAAACTGCACAGACATAGCCCTCCATTAAGAGTTGCTTGTGTAAGCATATCACATTTCCTGGAATGTAAACCACATTAAAAAAATATATTTTATATGCTGTAAATCTCATTAAAGCACTGAAATTAACTCAGGTATTTTTTTATATTTGCTTCTACTTAGCAGCATTTGTAGCAGCACATTCAAATCTATAGCTGCTTTCCATGTGTTTCTGCATGGTAATGAGCAAACATGAATACTTGTTATTGTACTTTTTTTTCCTTGCAACAATGTACTTAAAAGTTGCTGTGCCGTTCAGACTAGTTCTCCTAATTATGCTGTATGTGCATCAGTAAACAACATGAAGATGGAAAATGTAATTTTAGGGGAACTAATTAAATTTTGAATTCAAAGCACATCACAAAAATTATTTGAATGTTTTCAAGAAAGTCGAAAATCCTACAAGCTGCTCCAGTTCTACTAAATCCCTACCCCTCTGAAACCAAGAAAATGAATATTCAATATTTTTTCCATTTGAGTCCCTTGACATACTATTGATTCACTTTATTTTCCCAACAATTTCTGACAGATTTCCCAACGTGGATTACTTATGTGCTTTGATATTCATTTTGTGACTGCCTTTGAAAAGCACATAAAAATTAAAGCTGCAGCAAACTGTTCACTAGAGCTACAAACTAGCAAATGCAACCCTTAGAATTAGTGTGTTCACTACTGCTGGCATGTGCAATATATTATTTTCAATATCCAACATACTGAGTATTAAGGTAGAAAGTGTTGAAGAGGTAGGAATTAAAGACTTTCATTGGTTCATGGCAACATTATTGAAAGAAGTTTAACATCCTGAAAGGCATGGTCCTTCCATGTTCCATTTCTGCATGGTCTATTTTAGTTATGTTTAGTCAGTACACTTTATATACATTTAGGAACATAAAAGATAAATGAGAGAAGTAACAGACTTTTGGGTAATAAGAGTGGTATTGACATGAATGCAAGCTGAAAAAAAAAAAACCATAAATCTGAAAGCAAAGAGCTAATGCTGAATGAGTTGCTTGTAAAATTCTGTGTTTAGAAGGTGACTTTCTGAAGTATATTTGTTATTCTCAGTAACTGGTCTGAACAACCTAGTGAAGTGACAGTCATTGAAGGGGACAGGGTACGTTTTTGTTTCACTGTATGAGCAAGCGCACGTATCTAAGATGTTTTAACAAACCAACAAAGCCCCCAGATCTCTCAAAATACCCACGAAGCTGGGAAACAGAACCCTCCTTGCCCTGGGCTAAGAGGGAGGATGCATGGTCTGGACAAAGTTTGAGGGTCACTGTTCCAATCTCACAGACTCTAAACCCTTTTTTTTTGTCCATAGCTTGATGTTCCCATTTTGCTAAGGGATCTCTTTGATGTGGAAGTAGGTCTTTTGCTGGCTCACTTTGTTACAAATTGAAAGGTGCAACAGCATATAAATTCTTAAAATTCATGAAGCTGGCCTGTTCTTGTCTTGCTACCAATGCTGGAGTAGGGGAGAAAGTCGACCTCGGCAAGTATCGTTACAAATATCTGTCTCGAATTTTCTGCTGGTAGAAATTATTAGGTTTCCTATAAGAAAGTCTTGGACTAGCTGCATGGTGTGTTCTACTCTGGATTCAGATAAAAAGACAGTTCACGCTTCTGTCTCTTAGACCCTACGCTGTTCTTACCAAAGATCTCTGGAAACAAATGATGCAGTTAATCCCCATGAACAGTCAAACTTTACACCCTTTGATGAGGCCCAGTCAAATCCTATACCTCCACAACAACTGGCAGCACTTGAATTATTCGTAATTTTTTTCTATCTGAGTGACTTCATAAACCTTTAGCAATTTTCTTAATCTGAGATTAGCCTGGTATGATGCATGACACTTTGCTTGATTGGATACATGTGAGCAAGCAATTGAGATAAGAATGAGATTTGAGTACTGAGATAATTCTACTTATATGCTTTTTGAATTTTTTTCAAATGATTTTTTTACAGATCTGGGAGTGTTTGTGAAAACACTGGCAAGGAAAGACGCTCTGAAGGTGAAGAATACTTATTAAGAAGTTAGCAAAGCAGTAAGTCATGTGCTTAATTTGTAGTGTGTGTTAATAACCACATGAAATTGGTATGCCTAAAGTAGTGCCTCATGACCCAAGTCCGCAGTCCTGAGTACACGTGTTAAAGGAACACAATTTCAAATACAAACCAAGATTTGATACCTGCAGCAATGTACTAGTTTAAAAAAAAAAAAAAAAAGCCAAAATACACAACAAAACCAAAGACAGTTTGTGAAGACAGTGTTTGTGTGAATATGAGGCCAGAATAATATTAAACAGTTCTGTTTGATCCTGATTTTCAAGGCTTTTTAAGCTTTATCCTTATTGGGTTTGTGAGCTCAGATTATTTAAAATCTTTTTCTAGGTAGTTCCTTCAATTTTGGAACCAAATTCACTGAAGCAAATTAGGCCTTTGAAACTTCCTAATTGTCTTTAAGCTTCTTTATGAAGGAGGTTCCAAACTGGATTAATTCAAATTATTACCTTGGCAATATCTAAGCACCTAATACTAGTCTCATTATTGAGAGTTCTACCGTGTATGTAATCTGTATCACAGTTATGCTTAGGTAAAGTTCAGCTCCCAGGATATCTTGCTGATCATCTTACTGTATTTTCTGCTTAGTATTCTAATTCGTGATGTATTCTAAATTAAAGAAGGAATAGTTCATCAACAGATGCTTAGCTTTTAATCTATAAAATACACTGTTATTAACTTGAGAAAAGGGGAAGACCTGTAGGAATTCAGGGATGGAAAGCAAATCAATTAGGATTGATATTTAATTTTTAAATTGAAATACCATTTCTTTTCTGAAGAAATACATTATATTGAATAATTCCATTTGTGCAGTTTCTGGACTAGATTATTAAATTAAGAGATTGTTTTCTCAAAGTTCCTTAAAATCTTCACTTAACAGTTTCATAGGAAAAAACCCTCATTATTCTCTTTATAATAGGACTTTTTTATGATTCATGATGAGAATATTCTGACAAGCCATTTTTTGAGGTCATTTTAGTTTTCTAGACATCTAGGTCAACTGATACCAACCAATAGCAGGTTACTACTCTGAACTGGAAATTACTGAAAATGCATACAGAACTTCCAAGTTACATGGCTCACTAATGTTTTCTAGATTGTTGGCACAGAGTGATGACTTTTTTTGGGCAGTCATGTTGACTGTGTGTGTGAGTGTCAAACTTTTTTTGAATTTGATCATTCCAGAATAAATGTGTTGGAGAGATAGAAATCTTAAATATATTTCAGTTCTGTAAGTCCTAGGAAAATAAGCAATTGTTAGAAGAAAAAGCTGGTATTCCACTGAGAGGAAAGGGGAATGATTAAAAACTTACTTCTTTGAAGGCCTGCAAAACCTTTTTCTGCAGAACTGCTACCTACCTACTTGGTCCATAGCCTGCACTCCGGCTTGGAGCTGTGTATTCCAAAAGAGGTCCTTTTCTCTGTGAGAGTTCTGTTGTCCCATTTTTCTGGCTTGATGAGATCCCTTTGAATATAAGCTGCTTCATCCACAAGCAATTTGGCATCATCTGCAAACTTGCTGAAGGTACATTATATCATGCATATCCTAGATGACATTGTTATTTTTTGAGCCACTTCGCATTCCTCACCAGATATGAAATATCACTTGGATCTATCGTTTGGATATATGGCAAATTAGTCTGATTTGAAGAAGTAAACATTGTATCACTCGCTAGGATCTGCTAAGTTCCTGCAGTGGGAAAAGCATCTCTCTTACAGGAGCCTGATAAGACTTTCATTGTCATTGTGGTTTGTCCATAGAGTTCTATTAATCTTTGTATTCATGTAACCTGTCAAAAGAATTTGGGGAGATGGCATAGGTGTACCTCCGAATCATCTCCTCGTGGCTATGATGGACCATAATTTTGTGCTTGGATCTGCAGCTTGGCACACTACAGTATTACATATCTTCAAGATTTCTGTTTCCGCTGACACATAATCTAGGAAGCTTTGAATCTGATTGAGATGCCTCAAAAGCACGTGGCCAAATAGAACTGTCTTTTTAGATTCAAAAGGCCCCATCTATCTGGCTCAATTTCCCACACACGCCCACCCCCGCTCCGCCCTTGAGTTCTTGTCACTTGGTTATGCTTGCCCTTGATAAGAGGGAAGATATTCTTTATTGGCATTAAATAATATTCTCTGGGCCTCATGCTTTTGAGGTGAAGATATCAGCCACAGGGTCCAGTTTGTTGCAGGGGTGTATTTGATCACATTCTGCTTTGCTAGTTAAAGCTAGGGAGGAGATTTGGGTTTCAGCAGGCCAGCCCATGATCAAGAGTTGAAAGGTGCTCTTTCCAAGTATGATATAACATATATGTATTCAGAAGAGTTAATGTATATTAGGCTCAGAGACAAAAGGTATAAATTAGCTTTCAGTAGACATGTTTTAAACTCTTATGGACTGCTTGGGTACTGTGACTTTCAAGTCTGTTCAGGAAATGTCACAGCATGGATGTTACATGAGAAAACTATTTTTCATTGTCCTTTCTGCTTGATATTTTTCAACTTAGCAAATCTAAGAGAATTTAAAAATGGAATTTAGCCATCACTCAAAACTTTTGTTTTCTCTTTTCTCACTTTTTCATATTTTATTTCTCATTTTTTAAAATTTCTTGTAATATCTAGTATTTGCTATGTCTGTAGCTATGTGTTTGCAAGGAACTACCTTCTCCTTTCTTACCCTCTTGTTCAGGTCAGATTTAAATGGCCAATCATTAATTTAGCACAAGACAGGTTATTGTTTGAGTTAACTCACCCCAAGTAGCACATTTATGCCTTCATAGGTGATTATATTCAATATTTATTTGAGAATGATTAATATTATTTTTAAATTTTAAAATTATTTTTGTGTGCTGATCTAAAATCAGACAAATATTCAAAGCCATGTTATTCTTTCTGTATTTATACCAAAGCATTTTTCTGGCATGCTGTCAGAATTTTCTTTGAAGAAATTATTTTTAAAAGGCCACTGCTTAGTGTCTTTGGAGGCACTAACGTGAATGGAACCATTAAGCCTCTTATTTTTATGAAATAGAGTATCCTCAGAGCTCTTGCAGTAATGATCTTAGATTAGACAAAAGCTTAAAATAGGCAAGCAATGAATGCTTTAAGATACCGTTCCATCAAAGGGCTAAACATTGTAATACATTTATCCTAAAAATGTCATTAGAATACCTAATAAGATATTGTAGTTTATGCCTGCTTATGATTGTTTGCATAGATTTTGGTAGGCCTGCTAACCCACTTAGACAAGTGCTCATATATAACCTTTGCAGAATTGTGGCAGTAGTTATACAAAAAAAATCAATATACTACAATAAGATATTGAAAAATAGGTTTTTCTACCAGATAGATGCACACCATTAAGATATAGTAAAAATTTAAGCTATTGAGCTTGCTGGGTAGGGCTCCAAGTGCAATCCTCATTGCTTCGTTTGCTAGTTTTTTTCACTCTGTAATATATGCTCATAGAGAGCTAGAGCAATTGTCACAAGTTTCTATGTAAATTTTTTTCCAATTTGAGGGGTTTTGGTTTTGTGAGTGTTTGTGTTTGTTTGGGGAGGGGGGGAAGGCATTGTTTGGTTTTTTTATGAAAGGAGGTAGGAATGTACGGTCCTACGGCTTGATCCTTTCACGATCCTTTTGCAGCAAATTTTACTGATTCTGTAGCCTGTAATGGCAGCTGCTTCTGCAAACAGGCAAGGTGCCTGTAAACTCAAGGGCATAGACCAGGAATAACAAGTATAGCAACAAAGATCACAGTATTATTAATAATGTAAAATATAGTAGTACTACATTGCTAGCCAAGAGGAAGGCCCTGTGGAGTGGAGACATGTTCAAAGTGAAACATGAATTACCACCTGAAGTCCATCCTAGTCCCTAACTTCAGTGACCAGTGCTGAGTGCTTTGGAAAGCGCAGCCAGTGCTGTAAAACATGCTGCGGTGAAACTACTTGCAGACTTTAGAAATCTAGATGCGCTTTTCCTACACACTTTTATCTAATAACAGCACTGACTGTTGGCTCTAAGTTAGTGTTTATAATGATTGTACAAATTTAGCGTATGAAAATTAAGGCATTCTCAAAACTTTCTAAGCTGCAGGCACAATAGGCATGTATTACTTGAGGTCATTCTTGAAAATTCTTTAATTGATTGCAGAAGTTAGTATTTATATTACTGTGTTAGTGGAAAAATTACATGTCACTATTTTGAAACAACAAAGATCTGTTTGTGTTTATTTGTGATAGACATCTACATTTGTAGCTGTCCGTAAACAAACAATGATTCAAACTCGTTCTATATCAGCGTGCAGTGATCTCAAATATTCAGTAGTCCATGGGCTATATCGTGTTCACACAGTAATATGCTTGAACCAGAATTTTGAAACTTTTTTGCCATCTCCAGTTTTAACTTTAGTTTCCATCAGCCGTGAGCAGTAGCTTAAAACTTTTTCTACTGCAGGATTTTAATCTTTGATAAATGCCATGTCATGGATAAGTACTTCCACATTAGTTCAAAGCATATATATCTCATTTCCATGCAATTAAATGATACTCCGATCCTAATAAGTGATACCTTGCTGAGGTTTTTCCTTTCGTAGCGCATGTATCTGTTTTCAGTGAAGCTGTTAAATAACTGGGATTTCTTACTGATTTATTCTGAATAGTATTTAATTAAAATGCAGTTTGTGACATGACTTGTCTTGGCTGCCACTGAGATTTTTTTAAGTGCTCTATTTGTTACGGCACTTGGTGAAAATGTGGAAGAAATGTTTCCTGTCCCACAAAGTCTATAAAACAAATGTCTAATTCAAAATGCCCTGAATTTCGTGAAAAATAATCTATTTTCTGGTTAGTTATTTATATGAGAAGTTGATTTAAGATGTTAAATTTTTTTTAAAAATTGAAAAATGAAGTTACATTTAAAGGTGGTTGAAAGTAAAGTCTGTTATCTCCTCAACATTATTGAACTCAGGAAGAAAATGTCCAACTCCGTACAGTTATCTGTGATGCTAGAGATTATCTGGCTTACTGGATTCTTGGCACATTGAATATCAATGTATTTGCAAGACAGAGGGTATGTAGAAGTGTCTAGTTATAACTTTAAGCCAATGTGTTTTGCATGGTTTAAAACATCTGTAAGAATACTAGGAATTAGCAAGAATGTAGACATTTTGATAACAAAAATCCAACTGTTTATAAGGCTTGAAATAGCTAGCTGGACATGTCTTGGTATTGCTGACTCAATATGTTGTAGCTTTCTGATATACTAAACTTATTCTTTTACAATGTTAGGAGGGAATTTAAAATTAAAAGTTGTGCTATGTGTTAATATGATAAAGATGCTGACACAAGAATTCGGCTTTAGGCTGTGCCAAGTAGGTAATATGCTTCAGCTGGAGATACCACTTTGGATCACTTTTTCTCATCCTTTTTTTTTGTGTGTGTTGGGTTTTTTGTTTGTTGTTTAACAACTGCTGTCGTCTTAAAACTGGTGCAAGACACTTTCATGTGACATCACACTGACGTAATTGCATGTTACTACAGTGACAAAATTATGCTTAATACATACCAACAGTTGAGTCACTGAAGTTTAGCAACAGTTTTCTTTTATAATTTGAAATGGAACGATATTGTGGGATGAGCAATACCAAATAAAACTTCATAGAAATACGTGTAGGGTAGAGAGCATTCTAAACTAAAGGCATTTTGTATGTTTGAGGTTTGACTGTTCTGACACATGGTACTGCTCCCAGAGGAATGTGATAAGCCTGCTCAAAGCTTTTTCTTATCTGTTGCTTGACCACCTTGATCTTTTCCTATTTATACCAGTGCTAACCAGGATTATTGTGTCTCCATATCTTCAGTTCTGTGGCATAGACAAGCAATGATGCATTGTCCTTTGGATTTGCAGAGCTTGGTAGAATCTTATACTGGCTGCAGGAGATGGCAGGAGCCCCAGTTTGATTCCTGGTTTACTGAATGGAAAAATAGACCGTTCTGAATTTTTCTTTTATCTCAAACATTACACTGGCTTAAATATGGAGCACTAAATCTACTAACGAGTTATTTGTAGATGTAACAAAGGCATTTGACTGTAAGGTTTTGGGAGGAAGAGGGATTCTTCTGACTCTGAATTTTTGCCCCAAAGATGTGAGCTAGCTCTTGCTAAAATTAGCAAGAGTATAATTATTTTACCAGTCATTGAACTGAGTTCTAACCACACTCTTAGCTTGGACAGCTCAGCAATAGGATTTTCAAAGTAGCCTGTCCTATTATTCTGAAATGCAAGTTCTGCTCACGTTGCTTACCTGTTTCTTGCTCATGTTGCCCGGTGTGCTCTGCATGTTCCACAAGCAGGCCAGCTGTTTGTCATCAAGCTGTCACAGAGCACACTGTGGCCAGGACCCCACAGTGGGTACTAAACGTGTGATATTTTTGGTATGCACATGTACCGGCTAAGGCCTCTACGCACCTCATGAAACAGGCATCAAGTAAACAAATTAATTTACAGGGAGCAGTCAGAGGTGTGAGCAGAATCTGGGTTTCCCATCTATAGAATTCTGCTACCACGGTTTGAGTGGTGTCACTGAGGAAGGACTGTCAGACCCAGTCCTATCGTTTGTCCTCTTACAGTGTGAGGGTGGTGCTTATACAAGCAGCTCTGCTAATGCTGCAGAATTTATCTTTGAATTTTACATCAGGTCTATGGCTACTGCTTATATGTAAACTGCATGGAAAAAAAGGTTAAAAATTCAGAGGTCTGGATAGTCCCATTTGGGGGGGGTGAGGGGGAATTGTTATTTCTTGTTGTTTATGTGGCAAACAGTTCCATTTACAGTGAGATTGGTTGTATTTTCCTTTTAAATAGCAACAAAAGAATAAAAACCTAAATTTAAACAGCTTCCCAATTTGGTCACCAATCATTTCTCAGAAAATATTCCTAAGGCTGTTTTAGCTTTCGTAATCTTGTAACGATAGCATTCCAAGTATCACCTGTTTTTAATCTGCTTGCATGTATGAAATCTGGACAAAATCAAAATATATTCTTCATCAGTTATGTTTATACAATTTTTAATGACTTTATTCATTAGTACCCAAAATAAAATAACTGTTACTGAATTTAGCATTTATTTAAAAAGGATTAATCTAGGATAGAAACTGTGTGACGTTCTTAGTTACATCCTACAACCTCCTAAATTTCCTTCCAAAAGAAAAGGTATCTAGATCGAAGCAAGAAAATGATGCCCATGAAACAGTTTGAAATGAGTGCTTCTTGGACTGGGACAAAGGAAATTCAGCTTTCTTTTTTTCTTTCGAATAAGGCCTTCCTGCTCAGATTTCATCTCTGTATGATTTTCAGATGTCTTTACGTACACATCTGATTCTCTGTGTGTGTCTTTCTCTCTTATTCTCTTTCAGTTTGTACAGTGAGTCTATGCAGAATTCTACAAATCCTGTGGAACGAAGGTGAGTGGAATGTTGTCTTTTTAGATTTCAGATAACACGAAGAATAATTGGAGATGTTGTCTCCAAAGTCCGTTGTTCAAACCAGCAGATGGTGCTATGCAGCATCTTATGACTCCACATATCAACTAATTTTTGAACCAGAAAACTACTTAAAGTTTCTAGTGCAATTCCTGAGCTGAAACAAATGTTTGTGGAATTAAGTAGTGATTTCCTTTAAGTCTGGGGGACCATTTTACTGGGTATGTTTTCAGTCTTTAGATGTTAACATATGCCATATATTGTTTTGTGTTTTTTCCTGATGGAATCAGGGGTACCCAACCACACTTAAAACAACTGTAACTGTTCATGTCACTTAGTAAAGGCTTGAATTTTCTGACAGAATAACCAATAAAACTTTCATATTAAGAACTAAAATGGTTTAGAAGAGAAAGAAATTCTGGGAACTGTAAGTAAAAACAGCAGCTAAGCCTTTTATTTATGGAATACAGATGAGGGAAAGTTTGTTTTGTTGTGTTTTTTTCTTTCAACAATAACCCTAGCTGTGTGAATAGTACAAAACAGTTGAAATATTCAATTATATACTGCATACTAACTGAGGGCCTAAAAAGTAACACTGAGGTAATGCGCTCTGGATGTATCTCTTAGATAAAAACTATGTGTAACAAATGAAATTATCTTGTATTTAGTTGTAAATACCAGTGTAGCTGTACATTACTCTGAAATTCTGTTATTTAACAAAAGGGTTAAGTGAAAATTCTGATGCAAGAATCAAATATGGAGCACTTGAATTGTAAATAAGATTGTTCCAAGGTTTCAATTTGTTGTATTAGTCAGTGACAAGTACAACATTTTTAATGCATGCCACAAGATTAGTCTACCCAAAGTAAACAAGCAGT